>NC_091618.1:62554924-62857954 GCF_027580195.1 Bos mutus
GAGAACTTGTCCTTAGTGTCTATTATACCAGTTTTTGTAATTCTGGTACCAAAATGCTAGTGTTTTTATGGATATAATGCCCTTCTTTCAGTAGTTTAAACATCTGAAATCTGGATCACATATATTTTGCTGGACTTAGAGATTCACATGCTGCTTTTTAACGTTTCAGACGTGCTCATGCTTACCATTTGCCTGTTCGGTTAAAACCATTCCTGCGTGTCTTGCTGTAACTAAGGAAATGGCAATTAACATGAGTGAAATTGAGGCTCTTATGTTTATTCATCACTTCCATTTTTCTGCGAGCCAGCTTGGGCCTTTCATTTCTGTCAGAGCTCCAAATGGAGTAATTTTACAATTAGGAGGGGAGCGGTGATGTTCACGAGATTGATTCTGAGGAGATTGCATCGGGGACAGGAAGGGGATAACTCCTGGCTGCTTTCCAGCCTCCCCAGGTCTGGGTGGCTTCCTTGTGTCAGGGGCTAGACTCCTGCTCTTCTTCCCTGCAGCTCCAGGCCTGTTCTTTTTGTCCAGGCCTTTTTTTCCCCCAGGACTACTTATTTTAACCAGAATCAGCCTTCCCTCCCAGTTATGCTACTTTGAGAGAAGTGTGTTCAGAGCAGGTGGGTGAAAGGTAGTTCGCTTCCCAGGGAGTAATGCTTGGGGCCAATGCCAGACATGCTCCCAACCCATCCCTGGGGCCGCTCCCAGCTGGCTCTGTGTGGGACCCTGTTGCTTCATAAAATGAATGAGGAGGTTTAGACTTCTAGAGCCGCAAAGTGCAGGGGAATGTGGGCACAATGGGGACACGCCCCCACACCAAGGACAGCTGAGGTACAGGGATTTTTTAAAAAAATGCTTATTGAACTGTTTCTTAATGCTTATTTAGTTCAAGAAACTAAACTATGTATATGCATCACTGATGCACATGGGGGTTATATGTTGCTTTAACATCTGTGCTTTAACTCTCCATGTACATCCGTACATAAATGATTTAGACTTAACATTTTCAAATACAGAAAGAAGGGCATGATGCCACAAAAACACTGGCATTTTGGTACTAGAGTTCCAAGGAGAAGTCTGGTATGGCATGTACCAGACTATTAATGGAGTGTTTTTAAGGGGGAGGAGAGCATTTAAGGAAAAAAGGAATGTTTACATTACTACTTCATTAAGTATTTTCAGTCTTGGAGCTCTTTTTGGTAACACCTTGGCAATTAAAACCTCGCAGAGTCGGACACAAATGAGTGACTTTCATTTGACAATTAAAAATCCTTTTTCTTTTTAAGAATTTAGGCCCTCAAAAGTGTTCTTTCCACAGATCAGCTTTATTCATATTAGAGATGTGATTTTGCCTAGGACTGTTCTCATTAATAGCAGAGCAAGTGTAGTGATCAGGTTGAAGGTGGAGGAACAGGAAGCTGTCGAGAAGATGCTCTGGAGAGAAACCTTGAGTGCCGTGGGAGAAGGATTTGTTTTTTGAGGCCCATCGTTAATAATTTCATTTAAAAAATGTATTCAAGTATAGTTGATTTTCAACATTGTAATTTCTAGTGTACAGCAAGGTGATTCAGTTATGTACATATATACATTCTTTTCCTATGTACTTTTCCTTTATGGTTTATCACAGAATGTTGAGTATATTTCCCTATGCTATACAGTAGGACTTTGTTGGTCATCCATCCTGTATACACTAGTTTGTATCTGCCAGGATTTATTTTTATAGACTGAGATCTTGATCCCTTTCTGCAGAAAAAAATTGAACTGTTTCTTTAGCCAGCTCCCAAACGAGGTGCTCCCTGTTTAGGGCAGGGGTGCACTGTGGACATGGAACAGCGGCACAGCTGGGCTCCCGTGTTCTGTCTCCGTGGAGCCTTGATCTAGAATCTTACTTTGACGATCGCTTTCATAGCTTTTGAAATTGTGTCCTGCCTCTGACTACTCTGGCTATTGTTCCTTATCAATTGCTGGTAAATGCTCCCAAGATGCGGAGATGTTTAGGAAGCCCTTTGTGATATTGGGACTTCCACTCATCAGTTCCTAGTTGATTCTCTTCTCTCTTTTTTTTTTCCTCCTTTTTTGTTTGAAGGTGAGTCTGGTTCTGTAAAATACATAATTTCTCTTGGACGAGTTAAGAGCTTAGATTCTGGGGCCAGACTGCTAGGGTTAGAGGGCCTGCTCCTTCCCTTGCTCTCCCACTCACTGGCTGTGTGATGCTGGGTTACTTAACCTCTCCAGGCCTCAGTTTTTCATCTATAAAATGGGGACGATATCCATCTTAGGCTTGTGGTGAGGGTGAAAGAGTCCGTGAACAGGCAGTGTTTGACAGCTGCATGCTGCTGTAATTGCAGGCTTGCTGGTTTTACGATTATTTTACAGGAGCCACGGTGATAATCCTTCATTTCTCTGTGGTTGGACCAGCACTACCACCACTTGCTTTTGGTTACCTGTTATGACATTATCGACTCAGTGAACGCGAATTTGAGCAAACTCTTGATAGTGAAGCACAGGGAAGCCTGGCCTGCTGCAGTCCATGGGGTTGCAAAGAGTCGGACACAACTGAGCAACTGAGTAACAACAAATGGGTTTAAATGGTCCCAGAACCATCAAACAGTGGCAGAAAGAGAGGCCGCAGGGGAAGAAGCCTGTGGTTGCAAAGCAGCCTCATCTCGGGACAGTGCATTTAAGGGCGTTTTGGTGGTGCGTCTCTGCAGGGCACTGGGTGCCAGTTCACTGGCCCCTGCCTCTCCGTGCATTGACATACACTAAGGTGGGCAGTGGGGTGTTTCCTCCCTCCCCCTCTCCCTCACATTTCACTGAGATGTGACTGACATATAACATCGTATTACCTTACAGTAGGCAACATAATGATTTGTTGTGAAAGGATCACGGCAAGAAATCTAGGGAGCAAACATCACCTCATATAGTTACATACATTTCTTTCTTGTGATGAGAACTTTTCAAGTATACTCTCTTAGCAACTTTCAGCTACAGAATACATTGTTGTTAACTGTAGCGGTCATGCTAAGCAGTACATCCCCAGGATGTAATGTTTATTTTATTATTTAAAATTTAATTAGTTTACTTAAGTATAATTGATCTACTGCTCTGTTAGTTTCAGGTGAACAACAGAGCAATTTGATGTTTCTGTACATTACAAAGTGATCTCCTCTCCCTCCCTTTCTCAGATGAGCACAGAACTGATCACAGTGAAGAACAAAAGAGAACACCTGTGAAAGGGAGTGGGACAGGGCTGGGGTTGGGGAGACAGTAGCCTGGTGGGTGTTCTATGAAAAGAGGAAGGTGGTTTTGCTTGAATGGAGTTAAAAGTGAATTAGAAGCATTTGCGCATTTTGCCAAAATGAATAACTAGTGAGGGAGATTGTGGAAAAGGAGATGTCTGAATATCATGAAGAGAGTCACCAGATATTTGATCTCCTGCCCCGTGTCAGAAATAATAGTAGGTTTCCATATGCTTTGTTCTTAACCCTACTTCCTAGAAATTGGCTAGTCCTGAGACCCCTCAGGGTTAGGTGATGTCCTCTAGCCACAGTGCACAGGACTGGACTTTACTGGATGTTTATAGGGTGGCAGGGCCTTTGCGTCCCTCATTCAGCCTCAAAAAGATTGAGGCTGAATCCATCTTGTTCAGGGGCTAAGTTCAGCAGCTGCTTGTGAGACAGAGGCATCGCAGTGTCTCATCACAGTGACTGGTGTCCACACGTGAGTGAGAAAAGCACCAGGTGAGGACTCCAGGTGGGCTAGCATTCTGTTTCAACAGCTAGAAGAGTAATGTTGATTACCTTAGAACCAAGATTAGGAAGAAAACATTTATTTATTTCTTACTAAGAACAAAGGAGCCTTTTGGAAAGGAGAGAAATGATTCTAGGTATTATTTATTTATTTAAAAAATTTTAATTTTATTGAAATATAGTTGATTTACAATGTTGTATTAGTTCCTGGTGGACAATAAGTAATTCAGTTACACGTACATATGTATTCTTTTTTATGTTGTTTTCCATTATGGTTTATCACAGGATATTAAACATAGTTCCCTGTGCTGTACAGTAGGACCTTGTTGTTTCTTTAGGTACTATTTAATGGTACCTCTGAGGTCAGAAGGAAATAGCTTAATAATAGTGGAGCAGCAGATAAGGTAAAGTAAATAAGCAACCTTATTTTTAAAAATGAAGGCCCTTGCCAGGGTCAAATTCATGTTTTTTTGGCTGGCTTTGTTTTAATATTTGATTTGGACTCTCCGTGAGGTTTCGGCAAGGAAGTTTTGTTTTATGTTAATTTTAAAAAGTAATATGCATTTGGACTGAGATAAAGAATTGGAAGTTCCTGCTTGAATTATTCGGCTGGGTCAGTAGTTGACAGTGGGCCCTGGAGTCTCGCTTCTCATTTACATTCTGACCTGCCATCCGTCCGTCTGTCCGGGAGGGCTTGCTGCCTGCAGGTTCGGCTTGGGGTGCAATGGCCTTCTTCCTGAAATGTACCCCCTGCTCTGGGGTCACCTTTGTGAGATGCTGATCTGCCAGAGAAGAGCATCTAAAGGTGAAAGTCAAGGTCGGCTCTATCAGACAGCCATTGCCAAAGTGACACGGTCAGACAGAGTGGATCTTCCCTCCCCACAGTCTTGGTACTAGAGGTCAGGGGACAGCTCTGATTGCAAGCTTAGGATAGGAGAGAGTGCTTTTTGACTGATTGAGGGCATGGCCTTTCATTTCTAAATGGTTTAAAGAATTTATGGCCCATTGTTTGTTCATTCCAAAGTCCTAATGATATGGGTGATATTTTTTTCTCAGACAGGAATGTGGGTTTTGGCAGTGACTCTGCATCACAATGACTTGGAAATAACCAAGTCCTTTGGAACCGAAATGAAAATGTGTGGCCTCTGCACGGGATGTGTGTCTGTGACAGAAATGTGTGCATGGCAAATAAAAAATCATTTTAAATTAGAAATAGTGGCTTCAGATTGGGGAAATTTCAAATATATAGCATGAGGAGAATATGAGATGTGTGTGTGTGTAAATACTTACATCTGTTTATCAGGAAGATGGTGTACTGCCCTCAGAGACCGTTTGTAAAGACTTTTCAGTGGGGAAATGCTGATGGAAAGATGTAAAGTGAAAAAGGCAGGTGCAAAATTTAGATACAGCAAGATCTCAACTGTGCACAAATGTGTAGGAAAAATGGTCTGGAAAGAACTGTGTGAAAATTTGAATGGTATTAGTCTATATAAGGAGATTATAGATGGTAAGTTTTCTTATTTACGTTCCTGTAATTTCTAAATTTTTCACGGTAGAGGCATGTGTTACTTTTATAAACAGAGACTTAAAACATTTTCTTCTTCAGCTGCTTTTGAGAAGATATTGGTCGGGAAGTAATAGGGATGACGTATCATCTATATTGTTTACTGCAGGAGGAAATGAATAGGAGTTGGATTTGTTGCACAACTGCATGTGTGAAATTAAGGAGGATCACCGGTAACTTACAGCAGTGCCTTAATTTTTCTCTTGTGGAATTATGGTAACAATAAATTACGGTAACATTTCATACTATACGGAAATATGACTGATCCCCAAGCGGTATTGCAGTTAGGGTCACAAATCCACTCAGCATATTCAACTACGTCAGCCCTACTTTTTTTCCATCAATTTTCATCTAATTACTCTAAAAAGAGAAAAAAAAAATCTGTAGAGAATCTGTTATGCATTCAACACAAGAAATGTTGTGATAAGTTTTGCCAACTAAGTGAGCAAACATTGGTATGAATTTAGCTTATCTTGATGACTTACTTTCTTTTTTTTTTTTTTTACATTTAGTTTATCTTTTTGTGGTAATTGCTAGATTTTACTTTGCTGTTGCCTCAGAATTTTGAGATGGAAGAGTGAAATACGCCATGACCACATGTTCAGAGTTGATCAGCGGTGCAGTCAGAGGAAGCCAGTGCTGTCTATGTGATTTGATTCCTGCGTTATAGTAAAAGGAAGATTAATTCAAGAGGAAAGTGCTGATTTATCTTCACCAATGCATACATGTGAAGCTGAAGCGTATTCTTTATATAGTTCAAGCCGTCAGAATGGGGATCTTATGCCATGAAAGAATGTATTGCCTCTTCCTATCCCCTTCCCTAACAAATCAACCTTGATAACGATTATAATTGCATTAGCGGTTGCCGGGGTCTGAGCGAAGAGGTGGGATGGGGGAAGCGTGGAGTGGTTGCTGACGGTAACGGGGTTCTTTTGGGTGATGAAGACGTTCTGGAGTTAGATGGCAGTGACAGCTGTGCAGCCATGTGCCTATACTGAAAATCACTGGACTGAACATGTTAAAAGGATGACTTCTATGGTGTGCGAATGATGTCTCAATTTTTAAAAAAGGAACATGAGAAGGAGAAGGGACTCCATATGTGAAGGATTCCCATATGTGTCCCGTGAACTTCTTTTAGTCCTATTAGTATTTAATAGTAAATTATAGAGAAGCCTAGTTCTCCCAGAGAAGTCTGAGAGAAGGCTGAATTTTCACAGACATTTGACATGAGAGTTAAAAAAATCCCATGTGTTTAAATCATCAGTCCTGTCTAAAATGTTACAACGAAAAGACAATCTAAGGACGTGGATAATGTCATACTTCAAAGATCTGTTTTAGGAGAACCATGATGGGGATGTATTAGTGAAGACTGCCTTCTGTTTTAAACTTTAAAATGAAACAAACATGTATTAGGTGTAAATATATAATTAAGTGAAGGAAGAGAAAGGAAGTAGGTGGGTTTTGGATTTTTAAAAACGAGGGTTTTTTTTTTATTAATTTATTTTAATTGGAGGCTAATTACAATATTGTAGTGATTTTGCCCTACATTGACATGAATCAGCCACAGGTGTACATGTGTTCCCCATTCTGAACCCCCCATCCACCTCCCTCCCCATCTCATTCCTCAGGGTCATCCCAGTGCACCAGCCCTGAGCGCCCTGTCTCATGCATAGAACTTGGGCTGGCGATCTATTTCACATATGGTAATATACATATTTCAATGCTAGTCTCTCAAATCATCCCACCTTCGCCTTCTCCCACTGAGTCCAAAAGTCTGTTCTTTACATCTGTGTCTCTTTTGCTGTCTCGCATATAGGGTCATCATTAGCATCTTTCTAAATTCCATATCTATGCATTAATATACTGTATTGGTGTTTTTCTTTCTGACTGACTTCACTCTGCTCCAGTTTCATCCACCTCATTAGAACTGATTCAAATGCATTCTTTTTAATAGCTGAGTAATATTCCATTGTGTATATGTACCACATCTTTCCTAGCCATTCGTCTGCTGATGGGCATCTGGGTTGCTTGCATGTCCTGGCTATTGTAAACAGTGCTGCAATAAACATTGGGGTACACGTGTCTCTTTCAATTCTGATTTCCTTGGTGTGTATGCCCACCAGTGGGATTGCTGGGTCATATGGCAGTTCTGTTTCCAGTTTTTAAAGGAATCTCCACCCTGTTCTCCATAGTGGCTGTACTAGTTTGCATTCCAACCAACAGTGTAAGAGGGTTCCTTTTTCTCCATACCCTCTCCAGCATTTAAAAAATGAGGATATTTTAAAATATTTTTTTAAAGCAACAATTGCTTTATTGTGGTTGTCAAGTGGGAAAAAAAATAAGAGATGTAACAACTTTTGAATGTCTGGTTATTTGCCAAATTTTGTGGTAATCGCTTTCAGTATTTTATTCCATTTAAGCACCATAATAACCATATTTTCAACCATATTTCAAATTTGGGAAACCACAAAAAACTCAACTATTCACTGCCCATACTCCCTTAAAAAACTGCAGTTGTATGAGTGAATGCCTTCAGAAGTTCCCAAAGAACAATGACATCCAGTATATTTCCCCCAGAGATCACACACCTGGTGAACGTCCTCTGGGCATTTTCCTGTACCTGTATCGCTGTAGAATTACACTGTGTTGTTCTACCGTCTGTTATTTGTTGCTTTGTTTTACTCAGTGTAAAAAGTTGTAGGATTTTGGGGGCAGTAAAATATGGTTGTTTTTATGGTCTCGTGTTCAACTTCACTTTCACTTTTCACTTTCATGCACTGGAGAAGGAAATGGCAACCCATACCAGTATTCTTACCTGGAGAATCCCAGGAACAGGAGCCTGGTGGGCCGCCGTCTGTGGGGTCGCACAGAGTTGGACATGACTGACGCGACTTAGCAGCAGCAGCATCACGATCTCATGTTATTCCTTTTTTACGTGCATAATGATTTACCTGATTAGTCTGAGATTTAGCTTGTTTGCACATTTTCACCATTTAAACAACACTGTGATGAGTATTCCTGTATAAGGGGTGTATTTTTTCCCCAACCTCTGGTTATGAGTTTTTCCCCAATATGCACGAAAGTAATGAGAATAAAGCAGTGAATCCCATATATCCAGCTTCAACAGCTATCAGTGTTCTATAATTCTTGTTTCATCCGTGCTTTCTCCACTTTTATCCCCTTAAAGTGTTTTAAAGCACATTCCACAAGTCTTAGTGTTTTACCTGTAAATATTTCAATACATGCTACATGCTAAGTCCTTCAGTCATGTCTGACTCTTTGCGACCCTATGGACCACTATAGCCTTTCAGGCTCCTCTGTCCATGGGATTTTCCAAGCAAGAATACCGGGGTGGGTTGCAGATTCCTTCTCCATTTCAATACATAATTCTGAATAAAAAAAGTACCTACAATGTCATTATCACACCCAACAAACTTACTAATTCCTTAATATTATCTTATAACTACTGTAGGTTCAGTTATCATCTGTTTCAAAATTATCTTTTTGTAGTTGATTTTTTAAAATTCATATCCAAGTGATGTCACATGTTACATTTAAATTTTTGTTAAAATTGATGTTTCTCCCCTACCCACCTTTTATCTATAGAGTTTATTTGTTGAAGAAACTGTATTGGTTGTCCTGTAGAAGCTGCCTTATTCTGGATTTAACTGATTGCATTTTTATGTCATTGTGTCATCTAGCATATTCTTCTGTTTCTGGAAAGCTGATCATTAGGCCTGATTCTGCTGCTAAGTTGCTTCAGTCGTGTCCGACTCTGTGCGACCCCATAGACGGCGGCCCACCAGGCTCCCCCATCCCTGGGATTCTCCAGGCAAGAACACTGGAGTGGGTTGCCTTTTCCTTCTCCAGTGCATGAAAGGGAAAAGTGAAAGTGAAGTCGCTCAGTCGTGTCCGACTCTTCGCGACCCCATGGACTGTAGCCTACCAGGCTCCTCCGTCCATGGGATTTTCCAGGCAAGAGTACTGGAGTGGGGTGCCATTGCCTTCTCCAATAGAAGATTCTAGGGCTTCCCTAATGGCTCAGTGGGTAAAGAAGCCACCTGCAATGCAGGAGACACTGGAAATGCAGGCTTGATCCATGTGTCAGGAAGATCCCCTGGATGAGGAGATGGCTACCCACTCTAGTATTCTTGCCTGGGAAATGCCACGGACAGAGGAGCTGGGCGGGCTACAATCCAAAGAGTTGCAAAGTGTTGGGCATGACTGCGTGGCTAAACAAGCAAGCAAGCAAGCAAGCGAGACCTGTTCCTAGAGGCTTGATTAGCTTCAGTGTTTCTCTCAGTTAACTACTGATTCCTCGGTACTGGTGTGTTCATCTGTCTGTGTCATGTTAGTGGGTCCTTACTGGCTGGTCATCCTACTTCTGGTGATGCCAGGATTGATCCGTGGGTTCAGGTGTCCTCACGGATTCCTCTGTTTTATGATTTCTTACTTTTAGTAGTTTCTAGTAGCAATTGATGATTGCTGCCTATATTATTTCATTAGATGGCAATAGGACAGTTTTCCAATTGTGTCATTTCTTTTAATTCTGTTATTAGTATTTATTCACTGTGGTTCTTCTATAAAGAACCTTGCCTCATCAACTAGTTGGTTACTCTGAAACACAGTCCATATAGAAAAGGCACTTTGCTTTATTCTTTCCTTCAGTTTATCAGTGTTTAGAACGTGAGCTGGTGCCTACCAGCCTCCAAAGTTGTCCAAAGAGGGTCTTTTTAGTATCAGTATAATTGATGAATTTAAACATATCCATTGTGTTCGACCATTACATTTGAGCATCTTCTTGGTCCCATATCTGGCCACAGAAGAACTTTAAAGTCATGTCAAAAGGGCACAGAGCCAATTTGAAAGGGCTGTTTTCCAGTAAAAGGAATTGGGGGTGCCTTAGAGAAATGGTTGATTCCGGGTCTAGGCAGGAATTGCCCAAGATGAGCCTGACATCTTGGGCAAGTCTGATATCTTGTCAGACTTAAAGGCCCGGAGGCGCTTTTAATCTGGTTTCCCTCCATGGAATTTAGCTATTTGTGTGTGGCTCCCCAGTAGAGCTGAGCTTCCAGAGAGCAGGGACAGACTGTGTTTTGTTTTTGAAGTTTCATAACCCAGAGCTATCCTCGCTGGAGGTTCTGCATCCCACCCCCAAACCCCTCCCCAACATGAAACTAAACAAGACTCAGCCGGGAGGTGCTCCTGGGATTTGAGAAAGGCACCATTTCCTCAGCTGCAGTGGTTTCCCCAGTGGCCTTCCAGGACCTGTGAGTGACGTCCTGACAGCTGGCTCTGGTGACTTGGAATCCAGTCTTCCTGTGGCTTTTTCTCCTGTGTCCTTCGGCAAGGCATGGAAAAGTCATGGAATTGACTGGGCCTGGACCACAGATTTTATGGATCAGCTGGGCTGTAGGCCCAAATCAGACCCTGGGCCATCAGTTGGTTAAGAATGGAGGCATAGTATGGGGCTCACACTGCTCTTTTCTCTCCCCTCTTTTCCCTCTTGCATGGGGTAGTCGAAGTTTTATTTGTGTCTTAGAACTAATTCTCTTGTATTTTACAGCTCTATTTTTCTTTTTTTCTTTCAGAGATGAATTTCTTTATTGCATATGTTATGGTCCATAAATTTGCGTCTCTTCAAACTTATTTCTCAACCTTCAGACTAGAACACACTGTTCTATATGACTTCAAAGCTTTCCCTTAGAGCATTTATCATAGCTTAACTTATCTTGTGATGATTTGATTAGTGTCATAATGATTAATGTCATAATTTCTCTCTGACTGTGTCTTTTTTTTTTTTTTTTTGGCTGCACCACATCGTGCATGGGATCTTAATTCCCTGACCCGGGATCAAAGCTGTGTCCCCTGCAGTGGAAGCGCGGAGTCTTAACCACTAGATTGTCAGGAGAATTCCTTTTTTTTTAAAGTAATTTTACCTATAACTTTCTTGGAATATAGTTGTTCGGTAAAGTTGTCTAATAAATGAACAATCCCCTACGTTTTCTGATACCATGTCCATGAGACCTTTTCTGCTCATGGTATTTGATGAGGTTTTTTGGTAGTTAAATGAGAAGAATATAAGAGAAAGCTGCTGCTGCTGCCAAGTCGCTTCAGTTGTGTCTGACTCTGTGCGACCCCATAGACGGCAGCCCATTAGGCTCCCACCATCCCTGGGATTCTCCAGGCAAGAACACTGGAGCGGGTTGCCATTTCCTTCTCCAATGCATGAAAGTGAAAAGTGAAAGTGAAGTCGCTCAGTAAGTGTCTGACTCTTTTGTTACCCCGTGGACTGCAGCCTACCTGGCTCTGCCGTCCAAGGGATTTTCCAGGCAAGAGTACTGGAGTGGGGTGCCATTGCCTTCTCCAAAGAGAAAGCTAGGTTGCATAATAATATATTATAGAGACCTGACTGTCAGGGTGTCATGGGTTGGCCCTGGCCTCTGTCGTGCTTCTGATAGCATCACTCATTTTGCAGTCATAGCAGGGAGCTTGCAGCTTCTGGTGTTGGGTGAGGTCTTAATGTGTCTCCTCTGGAGTTCATAACATGAAGCTGTCCTGTAGGTTGTGACGCTTGGTTTATTATTGGTGCCCCCGAGATGCTGTTACTTGAATGGAATCAGTTTAGGAGCCTTTAACCTTGCACTTCCTCCTTCCACCCTCCTTTGGTGGGACAAACAAATGTTTACACTGAGTTGTGAACACATGGGTGTGGACTCAGGCAGGTTGCTTTATCTGAGCCTTGCTTCTATCTCTGTGCAGTGGAGACTCAGCAACGATGCAGGTCTTCCCTCCTCTCCGGACTGTGTGTAAAGCTGGAGATGGAGGAGTGATTCACTCTTTTCCTCTTACTTTCTCCTTTTTTACTTTGTGGTCACTGAGATTTGGGATCCTTAACATTTCTATGCTTTTACCTTTAAGTATTTAGCTCCAAAGCTTCCCTTTTTTTTTATTTGTTACATTCTGAGAATAGCAAGGAGAGATAAGAAAGCCTTCCTCAGCGATCAATGCAAAGAAATAGAGGAAAACAACAGAGTGGGAAAAACTAGAGATCTCTTCAAGAAAATTAGAGATACCAAGGGAACATTTCATGCAAAGATGGGCTCGAAAAGGACAGAAATGGTATGGACCTAACAGAAGCAGAAGATATTAAGAAGAGGTCACAAGAATATACAGAAGAACTGTACAAAAAAGATCTTCACGACCCAGATAATCACAATGGTGTGATCACTCACCTAGAACCAGACATCCTGGAATGTGAAGTCAAATGGGCCTTAGAAAGCATCACTATGAACAAAGCTAGTGGAGGTGATAGAATTCCAGTTGAGCTCTTTCAGATCCTGAAAGATGATGCTGTGAAAGTGCTGCACTCAATATGCCAGCAAATTTGGAAAAGTCAGCAGTGGCCACAGGACTGGAAAAGGTCAGTTTTCATTCCAATCCCAAAGAAAGGCGATGCCAAAGAATGCTCAAACTGCCACACAATTGCACTCATCTCACACACTAGTAAAGTAATGCTCAAAATTCTCTAAGCCAGGCTTCAGCAATATGTGAACCGTGAACTTCCAGATGTTCAAGCTGGATTTAGAAAAGGCAGAGGAACCAGAGATCAAATTGCCAACATCCGCTGGATCATGGAAAAAGGAAGAGAGTTCCAGAAAAACATCTATTTCTGCTTTATTGACTATGCCAAAGCCTTTGACTGTGTGGATCACAATAAACTGTAGAAAATTCTGAAAGAGATGGTAATACCAGACCACCTGACCTGCCTCTTGAGAAACCTGTTTGCAGGTCAGGAAGCAACAGTTAGAACTGGACATGGAACAACAGACTGGTTCCAAATAGGAAAAGGAGTATGTCAAGCCTGTATATTGTCACCCTGCTTATTTAACTTCTATGCAGAGTACATCATGAGAAACGCTGGACTGGAAGAAGCACAAGCTGGAATCAAGATTGCTGGGAGAAATATCAATAACCTCAGGTATGCAGATGACACCACCCTTATGGCAGAAAGTGAAGAGGAACTCAAAAGCCTCTTGATGAAAGTGAAAGAGGAGAGTGAAAAAGTTGGCTTAAAGCTCAACATTCAGAAAACGAGGATCATGGCATCTGGTCCCATCACTTCATGGCAAATGGATGGGGAAACAGTGTAAACAGTGGCTGACTTTATTTTTCTGGGCTCCAAAATCACTGCAGATGGTGATTGTAGCCATGAAATTAAAAGATGCTTACTCCTTGGAAGGAAAGTTACGACCAACCTAGATAGCATATTCAAAAGCAGAGACATTACTTTGCCAGCAAAGGTCCAGCTGGTCAAGGCTATGGTTTTTCCAGTGGTCAGGTATAGATGTGAGAGTTGGACTGTGAAGAAAGCTGAGCGCCGAAGAATTGATGCTTTTGAACTGTGGTGTTGGAGAAGACTCTTGAGAGTCCCTTGGACTGCAAGGAGATCCAACCAGTCCATTCTAAAGGAGATCAGTCCTGGGTGTTCATTGGAAGGAATGATGCGAAAGCTGAAACTCCAGCACTTTGGCCACCTGATGCAAAGAGTTGACTCATTGGAAAAGACTCTGATGCTGGGAGGGATTGGGGGCAGGAGGAGAAGGGGATGACAGAGGATGAGATGGCTGGATGGCATCACTGACTCGATGGACATGAGTTTGAGTGAACTCTGGGAGTTGGTGATGGACAGGGAGGCCTGGCGTGCTGCAATTCATGGGGTTTCAAAGAGCTGGACATGACTGAGTGACTGAATTGAACTGGACTAACTGATGTGGCTAAAGTAGATTGTGTTTCATAGGACAGAGCTGTCTACTTTGTGTGTTTTTTTCCCTTTAATTTTAAAGGATCCCCTGCTTAAAAAATTGAGATAGTAAAGATTCATGCAGTTGAAACTCTACAACACTCAGACCCACGGACATAGAAAATGAGCTTGTGGTTATCAAAGAGGGGCTGGGGGAGGATAAATTAGGAGTTTGGAATCAACATATACATAACTGCTATTTAAAAAAATAGATAATGAACAGTGTTTTAATGTATAGCCCAGGGAGCTATACTCATTATTTTATAATAACATACAATGGAAAATAATCTGAAAAAGAAAAGATGCATGTGTATATGTATAACTGAATTACTGTTCTGTGCACCTGAAACTAACATAACTTTGTAAATCTACTGTTGTTGTTTAGTCACTAAGTTGTGTCTGACTCTTTTGTAAGTTCATGAACTGTAGCCCAGCAGGCTCCTCTGTCCATGGGATTCTCCAGGCAAGAATGCTGGATCTCTTTTTCAGGGGATCTTCCCGACCCAGGGATTGAACCTACGGCTCCTGACACGTCTCCTGCATTGCAGGTGGATTCTTTACCACTGAGTCCCTGGGAAAGCCCAAAGCAACTATACTTCAATAAAAAATAAAAACAAAAAGAATATGCACCTATTTGAAAAGAGTGGAAGAGCATGAAAGTGAAGTCGCTCAGTCGTGTCCGACTCTTAGCGACCTCATGGACTGCAGCCTACCAGGCCCCTCCGTCCATGGGATTTTCCAGGCAAGAGTACTGGAGTGGGGTGCCATTGCCTTCTCCAGTGGAAAAGCATAAGGAAAATGTAAATCTCACCAGTTACTTCATCTGCACTTAACTTCCAAACTTTTCCCTTTCTTTTCATTCCAGCCTCCTCTGACATAAGACTCAGACACCCCTTTTCCCCTCCCTGGCCAGTTGCAGTAGCTCCCTGACAGGTCTCCATCTCCAGGCCAAGTAAGCTTCCTAAAACACAGGCGGTTATGTCCATCCCTGCTGGAGGCCTTGGCAGCTCTGCCCCCGGCAGAACAAAGCCTGGACACCTGTTCCTGATCTCAAAGCCATCTAATATTAACTTTTCTCCCACTGTGTTCCCCACACACCTTGGCCATACCTCAGTGTCCCCCCGCCTTCACCTCCCCTGGTATCTTCCCCTGCTCCCTACTCTCTTTCTTCTGTAGGGATGGCCTCTTCTTGGCCTTGTCAAACCCCTTTAGTTTGAAGGTTGAAGGCTCAGCTTTGAAGGTTGATGGCCTCTTCTTGGCCTTGTCAGACCCCTTTAGTTTAATGGTTGAAAGCTCAGCTTAAATGCTACGGTATCTGTAGAGCCTGTGCCGATTTTTCACAGTTGAGATGACTTTGCGCAATGGTTGATGCTCCCATAGTGCTTAGACCCCAGTTCATATTTGCCAGACCAGGTTTTACCTTAAACTGTGGCTATCTGCATATTTGTTTCAGCTATATTGTCGATGTTTTGCGGTTGAGGGCCACATTTTATTTGTTTTTGTATCTCTGAACCACTTGCTTACACAGAAGGACCCTGGATATCTTATAGTAATTACTTATTAAATTTAATTATGTGCAGCTGCTTGCCTGTATTTCCATGGCTTTTTTTCTTTTTCTCTGTACTTTTTGTTTAGTCTGCCTTGTCATTTTTAAAAATCACTAAGATAACATTTGCTCCTGTAGTCATATCCTAATGCAGTATAATATTACGAGAAGGACTAGCTGTGGCATAAATTTGTAGAAATGGTCTCTGCAAGGCAGGGGGAATTTAATGGACCTTCAGATCCCATGGGTGGTACTCATTTCTCAGGAGTATGAAGTGATGTGAGGTAGCCAGTGGGAGGGGACACCTGGGAATCAGCCAGGAACTGCCCTTGTTTCCTTCCTATCTAGTAAATCTGCAAAATGAGTTTTGGTTGGATGACTGCCTTGGCATCTATCCTAACCTTTGTTAGTAATTTAAGAACTTGATTTTATATTGTGATGTGTTGCCAGAAAATTCCAACTAGAAAAATCATGAGTGTCCCATAAGATCACATGGAAGGAAGTATAGAAATACAAAGTGTAGTTCTGACGTGAAAGCAATATAGATTCACTCACACCCTACCCACTTTTGCCCCTGCAAAAGCCGGGCTTCCTAATTGTACTCAGAACTGTGTCTGCTCTGTGATGGAGGAGGCCTGGCAGGCAGGGAGCCCCATGGATCATTAAGATCATTAGATTCTGTCTGCAGCTGTTAGAAAACGAGCATTCATGCGTGTGGGACTCTACCATGTTGCATAAATGCTCAGTGTGAATAACTGTGGCCACAGAGCATTTTTGCTTTAGAGAAAGGAAACTTTTGCAGCCAAGGGAAGATGGCCTTCAGCTTTGAGAAACACTGCCCTCCTGAGTGGAACACTAAATCCCAGGTTGTGGGATTCCTTCCTCCTGCCATGGCAGTAGCTTCCAGTAGTGTAAAGGAGGGACGCTTTTTACTCTGTGAACAAGAGAGTATCAACTGTCCGTTTCCTTCCAGAGAGAGAGGGAGAGAGGGAGGGAGCATGAGGACTGGCTCAGATGCTGCAGGCTACTGTTGGTGATATTTAGATACTTAGATATCTCCCCCTCTCTTTTACCCCTAAAGTTGAAACTAAAACACCAACTTTGAAATATTCACACTTAGCCTCCATTTTACAGAGGAGGAAACTGAGGCATTCAGAGGAAATAATTTACCTACAGTTACATAGCTAGTAAGTAGAACAGTCTAGGTCCAAAGTATGCATTCTTAACTACTGTGCAGTATTGTCATGTCAGTTTAAAAACAAGATTGGCCATGGTTCTTGGAACCAACCTTTCATTTTAAAGTTTTTTAAAATTTATTGTATTGAACTATAATCGATTTACAATGTTTTCTTAATTTCTGCTCTTCAGCAAAGTGATTCAGTTCTCTGTATACACACACACACATTTGTATACACATTGTTTTTCATATTCTTTTCCCTTATGGTTTATCACAAGATATTGAATATTGTTCCTTTGTGTGGGTTGGTAAAGAATCCATCTGCAATGCAGAAGACCTGGGTTTGATCCTTAGATCGGGAAAATCCCCTTGAGAAGGGCATGGCAGCCCACTCCAGTGTTCTTACCTGGAAAATCCCATGGACAGAGGAGCCTGGTGGGCTACAGTCCATGGGGTCGCAGAGCTGGACACGACTTCAGCAACTAACACTGTCACCTTCTCACCCCCTGTGTTATACAGTAGGACCTGTTGTTTGTCCATTCTGTATGTAATTTTAATAGTTTGCACCTGCTAATCCCAAACTCCCAACCCATCCCTCCCTACCCGACTCCACCCCCTGCCCGGAACCAACATTTTAGAATCCTGTCTTAGAGGATATATGCCACCAGCTTAGGACACTGAAAGGCTGTTGCTTATCACCTTGTCCTTCCAAACTCTGCCACCTCCCAAACTGAAACTTTTGGAGATAGTTTTATCTCTCCCAAGTGTATCAGCAGCAAGTGAAGGCAGGACCTGACAGTTATAGAAGACTTCTTCTTGTGATGATTCTGGGCCTCGTCTGGTCTTGGAAAGGAACTCTTCAGCTTCAGCTCAGCACAGTGACTGTGTCTGTAACGGTGACCCTGAGACATCAAAAACAGCTCAGTTCAGAACATTCTCTGTAATAGACATGTCTGCTACATTTTGGGAGATTTCCATGAGCTACGGAGAAGGCAGTGGCACTCCACTCTAGTACTCCTGCCTGGAAAATCCCATGGATGGAGGAGCCTGGAAGGCTGTAGTCCATGGGGTTGCTGAGGGTCAGACACGACTGAGCGACTTCACTTTCACTTTTCACTTTCATGCATTGGAGAAGGAAATGGCAACCCACTCCAGTGTTCTTGACCGGAGAATCCCAGGGACGGGGGAGCCTGGTGGGCTGCCGTCTGTGGGGTCACACAGAGTCAGACACGACTGAAGTGACTTAGCAGCAGCCATGAGCTAAATAGGAAGTTCAGACATTTGGGATCAGTCCTCAGTTATCTTAGAGAAATCTCACCTGGTGGACTCACCTGTTCTCTTGGATGTGGGCCTGTGACTTGCTGAGTACTGGGCGTCTGCTAAAATGGCTGTGCTCATTAAAGAAATCTTTTTTGCATTTCTCCTTCCTCCTGTCTAGAACACAGTGTGTTCCTTACCTGACATCAAAGGCACTTTGAGTTTTTTGAGGATCATTAGCAAAATCTGATTAGACTGGCCCAGTGTGAGGGCCATGAGGCTCTTAAGGCCTCCTCTGGTGTTGTGGTCAAAAGTGTCCCCCAAGGTCCACGAAGGAGGGAGACTGGGGCTTCCCCCCACCGGGTGGAGGTAGCTCCTGACCCTTCTGTCTGGGCTCCATGAGCCCCTTCTGTCACTATGCAGCTATGAATGTAAGAGCCTGTTCCAGTGGTGAAGTTCTCTGGCAAGTGTGTGGACTCTTCCGTATGGGGCCTTTCCCCCTCTTCGCTTTCAGGAAACATTTAATAGTGAGGAAAGAAAGGCCTTAATTTTCCTCTGTTTTTTTGTTTCACTGGTATAAAAGCATGCAGCTGTTAGAAGATCATCAGTCTATCGAAACTTTTCTAGTCTCCCAACCCCATCTAAGAAGACAGAGGTCGTCACACAAAGGGAGAGACATTGCAGCATCTTAGCCAAGATAGATTATTGAGCCCTTGGTGTTATGTGGAGCTCTGTAGGTGTTTCTTTTCTTCCTGAATACCTCTTTATAACCCAGATTTCTCTTTGGGTTCCTTGGTTTAGTCATGGCATGGATAATTGGGTTACAGATTTATTTGCTCATTTCACAAATTTGTTTTGAGAACATATTTGCCAGTTGTTGAGGAGAGAAAATTATATTCTGGCTTCTGAACAAGTGATTATAGCAGTCAATATGGTTTGCATCCAAGGACCCTGTGTTTGATGGTATGGCTGACCAGTTAGGAGAGGTGCCCGCAGACAGCCCGAGGCTTCCCTTCTGTGGGAGGAGGCTGTGGAAGCCCCCCTCCTATGGTGGCCGGGGAGCTGGGTCTTAACAGATGCACAGGATTTGGGCTGGCTGAAGTGAAGTGGCAGGTGTGGCTGAAGCAGGCTGGGAAGACTCCACCTTGATGGGCTTGGTCTATGAGGTCACACGCCACCCTTCCCAGTCACGTGGTGCTGCAGGAGGCCTTGGCTGGGTTCCTCTGAGAGCCAGGCGCTGAGCACAGAGTGTTTGTTCACTGCATGAAGGAGGCTGGGGATGATGGCAGAAGCTGACGTCTGCTGGACAGTTCTCTGTCCCAGGCCAGTGCTTAGCTCTCGTAGGCAAGTCATTTAACTTCATCCTCACACCATCTTGTTTCTATTGTAATCCCCCTTCAATGGTGAAGGTTAACTGGCATCAAAAACCTGGCTACTAGCTTCAGAACTCAAACGCTTTACTAAACAGTGCTTAGAAGGATAGGCAGGGAGGGGCTGGACCTCAGAGGGCGAGAAAGCACCTGTGCCCCGATGCTTAAAGTTGGGTTTTCACAGGCTGTGAGGAAGCAGTGAAGGGTTTTGAGCAGGCTTCTGGCGTGTCTGAGCTGCACTTGGGAACGTTAAAAAATTATGGTGGTATCCGAGCTGACCTGGGAACGACTGGAGGTTACTAGGAAATAGCTCAGTGAGATGGGTGGTAGTGAGGTTGGGAGTGGCTTGTTGGGGTGCCTGGGGGGAAAGCTGTGTAATAATTTGAGTCCTTGGCATTGGAATGTAGATGTTATCACCAAAAGTCATGGTGGCATCTGAGAGTAATTTAAACTTGAGCTTGTGCTTTGCACATGACAGGTCCTTAAGATAATAAATGGGTTTCATTTTCTCTACAATGCCTACTCTTTAGAACCTTGAATTTCCCTGAACTGTGGATGTCTTACGTGCAGACATCTGAGGTGTTATGCCTGAGAACGATACCGGTTTAGTTCTCCGTCGTAGCTCCCCTTGAAATCAGAGCCTTTCAGAAAAAGAGAGGCCTGAGTCATTCCATTACATGTTTGTAGTTGGTAGATTAGTAATACAGAGTACAGTGCAGTACAGAACACCCACCGTACAACATACTGGAGCTGTGTTGTTCATAAAGTAATTCCAGGATGGATAAGAGTGACGCTTCACATTCTGTCCCAACGTGCGATCTGATCACAGGGCCTAAGAAATGCAAGGCCCTTTCAGGTGGGACTGGAGCCTCCATTTCCACTCGTTTCTCTCTCTGTCCCTGCCCCTCCCCGCCTTCACTGTGGGAGAACCTTGAAACAATTGGCACCTGAGTAGTTTGTGGGCTTGTTTCATTAGAATTGCTTGGTAACTTGCATGAAACCAGTGAAATCTAAGAAGGGTGCTGGAGATCCATTAATAGGACTCACAGCTGTCAGTCTCGGAGAAGCCGAGGCTGGAGCCCCGTGCCGACTCTTCTGCAAGCTTGTTTCTGGCCTTGGCCTTCCAAGAGCAGTCTGGTAGGACATCTTTACTCCTGCTTTCTGGACGTTTCCTCCTGAAATGAGAAACAGGCCCCAGGGCCCTTGTTTATACCTTCCCTGTGGATGAATTGTGACACGCTTTCCAAGGAGGAAGGGAAAGGACTTAGAACAGGTTTAGGTTCTTCCTCTGTGTGTATCGTGATCTCAGGATTGTGGAGCGGGCAGGTCTCCGGGCCACGACTGAGGAGCTGTGCTGGAATTGCTTAGCAGGAGGCCAGCTGGTGGGGCGGCGCTGTGGGGAGAAAGCTCTGGGCTCGTGCGTGGGAGCAGCTGTTGTGGCAGCTCTCGGCCCGGGGACAGCCCTGCCCAGCAAGGACAGGGGACAGGGAAGGTCACGGGTAGCTTGGGGACACAGTTTGAGGGCAGGACATCGGTTGGCTGGGGTGTGGAGGAGCTTCATTTCAAAGATAATTTAGGGTTTTTTTTCTTTTTTAATTAAAAAGTGCGCCTTCTTCGTCAGGTGCGCACCTGCCGCTGACACCTGAGCCGCTGCCCCCTGGAGTCTGCGACAGCGGCCCCGGTAGAAACAGTCCACAAAATGCTGTCTACACCTTTAGAATGAAGGGAGAAGGCAGTCAGTTGCTCTGTTGCTCAGCCAGCGTTTCCTGAGGGCCCCTTTGCTTGGGGCATCTGCAGCAGGACAGGGCCTGGCCTCGGCCTGGCAGACACCTGCCTCGGAGTCTGTCCGGCCGTTTCCCTGAGCCAGGCCCCGTTTGTGCCTGCTGTCCCGGTATCATTGTTAACAGCACGACCATCCACACCCACTGTACCCCAGTGTGGGTGGTACATTATTTGCTTACCTTCCTCCCGGTCTAGTGGTGAGAGACAAGTGTGTGATCATTTTATCACAGAATTTCCATGGAATTGAGCCTGATGTGCAGAGGGGCCCAGCCTGGCCGGTTGGTGGACCCCTTCCCATGCCCCCACCCCCATGCCTGCTGCCTCCCTCGGTGCCCCCTCAAGTACCTGCTTTCTCCCCTTCCTCCTACTGTTCTGACCCTTTGCAGCCTCATAGCTGTCCTCAGGGCCCAGAACTTACCCAGGGTCAAGGCAGATGAACACCTATCCCCGTTGGAGTCCCCTTGGAACAGATTGTGGGGTGCAACCTCCCGTCTGTTCTTTTGGAATTGTCTTTGGGGAACATTTTCATTTCCTGACAGCCCCTTGAGTTTCCCTCCAGCCCCTCCCCATTGTTTTGGAAAGAATCTTCCGTGCTTCTCTGCTGTCATTTTGATGGGCAGTCAGGAGGAAAGGTGGATGCACAGGTGTGCTTAGACTCCTGCCTTCAGTTTGGCCTGCCGCTAGACCCCACTTTCTGGGAAGAAGACCTGGTGCAGTAAAAGGAGCTGGACTGTGGAGCCCCCCAGACTTGGGTATGAGGATGGCCATAACGCCATTGCTGAGATTGGGATGCAGAGCACAGGATGGTCTTAAAGGCCCCTTCTGCTTGAAACCCTCAATAATTTCTCTGCAGTGGTTTTGAGTTAGGGAGATGCCCTGATTGCAGAAGTCAAACCACTTTAGGGTCATAACCAAAGATGCTCCAGTGCTGGGCTAGAGAGATGAATTGACAATCTTAGAATGTGAATCCTAAAGGAGCCTTTGTAGAAGAATGGGTAAATGCTGGCTTTTCTGTTTCTTTTGCTTTGCCTCCTTGCCTCCCCGCCGGTAGTAAATTATTTGAAATAATTCCGTTGTGAACTTTTAATTTTCATCCCTGCCCTTTCTAGTTTATTTTCCCTCAGGTGTGGTCCTGCCTACTTTTGCAATTCGGAATCAGAATTAGATATGACTCGGAAGTGGTGCAGAAAAGACTGGCTTCTCCAGAGCTGAGAATTCACACCTAGTTCCCAGTGCCTTTCTGTTTTCCTAAAGGCTGGAAGTTAGAAGAAATTAGAGAAGCAAGTTTATTTTGATTTCTCTGTCCTGCCTTTAAGCTTTCTACACTAGAACAAGTTGGCTTATTTTTCATAAGTGAATTCATTAAATGTGCAGGCGTGTATATTTTTTTACTCTTTGGCAAGGCTGCCGGCTCTGTGTGTTTGAAAGCATGAATGAACTTGTGGACTGGAAGGAGAGGCACTCAGCTCACAGGCGCAGGCTTCTGCTGGTTCTTCGCGCCCCCTCACTTTCCACACTGTCACTTGCCCTCTAATAACATCACTTGGCTTTTACCCGACTCTCATGATGTAGGCACCACCAGCAAATTATCTGACAGTTCTCTTACGGCAGAGGAAGGAGCTGAGACCCAGGAGGGCCCGGTGACTCCCTTCACAGATTCTGAAAGAACAAAATCAAACAAAGGCGGGGAGGATTCCCGGCACTCTGCTGCATCACTGAGAGCTAGAGCTTGAAAACAAAACCCCAATAGCAGTGAAACCCCAGAGGACAAAGGCCCAGCTTAAGTGAAGCTCGCCTGTTGTGTTTCTGCTCTCCTGTTTGATCCCATAGTAAATAATTGAAGAATTTGGAATAGCTCCAAAATGGAAATGTTTCCCAGTCATATCCATCTGAGAGTGTTTGGAAGAGCTGTTCAGTATTCCACCCAGTTGAGTTTTCATCAAGGGAAAAAAGAACTAAGTGTTGCAGTAACCCTGTTGTGTTCTAGCCCAGCTGTGGCTTTGGAGTTTCTGTTTTTGTCTGGGTGACTAGATAAATCATTGAAAGGCAGAATACAGGGAAAAGGATGAGAAAAGGATGTAGTGGGGAGAACCAAATTAGTGAATATGCCTGTTTCACAGCGATGTGCTAAGTATAAGTACTTCCTCTGAGTCAGCTCCCCCAGTCCTGGGCAGAGCAAGCCTCTCCTCCCACAAATGTTCATCAGCGCAGGAGAGCAGGTGGTTACAGTCAGTCCGGTTCCTGGACTGTCTGGCCCTGGGTTTTGGTCTAAGGAGACAGAGGCAGCCACCAGCTTGTCAGGCTGTTTCATTAGAGTCCGTAGTAAAGAAATCTATTTTATGTTGCAGCCCTTAGAAACACCTTAGGACCATAGTCAGAGGACAGACGATCCATCCTGAGAGAAACCCCGGAACACTAGAACACCTTCTGTCATGTGAAGCCCTAACAGAAATGAAACCTCCAGCTCCTGTACCGGGAGTCGCTGGTTCCCTAATGAAAGCCACTTCCCCTTTGATTTTAGCATACCTGTGCCCACGGCAGCCAGGTAGCAACCCTGGCCCTCGTAGTGGATGTGCCAGTCATGGGAGGAAACAGATGATTTTCCAGAGGAGAGAACAGTGAACATACAAAATTATAGCTTTATTTATACACTTTATATATACACTTTATATATAAAGTGGGGGTTTCAAAACCCCCACTTTAAATACCAGCATATCCTCCATTTAGGAAGCCTGGACTCACCAGCCCTCTTCTCATCTCCCAATGCTCGTCTTACTGTATTGTTTTGTCTCCGAGTTTTCCTTTATTGCTGGTGGTACAAGATCAGTGCCCCTCCAGATACTCTTAAGTCACTGCAGTATTTGGGGTCAGGGAGCAGGGTGGGGAGGAGGGCCTTTGGAGGGGCTCTGCAGCCAGGGAGCCTTCTTCCCAGAGACTTTAGTCATGCGTCTTACTCCTGATTCAGGAAAGATGGATCTTGAAAACCAAAGATACAGGCACCTGTGAAAGTTTTCTTTAACTTGGTTTTATGAAAAGTTTCAAACCCACACAGAAGTAGAGAGACTGCTGTAAGGCGTCCACACACACCCGTCATCTGGCTGCAGTGGTTGCTGGTCCCTTGCTACTCTCAGAATACCTGTTCTAGACGTGAGTCTCTGCTGGTGGTGGTGGAAATACTGGAGGCAGAGCGATATCCTTGGATGTGGGTCCCCCTCCACTTTGCAGACAAAACTCCACCAGAAAACAGTCTTCCATTCTTCACTGGCTGGCAGCCTCTCAGGAGATTTATATTTGTTTATTGTTTAACATTTAAAATATTAAAGAATTTTGTGTCATGTCTTGAACTAGAAAATTATAGGCGTTTGTTGTGGGAGGAAGCACAAGGTAAAAGGCTTGTTTTTTCTCGTACAAACACACCTGCACACAAACGATCCGTGTAGAGTTCTTAAAAAAAAAAAAAAGGTCTATATACATAATGTTTTGTAGCTGTTTTTTGGATTAACTCTGTTTCATAGCATGACTTGTCAATTTCTGCAGAGAAAGGCAGCTGGAATTTTGATAGCAAATAACTTGAATCTGTAGATAAATTTAGAGACTGTTGCCATCCTAATATTATTAAGTCTTCAATTCCATGAACAAAAGATGTCTTTCCATTTATTTAGGTCTTCTTGAATTTCATTCAGTGGTATTTTGTAGTTTTGAGTGTACAGATCTTTCCCTTTTTGGGTTAAATTTGTGCTATTTTAAATGGAATTGTTTTCTTAATTTCATTTTTGGTTTGTCCATTGCTGGTATATTCATTATCATTTTTAATTATGAAAATAGAAAACATCCATATATAACTCATTTATCTTAGTTACCTTGATGAATATTTAGGCTTATTTTTAATGTTTTCCTTTCACAAAATAATGCTGTAGTGGCCATTGTGTCTACACTATGCTATTTTCCATACCGTGTTAAAGTGTTTGAAATTGATTCCTAAAGACGAACTCACTAGGCCAACATTTATAGAGGTTAAAAATTTGATATATGGAACCTCCCTGGTGGTCTGGTGATTAAGAATCTGCCCTCCCATTCAGGGGATATGGGTTTGAGTCCTGATCGAGGAACTATGATCCCACATGCGGGGGACAGCTAACTCCCTGTGCTGCAGCTACTGAGTCCGTACGCTGCAGTGAAGAGCCCACATGTGCAATAGAGGTCATGTGTGCCGCAAGTAGGACCCAATGAAGCCAAAGAAAAAATAAACTATTTAAAAAAATGGATAGATATCAAATTGTGTGCCAAAATGCTGTATCACTTACAGTTACCAAGCTTGCAAGCAACTTGTTAGTATCTATTTCCAGGAACCCTCCCCAAACCTTGGAGTTATTAATCTTTTAAAATGTATTTGGGGAGTTCCTTCATAGCCTAATGGTTAGCATTCTGGGCTTTCCCTGCCATGGCTTGGATTCAGTCTCTGGTTGGGAAACTGATATCCCAAAAGCCCTGAAGCATGGCCAAAAAATAAAGTAAATAAAGTGGTGTTAAAATGTATCGTGATCTGATAAGTTATAAATGGTGTATCATTATTTTTATTTGCAATCTTTTGGTTAAAAGAAGATGCGTACCTTTTAATGTTTATTGCCTTTTTTTTTTAATAGAAATAGTCTATTGGATGTCTTTTGCCTATTTAAAATTTTTTGTCTTTTTTTCTTAATTATTTCTAGGTTTTAAAAAGTATCATGGTATAATCCTTTACCATATATTTTACAGATATATTTTGCCTAGTTTGTTGTTTCTTTTTACTTGTGTTTATTTTTTCTTTCCCTTTTAGGAATATGGCATTTCTCTTTATCTGTGCCTTTTTAATGCCCATTAGTAAAATGTTTTATAGTTTCTTCACATAAGTTCTATGATTCAGTCCTAATTACCTTAGGTTTTTGTTGCAGTCACGAATTTAATTTTTTCCATTAAACTTTCTTCCTGATCCCAATTGGTACAATAAAAACGGCATAGATTTTTCTTCATTTTTAGAGGATTTGGCCACTTGTTCTCTTGTCAGTTCTAATTTTCAGTTGATCCTCTTGGATATTTTTAGTAGACAATTTTGTTTTTGCAGGTAGCAATAATAATATTGTCTCATTTTCTAGTTCTCTTGATCTCTCTATGCTTTCTTTTTTTGTATTGTATCGCTCAGTCCTGTCAGGTTGGTAATAGGAACATCTCTTATCTCCACCCTGTCCCCGCCTCTCATGGGCACGCCCCTGGTGTTTTCAGTCTGGGGTCCTGCTGTTGGTTTCTAATAGGATACCTTTGCTTTGTTGAAAGATGTTTCCTCCAATTCTTCAGTTGCTAATAGATCATAGTCATAATCAAAAGTAGAAATGAGGGTTAAAGTTTTTATTTCCTTTCCTTCATTTCCACTGGCTAATTCACGCTGGTGCTGTGCCTTGTCACCTCATTTTCTTCCCTGGGATTCCCCTCTTCTCGGTGCCCTTTCCTACCCACACCTTTATTGTTCATAATTTCCCTTCCTCCATTCCCCAGAACAATCCAGGGCAGCCTCAACTATTTATTTTACAAATATTTCAGATGTTTATGATAAGGAGGGCACTTAAATTTTGTGATGGACATTTAGAGTGTTTCAGTTATGTTAAGATTTCTGGGGGTTGGCTGCTGTCAGCACACCCCAGCACCTGACGCCTGCACAGTCAAAAGAGCTTTCCGTCAAAGCTGGCCTAACACACTCACTGTGGTTAGCTCCCTGAGTGTCTGTCTGCCGTGTCGCGCCTGGGCAGGCCTTGGATCATCAGGCTTTGGCCTCCACGTTCTAGCATCTCTCCCAACATCCTCCAGCTTCTCCTCTGCCGTCCTTTCCGTGGTGTGCCCTGCAACATCTGTCAGTTATAAACGCATTCCCTTATGTTCTTCATCTCCTCCTTCAGTCTGTAGAATATGTGTGTGTGTCTACCATTCTAGGAAGAAACAACCACCATCTTACTTGACCAGCAGAGTCTTCAGGCTGCCTTACTGAGTTTTGCCTGAGTCTTGCCACTGGGAGTTTCCTGCATTCTGTCTCAACTGACATCCCCATCACTCTTTATTCCACGTGTCTGACCTCTCCTTCCATGAACTTGTGGATGGGTGCAGGAATTGCCAAAGCCATCTTGATCTCATGTGACTTCTTATGTGATCAAGCCCTAATTGGCGAAGCTCTCTTCTTCACTGCCTTTTGTTGCCACCTCTGTTCTTTTCTCCTTCTTTTTTAAGTTTTTACTTTTTTGCTGCACCACAAGGCATGTTGAATCCTAGTTCCCTGACCACGGGTCAGACTCGTGCCCCCTGTATTGGAAGCACGGAGTCTTAACCACTGAACCACCAGGAATGTTCCGAGTCCTTCTTTTCTTCTAGCAACTCTTTTTCATCTACTTGGTAGATACCTCTGCCTGCAGTCCTTGCAGATATCAAGATACCCACCTCAGTCTTCCCTCTGCATGCTGTGTGTTCTCACGGGGAATTCTCCTTCATGTGGGTGTTCCCAGAGACTTCTGTGCACCCTGCGTTGCCCTCGTGGGCTTCAAGCAGACCTGTGCCTGCAGCGTATTTATGTGTTGATACCCCATCAGGCACCTGCAGCTCAGCATGTCAGAAGCGATTCAGCTCCTTCTGCAGTCACACAGACCTCATGGTACGACCACCAGCTTTGCTGCTCAGCTCAGAAACCTGCAATCTCTGCCCTCGTTATGCCCAGAGCCCTCTCTGCCTCCAGTTCATCCTCCCCATCTTTGCAAAGATGAGCGTGTAAAACTGCAGATATATCATTTCACACTCCTCTGTCCTCATCCCTTTCCTGCTTCCATCCCACCTCCTTCTTTTTTCCAAACTTTCAAATCTTGCAGTGATTCCCCAACACTTCAGGATGAAATTCCTAAGTTCTTACGATGCTTTGAACTTTTTTAAATCTCATGAGATGGTCATATAGACTTCTTAATTCCTAGGATAACCTCTGTCAGTGTGTTCATTGACTAACTGCTGGATTTGATTTGCTACTATTTTGAATTTCTTTCTCTTATAAGTGGGATTGGATGAGTTTCTTTAACTTTGCATGTGACTCTTGCCCAGTTTTGTAGTACAGTTTTGCTAACTTTTAGAGTGAGTTGGGACTCTTCTACCTCTCAATGCTAGCAGGTTTATGGATGGAGATATAACTTCTCACAGGGTGGAAAGGAAAAATGCTTTCTTCCAATTTGATGGCGGTGAAGTGAAGTGAAAGTTACTCAGTCATGTCTGACTCTTTGCGACCCCATGGACTATACAGTCCATGGACTTCTCTAGGCCAGAATACTAGAGTGGGTAGCCTTTCCCTTCTCCAGGGGATATTCCCAAATCAGGGATTGAACCAGGTCTCCCGCATTGCAGGCAGATTCTTTACTAGCTGAGCCACAAGGAAAGCCCAAGAATACTGGAGTGGGTAGCCTATCTCTTCTCCAGTGGATCTTCTTGACCCAGGAATCAAACCGGGGTCTCCTGTATTGCAGGTGGATTCTTTACTAACTGAACTATCAGGGAAGCCTCTATGATGATGGTGAGCACAGCAATGTCACCAACAGGGACAATGCTATTTTGGACCCAGCACTCTAGTGAAGAAACAATCGCGAGGACAAATGAAACACTGCAGACCATACAAACCATTTTGCAGCTCACATGCCTACAGACCTTCTAACATTGGCCTTTGTCAATTTTGATTTGTCCCTTGGTTTGTCCTGCAAATACTCTTAAAATTAGGGGGAAAAGGACTATGTTAAAATATACATAACATAAAACTTAGCACATTAACTGCTTTTTTGGGAGTGGGCCACTCCCGTCAGGCTTATGGGATTGAACCTGGGCCACAGCAGCAAATGTGCCAAGTCCCAACCACTAGACTGCCAGGGAATTCCCTCAACTGCTTTTAACTGTACAGCTTAGTGGCTTTAGGTGTATTCACAGGGATGTTCAACCATGACCATTACCCATCTCCAGAACCTTTTCATCAGCCCAAAAGGCATTCATTAAACAATAACTTTCCATTTCCCCTCCCATCAGCTGCTGCTAACTGCTACTTTACTTTCTTTCTGTTTTTCTTTAATTGAAGTATTGTTGATTTATAATAGTATGCAAGTGTCAGGGGTGTGTGTGTGTGTGTGTGTTTGGCTCAGTCGTGTGATCAGAGGTGTGTGTGTGTGTGTGTATGTGTGTGTGTTGGCTCAGTCGTGTGATCCCATGGCTTGTAACCTGCCAGGCTCCTCTGTCCATGGGATTTTCCAGGCAAGGATACTGGAGTGGGTTGCTATTTCCTACTCCAGGGGATCTTCTTGACTCAGGAAGACCCGCATTTCTTGCGTTTCCTGCCTTGGCAAGCAGATTCTTTACTACTGCCCCACCCGGGCATACACAATTCTACTTGCTGTCTCTGAGAATTTGTCATTTCTTGGTACCTCCTATATACAGAAGCATACAGTATGTGTCCTTTTGTGTCTGGTGTATTTCACTTGTCTTAATGTTTGTAGGTGCTTTGAACATGATTTTTATCTCAGAATGAAGGGCAGGGTGTGTTTACTGTGTGTGGTTCCCTGTGCCCTACAGTTGAAATCGATTGCGTCAGTGATTCTCCCAGTCACCTGCAGAAGGCAGTATATTAGGTGTCACATCACAGATACATGCATGGAGTTTGAGGTGGTAACTTTCTTGCGGGCCCAAACCATGGTGGTGCCATGGTTTGAACCCAGTTTTGTCCGACTCCAAAGCCTACTTATGCTCTGTCTGCCACTTGGATCTCCACCTTAGCTTCGTACCCCACCCCATTCTGGGCTTCTGAAGGTGGAAATTTCTGCCGGGCTTGTTTTGAACTGTGTGGCTTGCACATCTTACTGCATGTGGTTCATACCTTGTCTACCTCCATCGCAGTGACCTGAAAGCTTTCTCCTTGAGTTTAGACACAGGATGGCCATCAGGTACTCTGAGTAGTAGTTTTGCTGATAGGTACAGTTCAGTGAATTGATTTTCCATAAAATGTTCTTCAGATACGTAGCACAGTGGAAGCTTCGATTCCCACGATCATTCTTAACAAAGCATCCTGAGCAGAGTGTGGTGGGATTTGGCTAGCTCTGAATGCTTCTTAAGTTTGAATCTGAAGAACCTGGGAATCCATCATTTTAACTTTCACTTCTCCCTTGATTGCAGTAAGATGCTTCCTAAGCCATGGGATCCTGGAAGGTTTCTCTGTGACCCACTGTTCCCTCATTTCCCATTCAGTTCAGTTCAGTTCTCAGTCGCGTCCAACTCTTTGCGACCCCGTGAATCGCAGCACGCTATGCCTCCTGTCCATCACCAGCTCCCGGAGTTCACTCAAACTCACGTCCATCCAGTTGGTAATGCCATCCAGCCATCTCATCCTCTGTCGTCCCCTTCTCCTCCCACCCTCAATCCTTCCCAGCATCAGGGTCTTTTCCAGTGAGTCAACTCTTTGCATGAGGTGGCCAAAGTATTGGAGTTTCAGCTTCAACATCAGTCCTTCCAGTGAACTCTGTTAGAATGGACTGGTTGGATCTCCTTGCAGTCCAAGGGACTCTCAAGAGTCTTCTCCAACACCACAGTTCAAAAGCATCAATTCTTTGGTGCTCAGCTTTCTTCATAGTCCAATTCTCACATACATACATGACAACTGGAAAAACCATAGCCTTGACTAGACGGACCTTTGTTGGCAGAGTAATATCTCTGCTTTTTAATATTCTGTCTAGATTGGTCATAACTTTCCTTCTAAGGAGTAAGCGTCTTTTAATTTCATGGCTGCAATCACCATCTGCAGTGATGTTGGAGCCCCAAAAGATAAAGTCTGACACTGTTTCCACTGTTTCCCCGTCTATATCCCCTGAAGTGATGGAACCAGATGCCATGATCTTCGTTTTCTGAATGTTGAGCTTTAAGCCAACTTTTTCACTCTCCTCTTTCACTTTCTTCAAGAGGCTCTTTAGTTCTTCTTCACTTTCTTCCGTAAGGGTGGTGTCATCTGCATATCTGAGGTTACTGATATTTCTCCCGGCAGTCTTGATTCCAGCTTGTGCTTCTTCTAGCCCAGTGTTTCTCATGATGTACTCTGCATATAAGTTAAATATGCAGGGTGACAATATACAGGCTTGACGTACTCCTTTTCCTATTTGGGGAAGCTAAGGGACGACAGAGGATGAGATGGCTGCATGGCACCACTGACTCGATGGACGTGAGTTTGAGTGAACTCCGGGAGTTGGTGACGGACAGGGAGGCCTGGCGTGCTGCAATTCATGGGGTTGCAAAGAGTTGGACACGACTGAGAGACTGAACTGAACTGAACTGAAAGCTTCTCGCTCTTGAGGCCGCTTTCACCTTTTAGATGACTGGGCTTCACAGTGGGTGCTGGGCAGGCCCTGGCACTGCACTAAGTGAGTTTTCTAAGTGAGAAATAAAGCAGATTGATGGGGTTCACTCCGTTATTCAACAAATAAGGTTCTGGGCTATAGCATTCAATAATTGGATACAAATTCTCTTCTTCATGAAGCTCATGTTTCACTTGGGAGAAAGAACCCATAAGCAAGTTAACTGAGTGAATTTTATAGACTACTGGGAAATGGAAAGAGCTGCTTTTTTAGAAAAATACAGCCTGAGTGGGCCAAGGGCGTGTGTACATGCCCACAATGTTCTTTAAGGTGGTCAGAGTGGGCCTGGCTGAGAACATGGCTTTGGGGCAGAGATGTGAGTGGGTGCTGGGATGGGGTGGGTGGCAGCCTTGGGGAATAGCATTTCAGGTAGAGAGAGTCTGGTGCAGAGAGGGGGCCCCATCTAGGGCAACGGAGGAGCAGCCAGGAGGCCGGTGAAGGGAGGAAGTGGCTGTCGGAAAGACGAGTTCCTGTGCAGCACTGGGAGGCATTGGCGGGTTCTCAGCGAAGGACTTGGTTAGCTTTTAGATGGACATCCTGGTCGTTTGGTGCGAGTAGAAGGAGAGGAACCCAGGATGGAGGGATACACACAGGGTCGCGTGACAGTACTTTTTACTGTCTGTGGTGTTGATTGGAGTGCACAGTTCATGCTGCTTTCATCAGGGTCCCCAAACCCCAGGCTGCTGACTGGTACCAACCTGTAGCCTGTTAGGAACCAGGCCCCACGGCAGGGCGCGAATGAGTGAAGCTTCCCCCGCCACTCTCCATCACTTGCATTACTGCCTGAACCACCCCCACCTTTGGCAAATGTAGTGAATTCTTCGGTGATCCCATCATGGAAGACGATTTCTTCTTCATAGAAGAAGAAATGAAAGATTTCTTCCATGATGCAGAAAGATCTGAGTAGAGTTCTTTTAAATCTAGTAACTGATTTTTTTTTCAGCTTTACTAAAATATAATTTACATAACATTTATCTACTAAGTGTACAACTCAATTAGTTTTTAGTAAGTTTACAGAGTTGTACACCCATCACCACAATCCACCGTTAGAACTTTTCTCCATCACTCTAAAAGGTCCCTTGTATCCATTTATGGTCAGCCCCCATCCTCACCCCCAGCTGTAGGCAACCATTTATCTATTTTCTGTCTCTTGAGGATTTAGCTTTTCTGAGCCTTTCATGTAAATGAAATCATACAATATATAGTCTTTATGTCTGATTTCTTTTATTTAGCATCCTCTTTTCAAGGTTCATGTATAACATAGCATCTGTCATTACATTTGTTCCTCTTTATTGTTGAATGGTGAATGGTATTTAACTGAATGGATTACCACATTTTGTTTGTTTATTCATCAGCTGATGGATATTTGGATTATTACCACCTTTTGGCTATTAAGAATAATACCTACTTTTTCCAGAAGTGCAGCCATAGGCAGGCAGATGGTTCTCTGGAGTGAGTACACACGAGAATGATTTTAGTTTTGGGAGCATCTTTATAAACTTTATGTTCTTCCTTTGCCCTTTTGTAAGACTGATGGATTAATGAATATTATTTGAGCCAGATAATAGCCAAGTGACCTTTCCATTCCCTGTTTCCTTATCTGCGAAGTAAGGATATTTATAGGTGTAGTGCTTGGCACAGGGAATTGTAAGGATTAAGTAAGATAGTGAAGAGAATATGTGCAAGGAAATGGTTAATCTCCCCTATTACCCGTTATCTCTGAGGAAGTGGTAGAGCTGAGAGAGACTATGTGAGGACCACCCTGCTTTCAGGAGTGTGTGGTCTTATTGGGGAGAGATGTGGAGTGCAGGTGAAGGAGCAGAGGCCAGGTGAACTCCTGGACCAGGCTAGCTGGGTGGGTTTCTCAGAAGAATTAGGACCTCGGCTTGGAGGAGGGGAGCAGGGAGGCTCCTAGAAGAGTCCGGGCAACTGGGAGAGCCATAGGCCTGGCTGGCTGGGGCTGGCTGGAAGAGATGGGAGTGGAGGTCGGCTTAGGGGCATACTGGGAGAATTGTAAAAGCCCATGTGGAACGCTTGGATCTGTGTTTACCACCTTGGGCAACCATGAATGTTTTGGTGCCTGATTTCATGTTTATGGGGTGGGTATAGATGAGGGATGTTGCAGATTTAGGGGTCTTTGGCCAGATTAGACCCATGAAATGTTTTTTTTTTGGAGGGGATTTCCCAGTCATTTAAATTCATTCAGACAATTCAGTTCAGTCACTCAGTTGTGTCTGACTCTTTGCGACCCCATGGACTGCAGCACACTAGGCTTCCCTGTCCATCACCAACCCCAGAGCTTACTCAAACTTATGTCCATTGAATCCGTGATGCCATCCAACCATCTCATCCTCTTGTCGTCTCCTTCTCCTCCTACTTTCAATCTTTCCCAGCATCAGGGTCTTTTCTGGTGAGTCAGTTCTTTGCATCAGGTGACCAAAGTATTGGAGTTTCTGCTTCAGCATCAGTCCTTCCAGTGACTATTCAGGACTGATTTCCTTTAGGATGGACTGGTTGAATCTCTTTGCAATCCAAGGGACTCTCAAGAGTCTTCTCCAACACCACAGTTCAAAAGCATCAATTCTTTGGTGCTCAGCTTTCTTCATAGTCCAATTCTCACATACATACATGACAACTGGAAAAACCATAGCCTTGACTAGACGGACCTTTGTTGGCAGAGTAATATCTCTGCTTTTTAATATTCTGTCTAGATTGGTCATAACTTTCCTTCTAAGGAGTAAGCGTCTTTTAATTTCATGGCTGCAATCACCATCTGCAGTGATGTTGGAGCCCCAAAAGATAAAGTCTGACACTGTTTCCACTGTTTCCCCGTCTATATCCCCTGAAGTGATGGAACCAGATGCCATGATCTTCGTTTTCTGAATGTTGAGCTTTAAGCCAACTTTTTCACTCTCCTCTTTCACTTTCTTCAAGAGGCTCTTTAGTTTTTCTTCACTTTCTTCCGTAAGGGTGGTGTCATCTGCATATCTGAGGTTACTGATATTTCTCCCGGCAGTCTTGATTCCAGCTTGTGCTTCTTCTAGCCCAGTGTTTCTCATGATGTACTCTGCATATAAGTTAAATATGCAGGGTGACAATATACAGGCTTGACGTACTCCTTTTCCTATTTGGGGAAGCTAAGGGACGACAGAGGATGAGATGGCTGCATGGCACCACTGACTCGATGGACATGAGTTTGAGTGAACTCCGGGAGTTGGTGACGGACAGGGAGGCCTGGCGTGCTGCAATTCATGGGGTTGCAAAGAGTTGGACACGACTGAGAGACTGAACTGAACTGAACTGAAAGCTTCTCGCTCTTGAGGCCGCTTTCACCTTTTAGATGACTGGGCTTCACAGTGGGTGCTGGGCAGGCCCTGGCACTGCACTAAGTGAGTTTTCTAAGTGAGAAATAAAGCAGATTGATGGGGTTCACTCCGTTATTCAACAAATAAGGTTCTGGGCTATAGCATTCAATAATTGGATACAAATTCTCTTCTTCATGAAGCTCATGTTTCACTTGGGAGAAAGAACCCATAAGCAAGTTAACTGAGTGAATTTTATAGACTACTGGGAAATGGAAAGAGCTGCTTTTTAGAAAAATACAGCCTGAGTGGGCCAAGGGCGTGTGTACATGCCCACAATGTTCTTTAAGGTGGTCAGAGTGGGCCTGGCTGAGAACATGGCTTTGGGGCAGAGATGTGAGTGGGTGCTGGGATGGGGTGGGTGGCAGCCTTGGGGAATAGCATTTCAGGTAGAGAGAGTCTGGTGCAGAGAGGGGGCCCCATCTAGGGCAACGGAGGAGCAGCCAGGAGGCCGGCGAAGGGAGGAAGTGGCTGTCGGAAAGACGAGTTCCTGTGCAGCACTGGGAGGCATTGGCGGGTTCTCAGCGAAGGACTTGGTTAGCTTTTAGATGGACATCCTGGTCGTGTGGTGCGAGTAGAAGGAGAGGAACCCAGGATGGAGGGATACACACAGGGTCGCGTGACAGTACTTTTTACTGTCTGTGGTGTTGATTGGAGTGCACAGTTCATGCTGCTTTCATCAGGGTCCCCAAACCCCAGGCTGCTGACTGGTACCAACCTGTAGCCTGTTAGGAACCAGGCCCCACGGCAGGGCGCGAATGAGTGAAGCTTCCCCCGCCACTCTCCATCACTTGCATTACTGCCTGAACCACCCCCACCTTTGGCAAATGTAGTGAATTCTTCGGTGATCCCATCATGGAAGACGATTTCTTCTTCATAGAAGAAGAAATGAAAGATTTCTTCCATGATGCAGAAAGATCTGAGTAGAGTTCTTTTAAATCTAGTAACTGATTTTTTTTTCAGCTTTACTAAAATATAATTTACATAACATTTATCTACTAAGTGTACAACTCAATTAGTTTTTAGTAAGTTTACAGAGTTGTACACCCATCACCACAATCCACCGTTAGAACTTTTCTCCATCACTCTAAAAGGTCCCTTGTATCCATTTATGGTCAGCCCCCATCCTCACAGCTGTAGGCAACCATTTATCTATTTTCTGTCTCTTGAGGATTTAGCTTTTCTGAGCCTTTCATGTAAATGAAATCATACAATATATAGTCTTTATGTCTGATTTCTTTTATTTAGCATCCTCTTTTCAAGGTTCATGTATAACATAGCATCTGTCATTACATTTGTTCCTCTTTATTGTTGAATGGTGAATGGTATTTAACTGAATGGATTACCACATTTTGTTTGTTTATTCATCAGCTGATGGATATTTGGATTATTACCACCTTTTGGCTATTAAGAATAATACCTACTTTTTCCAGAAGTGCAGCCATAGGCAGGCAGATGGTTCTCTGGAGTGAGTACACACGAGAATGATTTTAGTTTTGGGAGCATCTTTATAAACTTTATGTTCTTCCTTTGCCCTTTTGTAAGACTGATGGATTAATGAATATTATTTGAGCCAGATAATAGCCAAGTGACCTTTCCATTCCCTGTTTCCTTATCTGCGAAGTAAGGATATTTATAGGTGTAGTGCTTGGCACAGGGAATTGTAAGGATTAAGTAAGATAGTGAAGAGAATATGTGCAAGGAAATGGTTAATCTCCCCTATTACCCGTTATCTCTGAGGAAGTGGTAGAGCTGAGAGAGACTATGTGAGGACCACCCTGCTTTCAGGAGTGTGTGGTCTTATTGGGGAGAGATGTGGAGTGCAGGTGAAGGAGCAGAGGCCAGGTGAACTCCTGGACCAGGCTAGCTGGGTGGGTTTCTCAGAAGAATTAGGACCTCGGCTTGGAGGAGGGGAGCAGGGAGGCTCCTAGAAGAGTCCGGGCAACTGGGAGAGCCATAGGCCTGGCTGGCTGGGGCTGGCTGGAAGAGATGGGAGTGGAGGTCGGCTTAGGGGCATACTGGGAGAATTGTAAAAGCCCATGTGGAACGCTTGGATCTGTGTTTACCACCTTGGGCAACCATGAATGTTTTGGTGCCTGATTTCATGTTTATGGGGTGGGTATAGATGAGGGATGTTGCAGATTTAGGGGTCTTTGGCCAGATTAGACCCATGAAATGTTTTTTTTTTGGAGGGGATTTCCCAGTCATTTAAATTCATTCAGACAATTCAGTTCAGTCACTCAGTTGTGTCTGACTCTTTGCGACCCCATGGACTGCAGCACACTAGGCTTCCCTGTCCATCACCAACCCCAGAGCTTACTCAAACTTATGTCCATTGAATCCGTGATGCCATCCAACCATCTCATCCTCTTGTCGTCTCCTTCTCCTCCTACTTTCAGTCTTTCCCAGCATCAGGGTCTTTTCTGGTGTGTCAGTTCTTTGCATCAGGTGACCAAAGTATTGGAGTTTCTGCTTCAGCATCAGTCCTTCCAGTGACTATTCAGGACTGATTTCCTTTAGGATGGACTGGTTGAATCTCTTTGCAATCCAAGGGACTCTCAAGAGTCTTCTCCAACACCACAGTTCAAAAGCATCAATTCTTAGGTACTCAGCTTTCATTAGGAGAAGGCAATGGCAACCCACTCCAGTATTCTTGCCTGGAAAATCCCATGGACGGAGGAGCCTGGTAGGCTACAGTCCATGGGGTCGCAAAGAGTCTGACATGACAGAGCGACTTCACTTTCATTTTTCATTTTCATGCATTGGAGAAGGAAATGGCAACCCACTCCAGTGTTCTTGCCTGGAGAATCCCAGGGACGGGGGAGCCTGGTGGGCTGCTGTCTATGGGGTCGCACAGAGTCGGACACAACTGAAGCGACTTAGCAGCAGCAGCAACAACAGCTTTCATTATAGTCCACCTCTCACATCCATACATCACTACTGGAAAAACCATAGCTCTGATTAGACGGACCTTTGTCAGCAAAGTAATGTCTCTGCTTTTTAATATGCTGTTTTGGTTGGTCATAGCTTTTCTTCCAAGGAGCAAGCGTCTTTTAATTTCATGGCTGCAGTCACCATCTGCAAATGATTTTGGAGCCCAAGAAGATAAAGTGTTTCACTGTTTCCATTGTTTCCCCATCTATTTGCCATGAAGTGAAAGAACCGGATGCCATGATCTTCGTTTTCTGGATGTTGAGTTTTAAGCCAGCTTTTTCACTATCTTCTTTTACTTTCATCAAGAGGCTTTTCAGTTCCTCTTCATTTCTGCCATAAGGGTGATGTCATCTGCATATCTGAGGTTATTGATATTTCTTCTGGTAATCTTGATTCCAGCTTGTGCTTCATTCACCCTGGCATTTCACATGATGTACTCTGCATATAAGTTAAATGATCAGGGTGACAATGTACAGCCTTGAAGTACTCCTTTCCCAATTTGGAACCAGTCTGTTGTCCCATGTCTGTTTCTACCTGTTGCTTCTTGACCTGCATACAGCTTTCTGAGGAGGCAGGTAAGGTGGTCTGGTATTCCCATCTCTTGAAGGATTTTCCACAGTTTGTTGTGATCTACACAGTCAAAGGCTTTGGTGTAATCAATAAGCAGAAATAGATGTTTTTCTGGAATTTAATGGATGTTTGCAATTTGATCTCTGGTTCCTCTGCCTTTTCTAAATCCAGCTTGACCATCTGGAAGTTCACGGTTCACATATTGCTGAAGCCTGGCTTGGAGAATTTTGAGCATTACTTTACTAGCATGTGAGATGAGTTCGATTATGTGGTAGTTTGAGCATTCTTTGGCATTGCCCTTCTTTGGGATTGGAATGAACACTGACCTTTTCCAGTCTTGTGGCCACTGCTGAGTTTCCAAATTTGTTGGCATATTGAGTGCAGCACTTTCACAGCATCATCTTTCTGGATTTGAAATAGCTCAACTGGCATTCCATCACCTCCACTAGCTTTGTTCGTAGTGATGCTTCTTAAGGCCCACTTGACTTCACATTCCAGGATGTCTGGTTCTAGGTGAGTGATCACACCATCATGGTTATCTGGGTCATGAAGATCTTTTTTGTATAGTTTTTCTGTATATTCTTGCCACCTCTTCTTAATGTCTTCTGTTTCTGTTAGATCCATACCATTTCTGTCCTTTATTGTCCCTATCTTTGCATGAAATGTTCCCTTGGTATCTCTCATTTTCTTGAACAGATCTCTAGTCTTTCCCATTCTATTGTTTCCTCTATTTCTTTGCGTTGATCACTGAGAAAGGTTTTCTTATCTCTCCTTGCTCTGCTTTGGAACTCTGCATTCAGATAGGTATTATCTTCTTTACCTTTAGCTTCTCGTCTTTTCTCAGCTGTTTGTAAGGCCTCCTCAGACAACCGTTTTTCCTTTTTGCATTTCTTTTTCTTGGGGACGGTCTTGATCACTGTCTCCTGTACAATGTCATGAATTTCTGTCCATAGTTTTCAAATAGTTGCCAGTATTTAAAATCTGGAGATGTGGCCACACTAACCTTGATTCTTACATAGGATCACATAAGCAGCACGTCTAGAGGAGTTCAGGTTTCCATGGTTACAAGGCTGCCTCATCTCTCCCTGCTGGAATTTGCCCCCAGTGGTCTGGAGCCGTGCTGGCCAGCATGGTAGCCATGTATGGCTATTGAAAGTTACATTAAGAAATTAACGTGTTAAGGAAAATTTAAAATTCTTTTTCCCATTCACACGTCACTTGCTCAGTAGCCTCCTATAATTGGTGGCTACTGATTTGGACAGTATAGATCTTGATGGAAAATTCCTTTCACTGCTGAAGGTTGTATTGGACTGGTCCATATTTTTAAACAAAGGTTACTGACTGCCTTGAACTGTGTTAAACCCTGGTCTCCTGGCCTCACTGGGCCTTTAATGCTCTTGTGTAAAATGAAGTGCTTTGAGATGGATGATCTGAAGTTTCTTTCTTTTAAACTATTTTTTAATTTGTTTGGCTGCACCAGGTCTTAGTTGCAGCATGTGGGTCTAGTTCCTTGACCAGGGATTGAAGCTGGCTCCCCTGCACTGGCAGCATGGAGTCTTAGCCACTCCACCACTAGGGAAGTCCCTGAAGTTTCTTCCTAATGGTAAGACCCCAGTATGTGGGCAACAACAGTAACAAGCCTATCACTTCATTAGTCCCATTAATCTAATATCAATTATTTATATTTTGTGCTCAAAAACTCTCTGGAGGCCATTCCAGAAGAGGGATTTAAATTGTAAGCTGCTCGGTGGCATCTGGTTGGCCTGGGTGTCCCAGGACTCCCTGGGTGGTGCTTTGAAGGACAGCAAGTTTGGGTGAATAATTCTCCAGTGTCACATGAATACACAGGGTCATTGACTTTTATCACTCTGTTCTTGAGTATATGTGTTGTGCTCTTATTCTTGAAATTGAAAATGATCACATTGTAAGAGTTCCGTTAATTTCCTCCTTACTTAATAAGGTTGCAGTGTAGAGTCTTACACTAACAACAAAAAGAAAAAAATGTCTAGAGTGAGCATCCTGTAGCACCTTAGGGCACCTAGCACATTAAGGTAAAAATAATGCTGGGGACTCCTTGGTGGTCCAGTGATTAGGTCACCTTGCTTCCAGTGCAGGGGGCGCAGGTTGTATCCCCAGTTGAGGAACTAAGATCCTGCAAGCCACATGGCGTGGCAAAAAAAAAAAAGTGGGCATCAAGTGTACAGTGTGTGTTCTTTTGGAGAACTCATCCTAAGGCGGTAACGTGTTGAAGTCTGTATTCATTGAAGTATTGATGAAAATAATGACTGTTGGTAGGGGCTTGGCGGATTGGTCCAGTGATCCTGTTGCTTGTATACAACAGGATATCCAGCCACTGAAGGTGGGGTTGTAGATCGCTATGTATTGATTTGGGGCTAATTCCATGGCATATGAACCCATTTATATAAAATTCATAGCACACACACGTGCATATGCGTGCATGCAAGATGCCTTGAGGGACAGTCATCAGAATATTGGTACTTGGGGGACTTCCCTCATGGTCCAGTGGTTAAGACTCTATGCTTCTACTGTAGGGGCCTTGGGTTTGATCCCTGGTCCAACTTATTATCCTGCATGCCTCATGGTGTGGCTAAAAGAAAAAGAAGAAGAGGACTATCGACAGTTGGGTGATGAGATTTCAGGCCCCTCACTTTCTTCTTTGGGGTTACGACCCCCCGCCCCGGTACTGTTCCTCTCTTTCCTCAAAGGGCTGTGCTTTGTTGTTTTTGTTTTTTTCAAAGCGTTGCTCTCGAGACTTCCCTGGTGGTCCATTGGTTAAAAATCCACCTGCCAATTTAGGCAAGACAGGTTCGATCCCTGGTCTGGAAAGATCCCACATACCATGGAGCGACTAAGCCTGTGGACCACAACTACTGAGCCTGCACTGCACTCTAAAGCCCATGAGTCACAACCACTGAGCCCGTGTGCCACACTTGTTGAAGCCCTTGCACCCTAGAGCACGCACGGCACAGCAGGAGAAGCCACTGCAACTAAAGAATAGCCCCTGCAAAGACCCAGCACAGCCAGAAATTTAAAAAAAAAAAAAAAATGTGCTGCTCTCATAAAGAAGGGAACAGACACTTACTGAGTGCTTACAGCATGTAAGACATTTTGCTAAAACTTTTAACCCTCTTGTGCACTCTTTGAGGTAAACATGTGATTATTCTGACTTCATGAATGAAGCATGTGAGGTCTGGAGATTGAGCATCTCTGCTGGACAGTAGATGTGGATCTGTGCTCACAACGCCCTTGGACTTTTTCCTGTTTGGGGCATTATCAGAGCATCAGACATGTTTGGAGCTGAGACCAGCTCTATCTCTGGCATTGGCAGAGGAGAGATGTGACCTGCTTAAGGTCTTCAGCTAGCTAGAGAAAGACAAAGAAGACTAAAAAATGGGGTTTTGTGATATTGTGATTATGCTGTAGTGAGATTGACCTTGATCAAGTCAGGAGGCTTTTCTTTTTCAGTTCAATTACTGTTGACTTTATTACCTTAGGTAAGTCTCTTTACCTCTTTTAAAATTTTCCTTATTTTCAAAATAAGGGTAATATGTTCCACACCTCAGATTATTTTAAGATTATTCAGATTCATCCAAAAGTACCTTAAAAACAATAAAGTATAATATGAGTGCAATATAATTCTGTTACTCCAGCTAATCCAGCCTTCCATGACTCAGGAAGTGACCTGTTCTTCCTTGTCTCTTATGGACATTTTTTTTTTTTTTGAGAAAAAAATGAAATATTTCTTTCTCTATCATTAAATGGATCTCATTGTGGAGAGAGAACTGTAGATTGCATTTTGGGGCTTTGACTTGTAGTTTGTAAGTAAGTAAGGTACTTGGACAAGAGGTCCCAGCCACTTGTCACAGACTTACATGTAGGTAGAGTGGTCCAGGTCACTCCCACTTTTATAGTTTTAAAAACCTTAAAAATAATTGGAACTATATATAGAAAGTGTGCAGTGTACAAAGGCACAGTTTAATGAGTTGTCCTGAAGCTAACAGCTGTTTGATTGCTCCTCAGGACAAGAATTGGAGTACTGCCAGTGCTCCCAGAGTTACCACTCTCCTAACATTCGTGGCGTCGCTCTTTTGCTCTTCTTTTTAGTTTTATTGTCTAAATATGCAGCTTAAAATTAGAGTTTATGTTTGTATATATTTGGCATCTGGCATTTTCACTCACTGTGGGATATATCTGTATTGTTGAGGGTAGCTTTGATTCACTTATTTTGATTGTTTATTGTTCTTCCTAGCATGAAAACCACAACTTTCACATTCTACAGTAGATGGGCATCTGGATTTCTAGTTTTTGGCTGTTATGGATGGGGCTGCTCTGAGCATTTTTGTGCATTTCACCTTTTGTACCTGTGCGTGCATTTCTGTTGGGCATATGCCTCGCAGAAGAGGGAGAAGGGGGCGACAGAGGATGAAATGTTTGGATGGCATCACTGACTCAATGGACATGAGTTTGAGTAAACTCTGGGAACTGGTGATGGGCAGGGAAGCCTGGTGTGCTCCAGTCCATGGGGTTGCAGAGGGTCAGACATGACTGAGCGACTGAACTGAGCTGATGACTAGCAGTGGGGTAGCTGTGTATATACTTCACATTTGGGAGCTAAACCAAGATGTTTTTTGAAGTGTTGGTTTTACCAGGTTATATTCCTCCCAGCACGTGTGAGAGGTTCCACGGTAACACGTTCTTGTCAACACTTGGTCTGTGGGTCTTTAATTTTAGCCATGCAGGGAGTATGTAGTAGTCTTATTATATTTTATTGGGTTGGCCAAAAAGTTCATTTGTGATTTTCCATAAGATCTTACAGAAAAACCAAAATGAACTTTTTGGCCAGTCCAGTAACTTGTGTTTCTCTGACAAGTAATCGAGGTTGAACAACTTTTCATATATTTATGAACAAAAGATATAAAATATTTTGCCCATTTTTCTACTGGGTTGTCTGTTGATTGGGCTTGTAGATGATCTCTGTGTATCCCAGAATCAAGCCTGTTGTTGTTTATTTGTTTTATTAATATTTTTTTCCAATATGTCTTGACTTGCCTTTTACTTTCTTAGGATGTTTCAGTGTAACATGGTCCCTGATTTTAACGTGGTCCTGTGCATGGATTTCTCTTTTAATGGTTTATTGTTTGTTGTGTCCTGAAGCTGTTTTCTGATGTCACTTTTTGAAAGCTTTATTGTGTTGTTTTCCACACTTAAATCTGTAACCAGGAGTTCATTTTTATGTATGGGTTGAGAAAGAAGTCAGTTGCTTTTTTATTCCAGATGGATATCAGAGCTTTTTTATTCCAGATGGATATCAGTTGACCCGGGATTCTTAGTCCAGTGTAACGCCTACTTTGTCATAAAGAAAGGGCCCATCTATGCACTAGTCTGTTTCTGTCTTCTCTTCTGTAGGAAATCTTGATTTTCTGTGGGAGTGAGTTTTACCATCTTGTGTCCTGCCCTTTGCATTTCCACATAGATTTGGAATCAGCTTGTGAACTTCCTAAAGATAAATTACAGTTGGAATTTTGAGTGAAATTTTGTATGTAGATCAATTTGGGAAAAATGGAAATTTTGCAATATTGATTATTCCAACCTGTAGTTTCTCCCTCCATTTATTTTAATCATTTTTAATTTTTTTATTAGTCTGTAGCTTTGGGAGCAGAGAATTATTTTGGCTAGATTTATTCTTAGGTGTTAATTTTTATGCGATCAAAAATGGAAACTTGAAAAATTTCCTTTCTGACTTACTGTTAGTGTAGAAAAGTAGTTGAATTTTTTTTTTTTCTTTTTGGTATATTGACTTTGTATTAATCAGTCTTGCTAAACTCACTTACAGTATACCTGTAGATCTTCTTGATTTTCTACTTATAATTTGACAATTTTGCTTCTTCTCTGTGAGTTTTATACCTTTCATTTTTTCCCTTGCCATAAAGCTTTAGCGAGGACCTTAGATACAGTGTTGAAAAGAAGATGCAGAATGGACTTTTTGGTCCTGTTCCCCATATCAAAGCGTAAGCTTTCAGTATTTCATCAATTATGATGTTCAGTTTGACCCTTGAATTAAAATCTGGCTATTTGTACCATTTAGCTGTTGGGAATAATGCAGCTCAGAATGTGATTGTTCAAGTAGTTATTGGAATCCTTGTTTTTATTTATTTGGGGTTTATATCTAGAAGTGGAATTGCTGAATCACATGGTAATTCTGTGTTTAGTTTTTGGGGGAGCTTCCATACCATTTTCCACAGTGACTGTACCAACTGTACATTCCTACCAACAATGCATGCATAGAGTCCCAGTTTCCCCACATTCTCACCAACACTTGTTGTTTTCTGTTTCTTGTTTTTGTATTTTGGGGGATACTAGTGACCCAGATGGGCGTCAGCTCTTGCTTCTGGTCTCTTGCTGACCTCTTCTTTTGAATCCATTGAAACTTCTTATTCTGTTTTCTCTATGCTTAGTCTCTTACCTACTGTTTTGAATTTTCCATCCTTTTGTTTCTCTGGGTTTCATTCTGGAATTTTTCTGCAGACTTACTTTCCTGTTAATTCCCTTTTCATCTGTGTCTAGTGTGTTTTTAAGTCCATCCATCCAGTACTTAATTTTGGACATTGCATTGTTTGGTTCTTTTAAAAATTTGTGTCACTTTTCGAAAGTAATCCCGTCTCCCCCTTATTTTAATCTTAAGTATTTTGTCTTCTTATACATAGTAAGAATTATTCTGCTCCTAATTATTCTCACGTGGATCTTCATTTCTGCAAGTTTCCGTTTATAGTTGTCCTGTGTGCCTGATTATCTTTGGTTGTGGTTTGGACATTGTGTTTGAGAATTTTTTATAGAAGTAAATTGAGGACTAAACTAGAATTATGTTCTCTCCGTCCAGAAATGATTTGTGCTTTTATCTTCCAGGGGTTTTAGGGCATCAGCAATCTAATAAAATCATTTATATCTGCTGTCAGGGATTGGTATTTTTCTAGGTCACCCAGTTTCTTGAAAATTGGTCTGCAGTACATCTGAAGGCTGTTTTATTTCCAGTTCACTCTCCAAATGTATAGCATTTGGATTTCCAACCCAAAGTGTAGGGGGTTGTTTGAGAATGTATGTTCTAGATCCAAGTGGTTATCACAAGTAATTCTCAGTGTCTTGTTGCTCCTTTCCAGTGTATAAACAGCCCTGGACTCTCTCTGGATTTTAGTTTTCTTATGTTGTTTTGTGACTTGGCAGTTTTTCTGTGCCTTCTTAGTTCTCCAGTGTTTCCAAGCAGATGTACTTTTATGTGAAATTCCGCATTTGTAGTTGTTTTTAGCATGAGGGGTGGCCTGAGTTAGTTATTACCTCCTTTTAAAAGTTATAGGATAAAGGAACTATGTTGAACACATCTGTTCCAAACCTAATTCATTACTAGTTAGTAAAGTAGGGGTTTATTATCACTTACCATGAATCCAGTATCATGCTGTGCATTAGGGAAGTTTCAAGGAAATACCAGGCATGGTATTCCTTACATTCAAGGACATTTAGCTGGGGACACAAACATAAACTTAAAATTAGATCGAATATTGGAGGAGACAAGGGTCATGCAGGATTGCTGGTTTAGTGAAAACTATGGATAGAGTGAGAGGTGTGAGCTGACCCTCTCTCTGCCTGGCCATCTTCCCATGGTGGGCACAGTGCCCTGGCACTCCCTGCTGTACATTGCAGCTCTTCTTTTGCTCCTGCACTGTATTTAAGACGCGTCTGAGGCCCTTCTGGAGCTGCTTCCCCTGCCCCCTCCCAAGTCCTCAGGCTCCAGCTGTTCCACTCTTCCCACCTTCACGCCTCACCCTTCTCTCTGCTGGGAGGTCTTCTCTTCCTTTGGTGTGAGGCCAGTTCTTCACAGCTTATTAGCCTTGTGCAGTGCAAGCCCTCCTGAAAACCTCCCCTGCCAGCCCAGGCCCTCTCCCCAGGAATCCTAGGCGTGGCCTCCGTTGATCTGAATCAGTACATTTGGCCCCTGCACTGGCAGTGACCATGGTTTGGGGCTAACAACTATCATGTGGGTCATCTGGCCCTTTCCATGCACCAAGCACTATTTCAAGCACTTCATGTGCACACAGTGACCTTCACTGTAGCTGTTACTGTGTCCCCATTTAACAGGTCAGAAAACTGAGGCACAGAGAGGCTTCACAGCTCCTAATTAGAGTTGTCTTCTGAGCAATGACTTTGTTCATCTCTCCCTTTCTTCAGTAGGGAAATGGGAATGTAGAAGAAGAGCCTGAACTGTGAAGATAAACATTTGTGGGTTGGCTCTCCTTTCCTGCCCCCACTGGGGCCGTGACTAAGGGTGAAGTAGACAAGTGTATGTGGGGTGATTTGTTTTTCTGTGAAGGTGCCTGGGACTGTGCTCTGCCCTCTCCATCCCAGGTCCCTGGGGCTTGCTGCATCCATCAGCCTTGTCTTCCGGAGCAGTCTCTGGACGCCCCCAGTCTGTTTGGGTGGGAATTTTGGGGAACGTTGCTGCCTAGGATTTAGTCAGGCCTGCTCTGCTCAGACCTGCCAGTAAACCTCCATCTTGAAAAAGTTTAAAGTTTGTTTTCCCGAATTCCACAAGTGGGTAAACTGACATGGGCTGTCATATTTGAAAAGACCATAGTCCTCTTACATCACAGTCTTGTGGGAGTTCTGAAGGGATGTGGTGAGAACTGAAGCCCGTTATTAATATTTCTGTAATGAATAGCACTCCCCCCTCCAACCGGTGGTGCACCCAGACACATGCTTAGGATTTCATCAGGGAAAAGCCAGTTCCTAATAATTGAGAGTTTGCTCTTTTTTTGAAAAAATAAACTTAAATTTTTAGGACAGTTTTGGATTTACGGAAAAATTGCAAAGGTAGTAGAGTCCCCAATGTATCTATCCCACATCGAGCCTCCCCATCATATATCATTGTTAATAAAGCAATATTGATAGGTTGTGATTAACTGAAGTCCGTAGTTTAGTCAAATCTTTTAAAATTTTATCTAATGTCCGTTGTCTATTCTAGGCTTCCATCTAGGATTTGTTGTTTTGGTTGCTAAGTCATGTACAACTCTTTTGTGACCCCCCTGGACTGTAGCCCACCATGGGATTTCCCAGGCAAGAAGACTGAAGTGGGTTGCCATTTCTTCCTTCAGGGAATCTTCTCAACCCGGAAATCTAACCTGCATCTCTTGCATTGGCAGGCATGACCTAGGAAGCTCACACTCTATCTAATTGTCTCCTAGGCTTCTCTTGGCAGTGACAAGGAAGAAGGAAATTTAACTTTCCTTCTTTTTGCTGACTTTGAGGGTTTTGAGATGTATTGGTAAGATATTTTGTAGGCTGTCCCTCTATGGGAATCTGATATTGTTATTAGACTGGGCTTGTGGGTCTTCAAGCTAAGGATCACAGACCTAAAGCCCCGGTTTATCACATACCAAGCATACACACCTCCAGCCTGATTGGTTGTTGATGTTGACCTTGATGATCTGGCTGAGGTACCAATACCCTTTGTCAAGCTTTCCCCACTGTACTATTACTCCTCCTACTCTTTAGCTACTCCCCCTACTCTTTAGAGCTTTGGAAGGAAATGAATGTGTGATTCCTCATCTTCTGTAGCTCATAAATGAAGTCATTAAAGTGTTTTTTGTTTTGTGTGTGTGTGTTTTTTTTTACTGTTATAATAGGCTTTAAAAAAAACCTGTAACAAAACAATGCTCTCTTTATACAAAAATTTAAAAATTATGCCCTTTTAATATCTTTAAGTCACCAATCCCTTAGAAGGACAGTATGTGTATTGCGGTTATTATTGGGCAAATTTTGATTCCTTTGTTTTGAAACAGTGACTTTAAAGCTGAATAGAAAAGCCTGCTGTTTTTACTTGTCGCACAAGGACGAGTTGGCGGGGTGGGGGGGTTAAGAATCACGTTATCTGTGTAAAAGAGAACACAACTGAAAGTGAAAGTGAAGTCGCTCAGTTGTGTCCGACTCTGCGACCCCATGGACTGTAGCCTACCATGCCCCTCCGCCCAGGAGATTTTCCAGGCGGTGTCATTGCCTTCTCCGGAGGATTTTTCTGACCCAGGGATCGAACCAGTGTCTCCCGCACTGTAGGCAGACCCTGTACCGTTTGAGCCAGCAGGGAAATCACAGTACGGTACCTGTGTTCTTTTACAATTAGGTGCGAGCACGTGCCCCGTGCGGTGTGTTACTTGCTCAGTGGTGTCCGACTCTGTAATTCCACGGACTATATGTAGTCTGCTAGGCTCTTTTGTCTACTGGATTCTCAAGGTTAGGAGTACTGGAGGCTACTAACAACTTCTCCAATCCCGGCGCCAGAAGGAGACAAAGAAACAGTAAGGGTTTAGCTAGTTTTTCATTGGGAAAGCGTATGGGTTGTGAAAACTCAGAACTCTGTTTTGTCAGCTCGAAGCGCCACCTAGGGATTTTCTTACTAGCACTACATCTCACATTTTAAGAAACTGTCTTTATACCAAACAAATCGTGGAAAAAGAGATTTTTCTTTTTTCCAAAAATTGCACCGTGATAAAGCCGTGCTTTAGCCGGTGCGGGCGTGTTGCATAGGTGTTAGCAGTACTGTCCTCACTAAGCGTTCATCGGACAGTAGCGCAACCCCAAGAAAAGGATGGTTAGCAGAGGCTTCGCGCAAGGCGCGAGTAGCAGGCGCCAACACTGGGTAAGCTTGTGGCGACCAATTCACCAGTGCCGCCACAGCCGCCCGGCAGCCGGTGAACCTCCGCTGATCACGGCTTCCGAAGCTCGCCCCAAAACTTTGTTTTCGGAGGCTCGGAAGGTCACAAAGAGGCCGTTCAGTGGTACCCAGAAGGCTACGCGCCGGCCGCGAGCTGATTTGCATACGCGCGCCCTGACGGGGCGGGGCCTCGGCGGGAGCTCCCGCCCTCCTGGGCTGGCGCTCGGAGCCGGCTCGCGGAGTCGGTGTTTGAGTAGCGTCTAGCAGAAGACTCTGGTGTTAGCTCTGTAAACCGCCCTTTCGGACAAGAGCGGCCCTCTTCCTGATACCCACCTTCACCCTCGGGTCGGCGCTCGCTCGGGCTCCCGGGCTGCGTCTGAGCCAGAGATGCGGGGGCGTGCCTGCAACTGGCGGGCGAGGGCGCCGAGCCCCGCGTGGGCCGCTGACGAGAGCCCGCTGTTTGTTGTTGCAGGTGGTTCTCCTGGGCATGGACATCCTGTCCGCGCTGGTCACCCGGCTGCAGGATCGGTTCAAGGCGCAGATCGGTACAGGTGAGCTCTCTCCTCCTCCCATCTCGGCCTTCACTGGGTCTCCCCACACCCTGCACTTGGCTGTACCCACCCCATAGCCAGCCCTCGTTCAGCCCCCCACCTTTTCTTTCTAGCCCCCCTCTCCCCGGCTCGCCCCCACCTCCTCCTGCATGTGTAGATGCTGCACCGCTGCCCTTGCTCCCCTCGTGGGCACGCCTGGGATCTGCCGCCTCCGCGCACCTGCTGGCATCCCCCCCAACCCCCGCCCCCTTTCCATACCTTTCTGCTGTCTTTTTCCATCTTCCTGTTCTAGTACTAGCTATTACTTTTATTTCTTATGCCAATTAGCCATCATGCTGTGGTGCCAACCAAACCCTGTTTGCCTCTGACCCTTCTCTTGGAGAGCCATTGCCTTTTCTCTTTGAGAGTCTTAGAGATCCGACGCAGCTGTATTTTTAAACAGTTTATTGTTACTACGACCGTTTTCACTTTGGTTGTCAGTGTCATTTCAAGTGTGTGGTAAACGACCACTTTTATTTTGAAGGGAAAATAGTGTCAGAATAATGAAATAAAAATAACATCAGGTTTCAAAGGTTAAGAGACGATTTTATTCCCAATCTCTGGGCATTCATAATAACAAAACAAGCCCTAACCCTTTCCTTTTAGCATTTCTCGTTACAACAGGTACACATATATTTGTGAATTTCTGTTAACTTTCTGGTCAATGTGCACGTTTAGGTAAAGTCATGAGCTCTTCCCACTCTGCCATAAACCGTGTATCCGCAAATAAAAATCCCTCTTACTTTTATTAACTTGATTACTTAATACCAAATTAGATGAATTGTTCAGGGTTATTTTCTGTAAAAGAAATTTCTAATAGACTTTTAGAAGAAGCAAAGTGAGTTGACCTCTGACATCCAAGTGCCCTTGGAACAGCAGCGATAGCCCACCCAAGCTGTGGGGAGGAAGGGCAGGCAGAGAGCTGCATTCTGTCTGATGAGCATGCAGAGATGTTATGTAAAATGAAAAGCAGACTGAGCCTTAAGTGTCTGTTCTTCCACCCCCAAGCAGATGCACTGGGGCCTCTCTCTCTTACCTGGATTTCCTTTTGTGTTGACTCTTTCCTGCCTAGGTCGTCCATCGACATCCATTTTAATAACATTCCAGCAGCTTAGAAACACATTGGGAACTTCCCAGAGGAAGGTGGCATAAGGAAGAAGACAAATAGAGTGTCCATGCAAAGGATTTTTGCAAATTCTCATTGTAGCTCCCATGAATTTGAGCAGGAGGAGATTTATAGGGGTTGGTGCTTGATGTGCATCATAGAGTGATATGCATCATTTAGGTCAGGATTTTGAGATATCTTGTTAATTGAAATACCCACAGTTGGGGACTTCAGGCCACCAGAGTGTGTTTTCATTTGATCAAGTTGCATTTTAATTTCCAGTGCTGCCGAGTTTAATAGACAGACTGGGAGATGCTAAAGACTCTGTGAGGGAGCAAGACCAGGCCCTGCTGCTGAAGATCATGGATCAGGCTGCTAATCCCCAGGTGAGACTGGGGTGTTCCTGCAAAATGTCCATGGGTTTCAGAGAAAAAAAAATTATGGTATTTCATCTAGCCCCACTTTCCCCCCATAGGATATTTACAGAGGGTGTGCCTTTGAATAAACTAGTGAACTTAACATGGGTATGGAGTGCTTGGTTTAATTTCTTAGACTCAAGCTCATTTATGTAATTGACTCTTTGTGTCTCTGAAAAGATGCAGCTGTGATGTCAGGGCCATCAGCAGCCTGGCTGCAGCCCTGGCCCATGTCTGCTGGTGAGCTGGGCTGCTGGGACAGCCAGCCAGGGATACAGCTCTGTCTTACCTATCCAGCAGACCATTGTTGGGGGGTGGGGCAGGGTGAGACAGTGTGAAGAGAAACTTTCCCAGGGAAGGTAAAACCTAGACTAATTTGGGAAGCAGAGCAGGTTAGCACAGGGGTGGGCACAGCTCTTCTGGCCAAGAGAGCAGCGTTGAGTAGGTGACCTTTGGTAAGTCACCCAGCCTCTTCTGCTTCATTTTCCTCACCCAGTAACTGAGGACAGTCCCACCTCTTTTTCAGGGTTGTCGGGAAAATTAAATGCAATTACATAAAGGAATGTATTTTGAAAGGTTTTAGCTTGGTATAGAAACCTATGCTACCATTTTCCAAAAAGCTCCCCAGAGGGCTAGTGGAAGCGGGGAGGGATATGGCACCTGTTGTGAGGTTCCTGCCCTGGGGGCCCCTGGCTTGGATGGGCTGCAGCAGCCTCCTCCTCTCCTCTCCCCCCCTTACCTCTGCTGTCTGCAGTACGTGTGGGACCGGATGCTGGGCGGCTTCAAGCACAAGAACTTTCGCACCCGGGAAGGCACGTGTCTCTGCCTCGTGGCCACCCTCAACGCGTAAGTCTGGGTGGGGCCTGAGGGCTTCCTTGGCCAAGCTTTTGTGTTTGTAACTTTTAACTTTGAAATCATCGTATATTTATAGGAAGATGTAGAGAAGTGTCCTGGGAGGTGCCTCGTACCCACCCACTGTCTTGCGAGTCTGTAGTGCAGGGTCCAGACCAGGAAGTCGGTGTTGATATGAGCTTGTTCAGGTTCCTCCAGTGACACACGTGTGTTCTGTGTGTGCCCAACTCTGTCATGAGTGCAGCTCCAGATAACTCGCTGCCACGTTCATGGGCAGACCTGTACCTCACCCCAGCCCTTTCACATTGCTGTTCTAGCCAGTCCCCAACGTCTGCCAGCCAGTCACCTGTTCTCCAGCTCTGAGATTTTATTAAGAATGTTATATGAATGGAATCACACAGAATGTGACCCTTTGAGATCAACTTTGTTTTCCTCACAGCATAATTCCCTTGAGATTGCATATATGCTGTGGCTGAACAGTTCATTGCTTTTTATTGCCAAGTAGAATTCCCCGGTATAGATGTATCATAATGTATTTAACCATTTACCTGTTGAATACTTCCAGTTTTGGGTTATTATAAATAAAACTGTTATAAATACATGTACCAGTTTCTGCCTGAACAGAAGTTATCATTTATTTTGGGTGAGTGCCTGAGAGTGCAATTGCTGGATCATTTATCAAGTTTGTTTTTAGTTTTTAAGAGAAGCTCTTAGCTATTTTCTATAGTTGTCTATACTGTTATACATTCCCACTGTCAGTGGTTGAATGATGTAGTTTCTTCAGAAACTAGCGTTGAATGTTATCACTGTCTTTAATTTTAACCATTTTGGTATGCAAGTAGTCCATGTCATTGTGGTTTTGCTTCCTTAATGACTGTTGATGTTTTAAAATTAAAAATTACAGATCACCTTTCCTGATTATGAAAGTATTACTGTATATGTCACAGAAAATCTGCATGAAGAAGAAAGTGATCATTGTCTATAATTCTGCTACCTTCAGATAATCACTGTTAACATGTAGCATTTTGTTCCAGACTTTAGAGTTTTATTATTTTTTTAAAAACAAAATGGATAGTGTAATGTTTACATTACTTGGTAGATTCTTTCCCCTCTTAATGTGCTAGATTTTTCAGGGTCATTAATTATGGCGTATGTCTGAAGCTTTTAAAAAATGTTTCTAGCCTTTGATAACAATTGTTTCACTTATTTATCCTAAGGGAGTAATCTGAGGGTAGTCAAAGAGAGTTGTATTGAGAGAGCATGTCTGTGGCTGCGCTTATGGTGGTGAACAGTTGCCAGTAGCTTAGTTATTCTTCAACAGGGCAGTGTCCTCTCAGCCGTTCGTTGCAGCGTTTTCATCAAGCGGTCGTTACCTGATGTAACGGTCTGTTGTAGCAGAGAACTGCAAACACTGCAGGGAGAGGGAGAGGGTTAGCGGAGGGCTCCAGGGACCTGCCTGGTAGCACAGTGAGTCAGGCAGAGTAGGAACCATCGTGGGACAAATAGTGATGCCAGCACGGTGGAACCCCACTGGGCCAGGCTCCGGCTTCGGCTTGGAGGGACACCAAGTGCAGGGGAGACTTGTGAGACGCACTCACAGTCTTGGACTCTGTGCAGAGGGCTTTTGGGCGTGTGTTTATTTTGGAAGCACGTAAGGGAGGATAAGGAGTGAGCCTTGGTGAGAGATAGTGGTGGGGGTAGGGGAGGTGGCCTTCTGTCTTCTGTTTTCACCACCATTAAAGCATTCCTTTTGTTTTCAGCTCTGGAGCTCATACGTTAACACTAAGCAAGATCGTGCCACATATATGTAACCTACTAGGAGATCCCAACAGCCAGGTGAGTGTATTTAGCAAGAAAGGAAAATCGTTGGTTTCACAGAGTGAAGGTGCATTTTGGTGATGTGTGGGTTGCAGTTATTGGGTTAGTGCCCAGTAGTGCCCAATATCTGGTGTCTTGGGTAGACCTGGGAGCCACTCTGCTCTTCTCTCCAGGTCAGGATGGGACCCCCATTAGCCTGTAAAGTGACATCATCCAGACCAGCCTCCAAGAGAAGGACACTGTGGTCACCATCTGTGTAGCCAGAGAGGTGGGCATGGGGGAGGGAGCAGTGACCCCCTCCCAGAGAGGGAGAGGTGGGCTGTACAGGTCATGGGGGCACTTCTCAGAGGTGATGGAAAGGTGCCATGTTTCACTTTGGGTGGTGGCCACACTGGTGCCCCATTGATGTTTTATGTAAATTAAAACAAAAACTGAAAAACAACAAAACATCACTTCCCTAGTGTCAGGGCAGGTGGGGGCGGTGTTGGTGAGCGGTGAGCCCAGCTCAGAAGCACTGTTCCTCTCTAGGTCACTCCTAGTGTCATCAAGGGCCCTGGCTGTCGCCTTAGCTCACACAGCCGCTTAGATAAAGGGGCTTAACGTGGGACAGTGACTTACAGAAGTGTACGCTTTGACCCTTGAACAGTATGGGTTCAGAGCACACAGGTCCACCTTCAGGCTGAGGTTCATAGGATACACTGCTATACTGCATGGACCCTGGTAATCTGGATCCAAGGAGGCTGAACCACGCATGCGTGGAGGGTTGGTGCCCTGACCCCCGCCTTGTCCAGGGGTCGAATGTACGCTGGGAACAACGTCTCAGTTTCAGCCTTGACTGGCAGCAACTGAAGTGCACTCCATGGACAAGTCTGCATTCCTCTCGCTGCCCCCAGCTCAGCTCCGAGGGCCCGGGGTCTGAACACTTCCTGCCCTCTCCTCCTTCCATGTCTCTGCCCTTTATCCCTGCATTCCTGCCTCCTTTCTGGGGCTCTGCTGTGCTGCCCATTCCTGCTCGATGCTGGGCTATGCTGGTCTCTCTCGCCTGCACCCACTCTCTTCTTTCTATTCATCCTCTACCCAACCTTTATTGAGAACACTTGACATTGGAAATGTGATTTTCAGATATTTTTATTTTTTGAATTATGCTTTATTGTGCAACATTAATTTAAAAATAACAGAATCTACTTTTTAAAAAGATTCTAACTTACCAAATGAACTGTTTTGCCTTTTTGCCCCCTTAATGTCTTGTCTCTACTTTGTTTTCTGTGGGAAAAATAATTTCTGCAGGCTATACTCTGAGGCTGTGACTGCTGCTACATGGTGTCCTGTCCTTCTGTAGAGAAGGAACGCCAGCCAGGCTGGCTGAGGCGCTTTGTTCCTCACTCACGTGCTTACCTGGTGGCTCAGATAGTAAAGGGGGAAGGAAATGGCAGCCCACTCCAGTATTCTTGCCTAGAGAATCCCGTGGACAGAGGAGCCTGGTGGGCCACTGTCCACAGGGTCGCACAGAGTCAGACATGACTGAAGCGACTTAGCATGCATGCATGCGTTGGACACAGAAATGGCAACCCACTCCAATATTCTTGCCTGGAGAATCCCAGGGACAGAGGAGCCTGGTGGGCTGCCATCTATGGGGTCGCACAGAGTCAGATACGACTGAAGCAACTTGGCGGCGGCAGCAGCAGACAGTAAAGAATCTGCCACAATGTGGGAGACCTGGGTTCAGTCCCTGGGTTGGGAAGATCCCCTGGAGGAGGGCATGGCAATCCACTCCAGTATTCTTGCCTGGAGAATCCCATGGACAGAGGAGCCTGGCAGGCTGTAGTCCACGTTGTTGCAAAGAGTCAGACACAACTAAGCCACTAAGCGCAGCACAGGTGCTTACTCTGGTCTGACAGGTGATGTGAGTATTCACGCTGGGCCTGGGAGACAGAATGGGGGTCGGTGAGGCCGGGTTCAGCGGGCAGTCATTGGCCATCTGGAGTAGACAGCATCAGTAGCCAGAGTTTCCCACACTGAGCATCCGAGGAGCCTGTGTGTTCACATCTACCTGAGGAGGGTTTCTCTGTACGTGAGCGAGTGTGTGCAGACACACAGGCCCAAGGGCCTTATCGCCACCCCTGGGGATGCCACCTGCTCCCCCAACGCCAACCCCCCCAAGTTGTCCCTCCTCCTGGGGGTGTCTGTCCATGTGCTTGTGCTCCTGACTTTACTCGCGTTTTCTTGTCCGTCTTTCCTGCTAGTCTCTAAACCATCAAGGTCCAGATTACCCTGTCTCCTCTTTATCATCCCAGGACTGCGTGGATTCTCCAGAGCTGTTTGCATGGCTTTTCCCTCTTAGTTGTGGACATCTCAGGCTGTTGAGGACAGTTGTATCTTCCTGGTGCTGTCACTGCACTGGGTGCCTAGCATTATGGTCAGCTTCCATCCAGCTCTCAGTCCTTTGGTGGTGGTGGTATGTGTGTGTGTGTGGGTGGGGTGGGGTGGGGTGGGATGGGGGGGTGGTTGGAGGGCTCTGCATGGTCCTGCACGTGGCTCCTCACGTCAGTGGGATTTAACTTTAAGGTGAGCCCTGTAGACACTCCTGCTCCAGAGGATGTGAGCCCTTTGATTGTGGTCTCACTGTACAGTGACCCAGCTCCTCAGAGTGGACCCCACACACAGGCTCTGTGTGGCTTAGAATGCTTTTGGCTGCTGAAAGTAATTCAGTCAGGAGAGCAGCGGGGACAATGTATTATCCCCTGTAAAGGGGGCCCGAGGGAGGGAGGCTGCAGGGCTTGTTAGCAGTTGTGTGATGTCCCCGGGCCTGTGTGCGTGCCTCGTCTTCTGCTGGGCTGCCCACCCCTAGAGCTTTCTTCTCTGCAGCTCTGCTCATAGGCCTGGCACGGGTGTAGTCCAGCTATATGTGTGTCCGGCCCTCCTGGCAGATGAAAATGTGGTGCTCCTCTGTCCCTGTCGTGTTTTCAGCTTTTTTATATCGAAAGGTTCACATTTAGATAAAGTGGAGAGAGGGTTGTACTGCACCCCCTTGTGCCATCACGCAGCCTCAGCAGCGGACCTCTCAAGGCCAGTTTACTTTCATCACTTTTGCTCCCCCACCCCATCATTTGGAAGCAGAATGCATTGAATGGATGATTTTGAAGGAAGTCTTAGACATCAGGTGATTTAGTTCTTGACTACTCCAAAAGGAACGGGCTCCCCACCTAATCTTGACACCACTGTTGCTTCCTGCCCCTGTAGAATGACTCGTTCCCCGTGTCATTAAATGCTCAGTCCACGTGCACTTTTCCCTGCGGGTCTCCTGTGGTATAGTGTTCCCTGCGTTTCTTTCCCCAAGTGGAGAGACGTTTTCCAGAAGCTTTCCTCAGGTTTCCTGTCGTATCTCGTGGTTGAGAGTTGTATCTTGGGGGAGGGACAGGAGGATGGGGTGGCTTTACACTCACGAGATGTTACCTTCCTAGCTGAAGTCAGGGCTTCCCCCTTTGGGGTGTGGGTTGCAGAACAGGGCCTATGTCTGTTGCCTAGGAGTACAGGGCAAAGGCAGCCAGCAGTCTTGAGACACTTGCTCAATAGGGCGTCCCTCGCCAGATTGGAGAAGGAAATGGCAAATCCACTCCAGTATTCTTGCCTGGAAAATCCCATGGACAGAGGACCCTGGTAGGCTATAGTCCATGGGGTCAAAAAGAGTCGACACGACTAAGCGACTTCACTCTCACTTTCTGCCAGATAGGGGAAACTCCAGTTCTGCCTGGAAACCTCTGATATATCTTCATTAGCTGCCCAGCTGGCCTCAAGCAGTGAGGTATCCCATCTGCAGGCCCTCACCACCCATCTGCTGTCTGTTTTCCTGAGGAGTTTGATCTGCATCTTCAAAGCCTGAAAGCATCTTGCAGTGCCTGAGGACCAGCATTGATCTCAATGTTCTCTGCAGTTGGCCCTGGGCTGGGCTGGCTGTGCTTGGGTGCCAGGCGGGTGGGAGAATGAAGTCCCTAGTGAGGGTTTGACCAGCACCTGAGAAGTGGGTGGGTTGGTGGCTATGGGGGATGGGGTGACTTTTGCCTTGCAGGAGTTTCTGGGGCACTCCTTTTCCCTGAGGGTGAGGTGTCCCCTTGAGTTTCAGGCTGTGTAGGGAGCCTGTTTCCTGCCATTCACATCTGGGTGTAGTGTAAAGAGGTGAAGTGATAGACACGTCCTGGGGCCCTCATCTTTTGCTACCTGAGTGGTCTGAGCTGTTGGGGTTCCTTTGCAAGGTGAGCCTGTGGGTGGCCAGAAGCCAGACTGGGACCTACATCGTTGTATGTAGAGGTGAGCACTGCTTTATCCCTTCAGCCTCAATTGACTTGCTTTAGGGACACTTGTCTTCTCAGCTGGGTTACAGTACTCTGTAGTGCCACACACAGTCTCTTCTGTGATTCTTGAATTGAGGGTTGTTTAACTGACCCCGTAGCTTTCTGAGCCTGAAGAGTAGTTATTTAAAGGCCAAGGTTGTTAGTCTGAAAGATGTAGATAATACCAGCTGCACCAGCCATTGTGTTGAGTGCTTCACATTCAGGACCACAGGGCACAAACGGCTGGCCTGAACTTGAATTTCAGCCTATAGGTGGGTGTGTGTGTGTGTCTATACACGTGTCTGCAGGGTGATTTTTACTTTTGGAGTTTGGACAGTTTTACATTTGGGAGATGTGTATTTCTGATTTTTCTCCAAAGAGTGAGGATGAGGCAGAGCTGTACTTGCAGCACCCCAGTATGTGTGCCCCCATGGCCACGAGCTGGCGGCATGCTGGCAGCTGCCTGTCTGCGGCCACATTCCCCTGTCCTCTGGCCTTGGGGTCCCCTCCCAGGGTCCTGGGTCCTCATCCTCTCACCCTGTTGTGCCCATCGTGTTATCTGCTGGGCCATGTGGCACACTAGTTTGGCACCTAATAGGCAGTCAGATATTTGTTGAATTGAATCCATTATTTTTTTAACCCCAAAGCAACCTTCTAGTTATGAAGGAGGAAATTGAGATTAAAAGAGTTTAAATATTTTTTTTTAATTTTATTTTATTTTTAAACTTTACAATATTGTATTGGTTTTGCCAAATATCGAAATGAATCCGCCACAGGTATACGTGTGTTCCCCATCCTGAACCCTCCTATCTCCTCCCTCCCCATACCATCCCTCTGGGTCGTCCCATTACACCAGCCCCAAGCATCCAGCATCGTGCATCGAACCTGGACTGGCGACTCGTTTCATACATGATACGAGTTTAAATATTTTGTCTAAAGTTATATAGTCCCTAAATGGCCAAGTAGGTCCTGAGAGCTACTTTGACTCTGAGGCTAGTAATTCTGTTGATTGACTGAATGAATGAGTGATTCTTTGAATTCTGTAGTGCTTTACAGTTTTCTGAAGTTACACACACAATTTCATATAGTAGTCCCATAATAGCCCCCTTTTCACACCTGTATTGCCCCTGCCCCCTTCCCTCTCCTTGCTGGCAGCCGCTAGTGTGTTTTCTCTATCCAAACATTTCTTTTTTGATTTATTCACTAGTTTGTTGTGTTTTTTAGATTCCACATATAAGTGATATCAGTGTTTGCCTTTCTCTGTCTGACTTATTCCACTTAGAAGGCTAGTCATTTTTTCACTAAATCCCTTAAACTCTTTACAGCCCAGACTTGTAAGTAGCAGACAGGATATTGATTGCTCTTTAAAGAGTTTCCCCAGTGTGATCCGCTCTGGCTCTGAGCAGATATCGTGATTAGAAAGTAAGCAGTGGTGATGCACCTGTCATTGATTTCAGACAGTGGCATTGACTGCTTTGGTAAGATGTGCATGTCTCAATATGAAAATGTTTCCTGACATCAGAAATTATTCCCTTTCCAAAATAATCTGGTAATCTGTTATTCAGCTCAGGCTACCATGGCAGAATACCATAGACGGGGAGGCTTGAACAAGTGAAACTTGTTTCTGGCAGTCCTAGATCAGGGTGCCAGCATGGCCAGCTCTGGTGAGGGTTCTCATCCCATTTTGCAGACAGAGAGAGCTCTCTTGACGTCTCTCTTATAAAGACAGGCCTCCTGTTGTATCAGGCCCATTCTTACGACTTCATTTAACCTGAATTCCCTTCTTCACAGGCCCTGTCTCTGTCTGCAGTAACATTGGGCTTCAATATAGGAATTTTTTCGGGGGCTGGCAGTGGCGGGGGAGGGGTGTCACAGACACAATTCGGTACATAGCATCAAGTTTTAGGTGAGAAGATAGTAAGAACCTGGAATTTGGCTATCTATCACAAGGGAAAAAATGTGAGTAAAATTACCTGTCATGCACTACTGTTAATCATAGGGTGACTTGCAGTGTTCAGGATTGTAAATTGTCTGTATTCCTACTTCCTTCCTCTCTCCTTCACTCTCTGTTTCTTTGATTTCATTGCTTGAGACCAAATCTGGAATCATGTTGTTCTCCTGTCTGTCCCTGCTCTCCTCCCCTGGGTACCCCCCACAGGCTGGCCTTGAATTCATTGGATTAAAATTTTTTTTTCTTTCCACCTTTTTACTGGCAAAATTTTAGACCTGTAGAAAAATGGAAAGGTTAGTATAGTGAACAGCTATATTTACCATTTAACATTTTGTCACATTTGTTTCATAACTCAACATGGATACTTATACATACATGTATACACACATACACAGAGAAATTTTTTATTCTTGAACCATTTGAAAGTATCTAGCACACATGATCTTTTTACTCCTATATAATAACAGATATTTTTATATAATCACATGTTGTTTTCACATGAGAAATTTAGCATTGATAAACTATTAAGTTAGTGCAAAAGTAATTGCAGTTTTGGTCCATAGATTTTAAATCATTATAACTAGGCTCAAACACATCTTTATTAGTCAGAATAGGAACCATTGCAATCAACATACTTTGCCAACGAGAAGTAAGTTTGTTTATTCCTGTAGCATGAAAATCCATGCTTTGGGATTCGACGAACTCTTGGAAAGCATTTCCTGCCTCCTGGTTTTTAAGTGTTTTCCCTGCAAAAAGTTGTAGAGATTTTTGAAGAGGTTGTAGTAGGTTGGTGAGAGGTCAGGTGAACATGGAGGATAAGGCAAAACGTCATAGCCCAATTTGTTCAACTTTTGAAGCTTTGGCTGTGTAACATGATCAGGCGTTGTTGTGGGGAAGGATTGGGCCCATTCTGTCGACCCATTCTAGCTGCAGGCATTGCAGTTTCCAGTGCGTTTCCTCCATCTGCTGAGCATACTTCTCAGATGTAATGGTTTCACTGGAATTCTGAAAGCTGTAGTGGATCAGACGGGCAGGAGACCACCAAAGAGTGACCATGACCTTTTTTTGGTGCACGTCTGGCTTTGAGAAGTGCTTTGGAGCTTCTTCTCAGTCCAACCATGGAGCTGGTCATTGCCGATTGTTGTATAAAATCCACTTTTAATTGCCTGCCAGGCTCCTCTGTCCATAGAATTCTCTAGGCAAGAATACTGGAGTGGGTTGCCATTTTTTTCCCAGGGGTTTAATTGCAAATCACAATGCAATTGAGAAATGGTTTGTTGTCATATAGAATAAAAGAAGATGACAATTCAAAACAAGTTTTTTTTAATTTTCGGTCAGCTCATGAGGCACCCACTTATCGAGCTTTTCCACCTTTCCAATTTGCTTCAAATGCTGACTGATCAGAATTATCAATGTTGAGTTCTTTGGCAACTTCTCTTGTAGTTGTAAGAGGATCGGCTTCGATGATTACTGTCAATTAGTTGTTGTCAACTTCCAGTGGCCGGCCACTGCACTCCTCATCTGCAAGGCTCTTGTCTTCTTTGCAGAACTTCTTGAACCACCACTGCACTGTATGTTCATTAGCAGTTCCTGGGCCAAATGTGTTGTTGATGTTGCAAGTTGTCTGCACTGTTTTACGACCCATTTTGAACTCAAATAAAAATCACTCAAATTTACTTTTTGTGTAACATCATTTGTATAGTCTTAAATATAAACAACATAAGTCATTAGCAATAAAACAAAATGAGAAATGTGCATTAAAATGATGTATAACACAACCACATTTATTTAAGAATGTATTCCAATATCAAATGGCAAAGTTCAACAATCCAAAATCCCAGTTACTTTTGCACCAGCCTAATGTTTGGTATATATACAATCCATATTCGGGTTCCCCCATTTTCTGTTTGTTTTTGTTTTAAATAAAGTTCATTCTGTCTCTGGAGCCTTATTTATCCGGACCTGTTCCCCCCTGTCTGTGTTTGGCCAGACTGCTGCCTTGAGCTTCCTGAAGCTTATGCTGTGCTGCTCCGCCTTCATGCGTCCGCACTGGCTGGTTAACCTTGTTTGGAGCCTGTCTCATCCCATTTCTTCCTGCTGAAATGCTGTGTTTCTAAGCACATTTTAAGTGGTTCCTTCCTCTTCCATAAAATGTTTCTTGGTATCCTCTGGTGTGCCCACTCCCCTGTACTGTGTGAGCTCTCTGTACTCTTTTGTATAACATTTATTACATCCTGTCCTGTATTAAATGTAGAATTTATGGACTTTTTTCCCATCTACCTTTGAGAACTTTGCACTTCTTGAATACAGGTGCTATGTAACCTTTACCACACTTTTCTGTTGCTAAGTATTTAATTGGCCTACATCCAGAATGCTTTACATGGTGTTTTTTTTGTTTGTTTGTTTGTTTTAAGAATAATTCACTTATTTGTAGTGTTTTCCACTTTGGTCTGAAATTTCTAGTTTCCATACATCATCTTAAAGGATGAAAAGAACTAAGGGGTATAGACTTTAACATGGACACAGGGTTGGGATCTGAATTTTTTTTCCATACTCTCTGGAGTTGTGCCCACAGAGTCAGAGCTGTCAAAGTACGGCTTTGTCTCATCCCATGTCTCTAAGGGGTTGTGTTCAGAGTCATGTTGGTGAGTGGGTGATGAACTTGGGGTGTTGGATAGCCTGTTGTGTCCGCAGCAGGAAGCACTGGGGAATGACACAGAGCAGCTGTAAGATCTCTTCTTTTACATCTAGGTTCGAGATGCAGCAATAAACAGCTTAGTGGAAATTTACAGACATGTAGGAGAACGTGTGAGGGCAGATCTCAGTAAAAAAGGATTGCCACAGTCCCGGTGAGTTCAGACTTTTTCCTTTCTCTTGCTGTTTCCCCTCCTCTTTCTCAGTTAACATCGTGGTTTGCACTGCTTATTTTGTTATGGGGTAATTTTTTTGAAAGACTATATGGTGAGAAGATTGATGGATGGCGATCTTGTCCAGATCATGTCTCAGGGGTCCCCTTTCATTCCACTTGCTCAAAAGTAAGACTTTCTCACCCAGACATCTGACCTGGTCCCATGCCACAGACTGTTTTTAGAAGCATATTTAAAAGTGATCGGTGTTGAAAGATTTTGCATTCTCTGGGTTCATGTGGTTCTACATTTCGTATGTACATGGAACCTGGTATCTTGGGGGCTTAGAATGTATTTGTTTGAATGAAGCCTTTCCCAGATAAATCTGGATAGAAATATATAAGTGAGAATTCTGGACATCTTTGAGATGTTAGCCTTCTGGCTAGTAATGCCAGTTTCAACATCCAAGTCTCCAGTGCAAGGAGATTATTGTCTTACCATATCCAGAGTCCCCTTGAGTCCACAGATGTTTCTGTTGTCAAACTTTTAAAAATAATGAAAAATCAGTTATCTATGATTTTTAACTATGATGTACAAATTTTATACCAAATGAATTTTAAACCTTTTGACTGTCTAATTGGGAGAAAGTAATATGAAAACCCTGGGAAGTTAGGCCTGGATGGGACTCACCAAGTGGTTTATCTGGACCTGTCATTGTGCCCATGGGGACAGCTGAGACCCAGTGACAGGAAGTGACTGGAGACATGACCCAGCTAGAAAGTCAGGGCTCAGGCTGATATCCTGTGCTTCATTTTTTCTATCCATTCCACAAATGAGCTTGCAGAGTATTGGGCATCTCCATCTGGGGCAAAATATTGAGATACACAGGAGCCATCTGTCTTGACGTCCCTCAGTTGGGTGTGATGGAAGTGGGCGACTGACCCTGCAGTCAGGGTGCCAGTGGCATTTGAGGGGGGACATCCTTCCTTGTTGAGTGTCACATCTGACCCCAGTGTTGCTTTCATCATGGTCCCTGGGCCTTTGTTTTTTTTTTTAAAGCACTACAGAACAGTAGAAGGTGCTGGGGATACTCTGTGCTAGCAGACAACGTGATCCATGCACCCTGGGGGAGGGGTCAGCAGTTAGTGTGGTGGACACCAGCCATTTCCACTGAAGCCTTTCAGTGGACAGGGTCAACAGACAAGAATACAACTACTTTTCATGTTTTTTACATGAAGGTAATCTGTGGGAACGGGTTTTTAATTCCTGTATTTTATGAACCTCCACCTTGTAGTCTCTGAATATATGGTGAGAACACTTGGGAGGGAGATGAACTACAAAGTACTGACCAGGCTCTAGGGAAAACTGGAGACTGCAGGAAAGCAGGGGCTAGTTAGTGATGATGTCACCATCATTGTTGGGGAAATGGGTCTTGGGCCGTGAGAACCTCTCCTGCCCAAGGTCTGGTGGCACCATGCTGAGTGCCTCATGGTGAGTCTAGGCCATGGCCGGCCTGTCTTCCCCATGGGATTCCTGTGTCATGTTCAGCGGTCGCTACAGCAGCTGACAGCTGGGCATGTGACATGGTGAAACCAAGGTCTAGCGAGGTGGGCACAGGGGGTAAGTCGCATTGTAGACTGAGGCATCCTTACATAGGCCTGCATGTGGGGTCGGCCTGGACTCTGCCTGGACACTAGAATGTGGAGCTGCCCGTTATGCCCACAGAGCGGGGTCGGAAGTCTGGCCTGGGTGTGGCTGCCCGCCTGCCTTCCTGTTGGGACTCTGGCATTTGTGGAGCCTCTGGCAGTGCTGGGTGAACAGCCCCCGCAAACCCTGGCCCTCAGATCTAATGAGCTTGCCTAATGCCAGCATTCCATGTGTCTTGTCCCTGCTTGTGGCTGGGAATTGAGCATGTCCTGTGTGACTCCACCAGGAGAAACTCCAGGAATCTTGAGTCTAGTTTCCTCTGGTCCTCACCCCTTTGCTGATTTTCCTTTCTGTCCTTTTACATTGTAATAATCACAGCTGTCAGTGTGACTCTGTGCCGAGGCCCTGAATCCTCCTGGTGAGTTGTGGAACCTGGACTGGTCTTAGGGACCCCACAGGGTGAGTTAGGTACGGTCCTGGAGCTGGGGCTAGAGCCTTCTCTTGCAGACTCCCAGTCATAGTTTTTTCCCCACTGTCAACTCTACTTCCTTTAAAAAAAAAAAAAGATTAAAAAGAAGTAACAGAAGAGTTAGTGCTTCTGTGATTAGGAATGAGAGTTTCCACTGTCTCATGTTAGCTGAAATCATTCCTCAAATTCTGGACCAAAAGGAGAGGGTAAGCCTAAGGAAGTGACCCACAGCTTTACAGCTGGATACTTTGAGTATCCTAGACTTCTTTTACATCATTATAGGTTTTTTGTTGTTGTTACGTGAGCATAGAAGAGTCTTTAGCTTGGCAAGATTCCATAGCACTAACAAAATATTGTGGAATTTGCTTAAGGTTTTCTAAAACTTGCCTTTAGTCCTAGAATAAAAAATGTTGTCCTCTAGCAGCTGTTCTTGGCAGTCCAGTGGTTAAGAATCCACGAGTCCATTTCAGGGGACACAATTTTGATACCTGGTTGGGGAACTAGGGTCCCATATGCTGTGCAATGCAGCAGAAAAAGAGAAAATGTTGTCTTCTTATGAGTTTGTTCATTGAGTGAGTACTGTATTTGAGAAGATTAATTGTGTCGCTAGGAAATAAATACATGATGAAAAAGGATGCCTTTCTCATGTCAGCTAACTGATGTAGTAAGAGTGATCTGATTTAGGCAGCAGTTTTCTTTGCTCATTTCACAAAGGAGAGAGAGTTGCGTATTCTTCAGCTTCAGTTTGAAGGAGCTGGAATCATCCTTTGGGGCCATGTGTTCAATTCTTATTTGAGTATGTCATCTATTGGCTAAAGTCACTTTCATCCAGAGGAGAGAGGAGATATTCAGCCCAATCTCCATCTTAGGTGTCCCCTATGTGGGATCTCAGCACAGCTGAGCTGCGAATGTCAGTCAGCATAGTATTTGGACATTTTCTGTTGTTTTCCATGTATTGTTTTCACAATTGACACACATGACGTGTTCAGAAACCGAGTACTACATGATTCACTTCTCACTGTCCATTTTAAGAGGCCATATCGCAGTAGGATATTTGTGAGGTGTCTCTGGATCTAAAGAAAATGTCGGTAGATTCCTGTCACTTACTCTCCAAGGCGTCCCTTCACAGACAGATGCTGTCTGCCCACATGGATACTCACTGTCACCCCACTGTGTATGCCAGAAAATATTTCTATTCCATATAGTATGATTTAGTTTGTGAGGCTTTGGCAAAATGATTGCTGGTGTGAAATTTCTTCTGGAACCATCATTTGGGAACCAAGCTCCTGAAACAGCAGCTGCTTTAAATCTAATGATAGTTTTAAGTTCTGCTGCTGCTGCTGCTAAGTTGCTTCAGTCATGTCCGAGTCTGTGCGACCCCATAGATGGCAGCCCACCAGGCTCCCCCGTCCCTGGGATTCTCCAGGCAAGAACATGGAGTGGGTTGCTATTTCCTTCTCCAGTGCATGAAAGTGAAAAGTGAAAGTGAAGTCGCTCAATCGTGCCTGACTCTTAGCGACCCCATGGCCTGCAGCCTACTAGGCTTCTCCGTCCATGGGATTTTCCAGGCAAGAGTACTGGAGTGGGGTGCCATTCTAGATAGTGCTAAAACATGCCGTTGGATGCATTTTAACTCTTTGGAGAACTTTCTTTGTGAGCCTGCAGTTTTGAATATAGCTCTCATAGTATTTGTTTATAAAAACCTTGGAAACATTCACTAGACGTTATTATCTAATGATTGTATTGTTAAGGGGAGAATTGAAGCTTTCTTATTTTTGGTTTTAATTTGCTTGCTAAAATTTTGGTGTTAACAGGGAGGGCCCAGGGCAAAAGCAGATGAGAAATGTGCTCTGTAATACCCCTCTCATTTCTTTTTTTAAAAAATTTGTTTTTGGCTGCACTGGGTCTTTGTTGCTACTTGAAGCCTTTCTCTAGTTGTGGAGAATGGGACTACTCATGCAGCGCTCAGGCTTCTTATTGTAGTGGTTTTTCTTGTTGGAAAGCATGAGCTCTAACATGGGCTCAGTAGCTGTGGCTCACAGGCTTTGTTGGCTCCTCAGCATGTGGGGTCTTCCCGGACCAGGGATCAAACCCGTGTTCCTTGCATTCGCAGGCAGATTCTTAAGCCCTAGAGCATTAGTGAAGTCCACCCCTCTCATTTCTAAATTTTATTTTCTGCAAGTCATTCATACAGAGAGGATTGACTAGATTTACAAGATACATTGAAAAAAAGGGCAGTTTCTTATCTCTTCTGCCACTTTTCCTGTTTTTACTGACTCTTCTGTATCTGTTGCTTTGTCTCTAAGTACTATGCTATTTCTTAGTTTTTTGTCACTCTTAAGAATTTTACTTCACATTATGAAGGGTGAATTTCAGTTCTTTCCTCCTACCCTCTCTGAGGTATACTTACCCTCTCTACATCCACCAAACCTAGTCATGTCTTCATTTTGATTCGGACACCATTGTGTTTCTTCTGTCACTGTGCATGCCATTCACAGCTCATTGTTTATATTTGGTGAACCATGATGACTTTACCTCCCCACCCCCCACCCCCACCCCATGGTTTCCCAGGGTTTGTCTGACTTTCACCTGGGTAGTTGTCTGTATGCATCTCCTGCGCTTGGCTGTCTACATACTGCCAGGTCAGGAATGTTTCCTTGAGCCTGCGCTTCCCGTCCTCACCAGCCACCTCTTCTGCCTTTTGCTTTATCATCCTCCTGGGGCTGCACTGCATCTTTCTTGGCAGGTGCACCTACTGATTCTTGGAGACATCGTCGTTCTTGGTTTTCTCCCTCACCAGTAACTTTCTAAGGAAAGATGTGGAGAAGAATAGTTTTTTGAGTCTGAGAATATCTTTATTCTCTCTTGATATTGATAGTTTGTCAGGGTCTAGAAATCTAGAAGTCCTTTTTTTCATCCAAAATGTGGAAGCTAATGTGCCTCCCTCCCCTAATTGAGTCCCAGCTTTCAGTGTTTCTAGTGAGAAGTCCATAGTCACTCTGATTTTTTGGTCATATGTTGTCACTTTGCTTCTCTTTGTTCTCATCGTTGATCGGAAACTTGATAGTGGACCTTATGTGAGACTAGTTTCTTATGCATTTGGAGGGCCTTTCACAATGGACCCTCATGTCATCTAGTTCAGGGCAGGTTTCTTTATAATGACCTCTTGGATTAGTTGATCCTCTGATCCTCTTATTTTTCTCTCCCATTTATGGCTTCTTAGTTTTGCCCTGTGAGTAATGCTGCGGTGAAATTGGGTGTGTAAATATCTGTTCCATTCCCTGCTTTCAGTTCTTTGGGTATATAGTCTGAGAAGCTGGAGCAAGTGGTAATTCTTTGTGTAAGTTTTTTGAGGAACTGCCATTCTGTTCTGTAGCTGTTGCACCAGTTTGGATTTCTGTCAGCAGCGTACATCCTTGCTAAAAATTGTTATTTTCTGGTTTATTTTGATAAATAGCCATTCTAATGGGTTTCTCATTGTGGTTTTGATCCTCATAGAATTTTTGTTGGAACTTTGTTGAAAATGAACTGACCATTAATGTAAAGATTTCTTTCTGTTCACTTCTATTCCATTGATCTATCTATTGATCTATTCCATTGCCTGTCCTACTAGTAGTACATTGTCTTGATTAATGTAACTGCGTAGAAAATTTTGAAGTCAGAGTTTGTTCTTTTTAAGATTGTTTTGGCAATTTTGGGTGCCTTACATGTCCTTGTGAATTTTAGGTTGTATTTGTCAATTTCTGCCTGAAAAAGTCACCTGGGATTTTGGTAGGAAATGAATCTGTAATGAGTTTGGGCAATATTACCATCTTAATAACATTGTCTTCCAATCCATGAACATGGAATGTCTTTCCATTTTTAGAAGTGTTTAATTACTTTAAATGATTGCTCAGTAGTGTCCAGAGGACATGACTTGTGCTTCTTTTGTTAAATTTATTCCTTGTGTTTTCTCTTGGTGCTATTCTAAGTAGAATTTCTTTTCTTATTTTCAATTTCAGATGGTTCATCATTAATGTATATAGATTATAATTTTTTTTTTATATTGATCTTGAATCCTGCAACCTTGCTGAACTCCCTGGTTCTAATGATTTTACTGTGGACTTCTTGGGATTTTTTAATATAAGATATGTCAGCTGCCAGTAGAGAGAGTTTGTACCTCTTAATCCCCAACTACATATAATCCCTCACCCTTACCTCTTCCCACTGGTAACTGCTAGTTTGTTTTCCATATCTGTGAGTCTGGTTTTTTGTATGTTTTGTTCAGTAGTTTTATCTTTATTCCACACATAAGTGATGGCATATTGTGTTTGTCTTTTTCTGACTGGCTTATTTCCTCTGGTATGTTATACTTTCATTTTCATTCATCTCAAGGTACTATCTAATTTCCCTTTTATTTTCATCTGACCTGTTTGTTATTAGGGCTGTTCTATTAAATTCCAGCATTATTTCTATTTGTTATTCATTTCTACTTTTGTCCTGTTATGGTCATAAATCATAATTCCTGTGTTCCATGGTTTTAGTTCTTTGAAATTTATTGGAGCTTGTTTTATGGCCCAGTATGTGGTCTGTCCTAGAGAATATTCCAGGTGCACTTGATAAGAATCTGTATTCTGTTGTTATTGAAACATGCAATATCGAAATCGTCTCTTAATACCGATGACTTATTTCTCTCTTCAATTCTGTCACTTTTTGTGTTATATATTTGGAAGCTCTCTTCTTGAAAGTGAAAGTTGCTCGGTCATGTCCAACTCTTTGCAACCCCATGTGAGCTATACAGTCCATGGAATTCTCTAGGCTAGAATACTGGCTTGGGTAGCATTCCCTTCTCCAGGGAATCTTCGCAACTCAGGGATTGAACCCAGGTCTCCCACATTGCAGGCAGATTGTTTACCAGCTGAGCCATGAGGGAAGCCCTTGAATACTGGAGTGGGTAGCCTATCCCTTCTCTAGCGGATCTTCCTGACCCAGGAATCAAACCAGGGTCTTGACCATTTTGTATCATATATTTGGGGGCTTTGTTCTTAGATGCCTATAATTACGTCTTTCTGATAAATTGATCCTTCTGTCAATGTAAAATGTCCTTCTTTGTCCCTGATAGTACTTTTTGTCTTGAAGTCTATACTGTCTGATATTAGTATAGCCACCCTGGGTCTCTTTTGAACACTTTTTCCCATGGATTATCTTTTCATATCCTTTTGCTTTCAGCCCTTTTGTCTTTGTGACTGAAATGAATCTCTTGTACACAGCATACAGTTGGGTCTTGATTGTTTATTGAACCTGAAAATCTTTGTCATTTAATTGAAGTATTTAATTCTATTTATATTTAATGTACTACTGATAAAGTAGACTTTATTTCTGCTATCTTATGTTGCTTTTTGTGTTTTATATGCCATGACTTTTTTATTTTTCTGTTCTTCCAGTGCTGCCTTATTTTGTAATAAGCAGATACTTTCTAGTGTGCCAGTTTAATTTTCCTTCTATTTTTTTATGGAATTATTAGTGTTTGTTCTGGGAATTTCAATTTACATCTTAAATTATAGCAGTCTAATTTGAATTATTATTATTAATTTTAGAATTAAAAACTTTACTCCTACATAGCTCTGTTTTCTTCTCTATTGCTGTTCTTTTTATGCATATTACATCTTTGTACATTATAAGCTATCCAGCATGTAGTTTTCTAATTACTGCTTTGTGTAAGTGTCCTTTTAAGTCATGTAGGACCAGAGGACAGTAAACAATTAAAAAAAATTTGTACTGTATTTTATATTTACCTATGTTTTGTATTTGTTGTTGTTTAGTTGCTAAGTTGTGTCTGACTCTTCTGTGACCCCATGGACTGTAGCCTGCCAGGCTTCTCTGTCCTTAGGATTTCCCAGATAAGAGTACTGGAATATTGGTTGTCATTTTTTTCCCTGGGGAATCTTCCTGACCCAGGGATTGAATCCAGGTCTCCTGCATTGGCAGGCAGATACTTTACCACTGAGCCGCCAGGGAAGCCTGTGTTTTATATTTATCTTTGTAGTATTAGTCACCTCTTGTTATCTGTTGGGGATTGGTTCCAGGACCCACTGTGGATGTCAGAAGTTCATTGATGTGTGAGTCTGTTATATAATTGGGGTAGTACTTGTGTATAACGTATGTGTATACTTTAAATTGTCTCTAGATTACTTATAATAGTACCTAATACAATGTAAATTCTATGTAAATAGTAGCTGGCATGTGGAAAATTCAAGTTTTCGTTTTCAATTCAGTTCAGTCATTCAGTCATGTCAGACTCTTTGCGACCCCATGGACCACAGCACGCCAGGCCCCAGTCCATCACCAACTCCCGGAATTTACCCAAACTCATGTCCATTGAGTTGGTGATGCCATCCAACCATCTCATCCTCTGTTGTCCCCTTCTCTTCCTGCCCTCAATCTTTCCCAGCATCAGGGTGTTTGATTTTGGAACTGTCTAAAATGAAAAAAAAGTCTTTTTGATCCACCATTGGTTGACTCCCTGAATGTAGAACCCATAGATATGGAAGGCTGACTGAACTTTTACTGGTGTTCTTTATGTCTTCATGTGAATCTGGGCTATTGTATTGTGTTCTTTCATTTAAAGCTGAAGGAGTCTGTTATTTTATTTTTTGCTTATTGAGAAATGTCTGAAATTCTCCTTCATATTCTTCTACTACCCAGGTCTGCACTTTATTATATTGGCAGTATGGCTTCATGTAAAGACTGAAATACTTTTGGTCCAGAGACACTTATCTGCTTCATTTTTTGAAGGGTAATTTTCTTGGGTATAGAATTCTTGGCCGAGATTTTTAGATTTAGGACTTATATTCCCACAACTGTCTGATTTCCATTGTTTTAAATGAAAAATCAGTTGTTAGTGTTATTGGGGAGCCCATGTATTGTGACAGATGGCTTCTTAATTGTTGTTTTCAAAGTATTCTCATGGTCTTTTTTTAAAAACAATTATATTTTTTGTTGTGCTGGGTCTTCATTGCTGCACTTGGGCTTTCTCTAGTTGCAGTAAGAGGGGGCTGCTCTTTGGTGTGGTGCGTGAGCTTCCCATTGCAGTGGCTTCTTCTGTTGCAGAGCACAGGCTCTGGGTGCACAGGCTGTAGTAGTTGTTGTACAAGGGATCAGTAGTTGAGGGGCACAGGCTTCATTGCTCTGCAGGATGTGGAATCTTCCCAGACCAGAGACTGAACCTGTGCCCCTGCTTTGGCAGTTGGATTTGCATCCACTGTACCACCAGGAAAGTCCTTCTCTTGGTCTTTTCTTTTCAGCACTTTGCTTTTCATGTGTCTGGGTTGGAATCTCTTTTAAGTTTATCCTATTGCAAGCCTGTTGAACTTCCTGAATTTGGAACATTTTTGGTCATTAGTTCTTCACATATTCTTTTTGTCCTTTTTCCTTTCCCCTCTCCTTCTGGGATTCCCATTGAGTGTATGTGGGTATAATAAGAAGATAATTTCATAGGCTCTGTTTATTATTACCTTTTCCTGTTCATTTTTCTTCTGTTTTTCAGACATGATAGTGTCAATTGACTCATCTTCAAGTTTGCTGCTGCTTTCTTCTCTGAGATCACTCAAGTCACTGTTGAGCCTCTAGTAAATTTTTAATTTCAGTTGTCTATGAATTTTGAGAATTTCCGTGATCCTTTCTTGGGTTTTTCTGTCTCTACATTGATATTCTCTGTTTGGTGAGACCTTGGTTCTTATATTTTCCTTTATTAATAATGGTTGATTTCAAGTATTCATCTAGTTAGTCCTTTAAGGTTAGTTTCTGTGACTGATTTTTTTCCCCTGTGTATGGGCCATATTTACTTGTTTCTTTATGTGTCTCATAAGTATTTTGTTGAAACTGAACACTTAAGATTATGCATTGTGACAATTTTGAGAATCACATTCTTCACCTCTCCTCAGGCTTGCTGTTAGTGGTGCTTATCATTTTTGTTGCTCACTGCTTACTTAGTGACTTCATAATTCTATAAAGTCTGTATATTTGGTTGTGTGTGGCTACTATTGTCTTCTCTGCTTGGCTGGGTTAGTGTTCAGCTGATGATTAGAAGTTTCCCTTTCGTTGTCTTTGCTGAAGGCTCTCTGTGTTGGAACATACTTTCAGTGTTTTGGCAGGCAGTTTATACATTTCTGCCTTTAGATCTCTTTACTGCTGCTTGTGCAGAGTCTTAAGGTCAACCAGAGGTGAGACATTAGTGCCGTAGTCCTTCGTGGGCATGCACACAGCCTTGCCCATGTATGTGATCTTGTACATTCCCAGGAATTTGTCAGAGCTTTTCAGAGTTTCCTGAGAACATCTCCTCTTCCAGTTTTTCCTTGTAAGTTTTTTTGACAGTTTCTTTGCCTGGAATGTTATTGCCATCTCAGGCAGCTGCCGTGTTAAACAGTTGTGAATTCTTTTTGACTGTGGCCTCAGGAAGAAAGATCTCTCACTGAGCATGCTCTGAATGAGGTCAGGTAAAGACAAGCCCTGTGAATGGGGGTTCAGGAATATGCCAGACAGATCATCAGAAAATGACAGTTATCAGCCCTGGGATTTCTTTGGAAGGAATGATGCTAAAGCTGAAACTCCAGTACTTTGGCCACCTCATGCGAAGAGTTGACTCCTTGGAAAAGACTCTGATGCTGGGAGGGATTGGGGGCAGGAGGAGAAGGGGACGACAGAGGATGAGATGGCTGGATGGCATCACTGACTCCATGGACGTGAGTCTGGGTGAACTCCGGGAGTTGGTGATGGACAGGGAGGCCTGGCGTGCTGTGATTCATGGGGTCGCAAAGAGTCGGACACAACTGAGCGACCGAACTGAACTGAACTGGGAATGGGGATTTTTTAAGGGTCTCCAGGCTTCTTCAATTCAGAATTTCTAGTGGTTGTGAGTCTGCTGGGTTTCAAACTGCCATGATTGTGAGGCTGTTCGTTTTCAGCCTGAGTTGAAAATGGAAATAGGGCCCTTCCAAAGCAATGGAAAGCTTGCTGTTCTTACCAAGATTCAGCCTTTTTTGCTTGAAAAATGCTTGGATTGTTACAAGCCTTTGTTTAATTTCCAGAGTTTTGGAAAACTTGATTTTGTCTGATTTTGCTGATGTTTTCTTTACTTCCTTGAAGGACCAAATTTTCAAAGGTTCTTAGGGTACCTTTTTGAAAGGATCCTCCCTTGTTTGCTTTTATGACTATAATATTTTCTCATTTATTTGGAGATGTAAATAATGTATTAAAAAAAACTGTTCATAGTCTCCCCTCTAAATTGAGGAGCTTCCCTGATAGCTCGGTTGGTAAAGAATCCGCCTGCAATGCAGGAGACCCTGGTTCAATTCCTGGGTCGGGAAGATCCACTGGAGAAGGGATAGGCTACCTACTCCAGTGTTCTTGGGCTTCCTTAGTGCACTGCTCAGCTGGTAAAGAATCTTCTAGCAGTGTGGAAGACCTGGGTTTGATCCCTGGGTTGGAAAGATGCCCTGGAGAAGGGAAATGCTACCCACTCCAGTATTCTGGCCTGGAGAATTCCATGGACTGTAAAGTCTCTTCTCTAAATTGAAGTTTTGGGGTATCTGTCTGTTCAGTTTAGTCTGTCTTTTTCATATTAGAAGTTTTGCTGATGTATCATAATCCTTGGTTACCTGCTCATATTTAAGAGTAGCAGACTGAAAAGCCAGTTATAAGCTGAATGTATAGGTAGAGCTTGTTTACCATGAGACTGCTAGTATTTGCTTTTAGGACATTATTTTAAAATTATAAGCTATTCTAAGATGGGATAATTTGATCACACTTTTGCAGTAAAATAAACACCAATTGTGTTGAGTTGAATATAAAATTTAAATTCAGAAAAACCAGGGTAAAAATGGTATTGGATTATTTGTCAAACTAGTGAAGAAATTTATTTTATATTTGAGATCCACAGATTTAAAATTTAAAAAGTGCAAAAAATTGGTGTCTTCAGCAGGTAATCATTAGCTATGTATTCAGTGTCTCTGAACATATAAAACTCACCTGTTAGACTTGTGCAGATTGATAGGTTCCAAAAGAGGCGTTTTGTATAGCTGTGCTCAGAGCAAGTAGACAAAAGCCATTCTTAAGGGAGGTTTATTGGTGTTGAACTGTCATGAAGCCAGATTACTGCTCCCTGAAGGCGACCATCTTGACAGGAGCCATGGTCTAGGCATTACTGAGCAGTGAACAAGGCAGCTGTGAGACAGGAACATGAAAGCAGGGGGAAGGCATGCCTGCCTGCCTGAAGTAACTCTGAATTAAGGTGCAGGTGCCAACAATGGTAATCATTTTAGCATTTTCAGGCCTGGTTGTTGGGCCTGTTGGTTATGGGTAATGTGGCCACTGTGAGTAGATATCACCTGAGGTCTGCGTAGAGTTTGCAGATGCTTCCACTGTTGCCATGGATAATGGTGAATACTCTCCTAGGAATGGAAGAAATACTCACCCCCTCCCAGTGATTTCAGGGAAAACCAGCTGGAGATCTCCTTTGTCCCTGCTGGGCAGACTTGCAGGCCTGCTCACGTCAGAGGGTATAGTTGTGACTCAACAAAGTGGTAACTTGGTCAGGGCAGACCCCGGCAACCTGTATAGGGATATTGTTTATGGGCTTGTTAAGCCATTGGGAGTCTTTGTACTTAGAAAAGGGAAGGCGATGGACATCTTAAGAACTTGATTCTAAGACATCTTGCCAGATTTTCAGTGAAACCTGGAGTAGAAAGTGAGTGGTAGTGTTACTCATCTGGTCCAGGAGTGACAAATCTTTAATTCAGTGCCCATTGTGACTCATTGGTGATAGCTGTCTGGAGCAGTTCTGAGGAGGATTCTGAGGGTACATCTGGGTACCTGGAGAGATGGGTTGAAAAGATCACTATCTGTCAAGAGATGGGAAGCAGGAGAGGCAGTGCATCAGGCTGGTTCACCTCCTTCATTTTACCTCTGTTTACTGCTGAGTATTTTGGGTCCTCTGTATCTTAGAATGTCACAGTGTAAGTAGACTAGAATGAAGTAGAGGTAAATAGGTGCTCTCGATGGTGGGAACTTTCCAGTCTCAGCACCCAGTTAGCTCAGTGCTGGCCCAGTGAATGAATGCACGTGTGAGTTGACACTAGAGTGTGTGAACTACCTGGCTTTCCACCTTTAGGGTGAGGGGCAGCAGCAGGTACCAGCCCTCTTTTGTGGTGACATCACCCTCTTGCATGACGATGCTTGGTGTGCACAGAATACCAAAGATGATACAGGTCTCATCCCTGCTCCCAAAGGGCTTCCATCCTGATTTGAAAGGAAATCAAACCTGTTTGAAGTGATTAGAACTTGCATGACAGGCTGGTTTGTAAGAAAGTGCTAACATTTCTAGTCTGGTCGCTGAAATGGGTAGCGCAAGTTTGAATGCAAAAATGCATGACTTTGTAATCTCAGCCTTTATGCTTATTCCAATATATCTGTATTTTGCTTGGAAAAGCCTCTTTTTTTCTTGACTTTTCCTACAAGGTAGGATTCCAACCCATCCCAGTTCCTCGCATTTTTGATATCACTAGGATGGACTATTTGGACTAGTTAAGGAGTTTTGCTGCTTTCAAAATGTCAAAGTTAAAGTGATCCAATAATAGAAAATATGTATCATGTGGATTTTTAAGCTGAAGATTATCCAGTCACAACATTTACTTTTAGACAAGTTATAGCATTTTTTAAAAATAAGCAGAAGTCACAGAAAAGGCTTTGTATTGTAGTATCAATGCATTCTGAAAATCTGTACTCCAAGTTATCAGCAGTATGTGCTTAGAAATAGGAGAAACAAATATTTTTCATGATGCATGCATTTTGTTTGGAGATGTCACAGTTTAATATAATGTCTGAGAGCCTGGCCTCTGGTTCTTACTCTTGGGGCTGGCATCACCACCCTGACCAGCTGTATCACTTTAAGTAAGGGGGTCTGGATTTCTCCATCTGTAAAATGGGTATGATAATTTATAATTTCTTATACAGCTGTTACAAGAATTAAAGGAGATCTTTCAGTTGGAGCCATTAGGTCAGTGCTTGGCTTAAGCATGGCTCATTTCTTGTTGGCATAGTTACTGTTATTAGATGGGTCTCAATGAGTAAGACTCAACTTCACATTAGTATAAAATATAATTGTAAACAGTGATGGTTAATAGTTTATATATATATTTTTCATACAGGTTGAATGTAATTTTTACAAAATTTGATGAAGTCCAAAAATCTGGAAACATGATACAGTCTGCGAATGGTGAGTAGAAAAAGCAACCATTCTACTTGTGCTTTTCCAGGTTTGCTTTTAGCCTAAGGAATGCTATATTCTGATTCTGAACAGCTGGATTTGATATTGTGCTAAGTGTTTCTGGGTGTGAGCATTTAATCTCCATTTACCCACCTTCCCAGGCTGGAAAAGATGATCTTGTCATTGACTTTCTTCCACAACCTACACTGAATCCATTAGCTAAATTATTGGCTTATTTTAAAAATGCATCCAGAATCCCAAAGATTCCCAGTGTAACCACTGCTCTTCCTCTGGTTCAGGGCATTGTGGCATTTTACCTGCGCACTTGTGGCAGCTCCTAACCAGGATGGTTGGTTTTACTCTCTCAAAGCCTGCTTTTCACTCAGCAGCTAGAGTGATCCTTTTAGAATGCAGTGCAAGTGATGTCAGTCCTTTGTTCATTCAGAATCCTCTGAAGGTTGCCCAGCTCAGGGGCTCACGGTGTGCTGCGGGCCTGTCTGGTGCATTCCCCCATTCTGAGATCATCTTGTATTGTTCTTCTCAGAAGTTCTCTTGGCTCCAGCCCATTGGCCTCCTAGCTAATTTGTAACATTTTACATTTGTCCTGCTTCAGGGCCTCTGTGCTTATGATTCCTTCTGCTTGAGACACTTGTCCCTGGCTGTCATTTAGGGCTGCCTTCTTACTCCATTCAGGTCTCAGCTGCAGGCTCCCTTCATTACACAGATGTCAAGAACAGCGTACCCAGTATTGTGAGGGAATGCACTCTGTACTCACCGTGCTTGATTTTCTTTCTTAATGTATTATAGTATTACAAAAATAGCTTTTTGTTTGTTCATGAGGGTAGGAATTTTGTTTATTCTCTTCTTTATCCTTAGTGCCTTTTGGGAATCATCAAAAAGTCTGTTGCCATCAAGAACTTTTCTAGTCTTGGATACCTCATTGTATCATAGCCATTTCACAATTGCTGGGGATCTTAGATCATAGTATAGTTTTTACATTTTGAGGTTGTTTTAAAAGTTTGAGTGATTTCTCCCAGAGTGACACGGTACCTAAAGGCAGAGTAGGGACAGAATCCAGGTCTTGTGACTCATACTCCAGCTTGCATACCCATTGTTGTTAGTAAGGAATTGTCTTTAAATAGCTTGTTTCTTATAAAACACTTTTAATAACCCTCATTTCTTTTTTGTACATTTGTAAAAACATAGCATTCAAAAAAAGATTAATTATGATTTAGCTATCACCAACAAAGTTATTTTTCTTTTCTAATTAATTTTCCTGTAATTCTATAACTTATATTTAACCATGGCATACTTTATATTTTGTGTGTGTCTGTGTAGTTTGTGTGGTTTTCTAGTTTAAAGCTTGTTGGCATCAAGATAGAAAGTACTGGGCAAAGAGGTAGGAGGGGTGGCAGAAGCTGAGTTTGTGCTTCCTGACTTTATTGTATGTGAGACAGCATCTCATTATAATGCTGACACTGGGGACAAAGACCACATCCACATTGGAGGCCTGCCTGGAGGATTTTGTATCTATCAAGTCAAGGTAGTGCTCACTTGTGTTCAATTCTTTCCAACCCTATAGACTGTAGCTCCCCTCACCAGGCTTCTCTGTATGTATATCTATACCTATACATACATATATTAATACACACACACACACTTTATGAGTATTTTTTCCTCCATTTTATTGAGAAATAATCGACATACATTGTATAAGGACTATATAAGTTTAAGGCATACAGCATGGTGGATTGATTCATGTATACTTTGAATATTCTATGATTTTTTTCTTTTAATTTATTTTTATGTATTTATTTTTGGCCTCACTGCACATACCATGGGGGATCTTAGTTCTCCCACCAGGGACTGAAGCCATGCCTCTTGCATTGGAAGCACAGAGTCTTAACTCCTGGATCGCCGGGGAAGTCCCTATTCTATGAGTTTTAATGAACATGACAATATGAATCCTGTGGCTTTGGGTAGTTCTCAGCAATGTTTTAATCTAATTGTCTCAGTAAGAATATTGCCCCCAGTTTCCTTATTTTTGTGGAATGTGGGTGTGTGTGTATGTCCGTGTATGTGTATGTATGTGGTATAGAGGTAGGGTTGAGGGTGAAAACACTTCTGTTATGCATCTATATTAAAAATAGACAGTTTGTAAGAAGGCCTTAACGCAAAATTTATTAGAGACTTGTTCAGCTTTTTACTGTAGAGGCATACTTAGAAGATACTGTGGGTTTGGTTCCCGACCACTAAAATAAAGCAAATACTGCAATAAAATGGGTCATGTGAAGGTTTTCATTTCCCTGCACTTATAAAGTTATATTTACACCAAACTAGTTGTTTTTAGTGTGTGATAGCATTATATCTGAAAAAAAGGAAATGTATGTACCTTAATTAAAAAATGCTTTATTGCTAAAAAAGGATACTATCACCTTGACCATTCAGTGAGTCATAATCATTTTAAGATAGTAACTTTAATGATCACTGATCACAGATCACCATAACAAATAGTACTAGTAATGGAAAAGTGACACAGAGACACGAAGTGAGCAAGTGCTGTTTGGGAAAATAGCTTCAGTAGATTTGCATGTTGCAAGTTTGCCACAAACCCTTCAAGTGAAAAAAAAGGAAGGAAGGAAGGAAGGAAAAAACATTGCAGTGTTTGCAAAGTGCAGTAAAATGAGAGATACCTGTTGATTCATATTCTTACGGTTTTAATTGTTAGAGCCAGAATAGAATAATCTAAGGTGTATGTATAAAGGCTTTAGAATTCCTAACCCAAATAATTTAAGTCTGTCATCGGTAACTTTGGGAGATCAGTAAGATGTTTACTCACTGTCATCTACAAGCAGGAACAGTTTTGAAGTCTTTCAGATGTGTATTCTTTTCCTTTTCTTGCCTAAGTGCACTGGCTGGAAGCTTAAAGTAAGAATGGTGAGAATGGAGCTCCTTGCCTGGTTCCCAGTCCTAGGTTTTTTATGACTAAGTTTGATGTTAACTGTAGGTTTTTGATAGTGCTCATTGATTCCTGTTCATCTGAGTTTTTATCACAGCTAGGTGTTAGAATTTTTCCCCATATCATCCGCCGATTTTGAATATTAAGATAAAATTCATACCGAAAGAATTTACCTTTTAAAAGTGGTTTTTCATATATTCAGAAAATCTTATACTTATCACCACTATCTAATCCCAGAATATTGTCATCAGCCCCAGGAAACCTTGTGCCCATTAGCACTAACTAGTTCCCTTTCCTTCCGGTCCCTGACAGCCTACCTTCTGCAAAACAGCAGATTTGCCTGTTGTGGACATTTTGTATAAATGGAATCATATGGTGTATAGCTTCTTTCACTTCACATAATGTTTTCAAGGTTCATCCGCCTGGTGTGTATGTATATGTGTGTGTGTGTGTATATATATATATCAGTATTTCATTTCTTTTTATGGCTGAATAATATTTCTTTCTATAATTATTCTGTGTTTTGTTTATCCACTCATCAGTTGAAGGACATTTGGGTTGAGGTTTGAGTTTTTTAGCTGTGGTGTTTTCAAGATTGTTTTGACCCTTCTGGGTTCCTTGCATTTCCATATGGATTGTAGGATCCTGATAGGGACTATGTTGGACCTGTAGACCATTTTTAAGGAATATTGTCATCTAAACAGCATTCAGCCTTCTAGTCCATTAACATAAGATACCTTTCAGTTTATGTAGGTCTTGAAGTTATTTCAACAGTGTTTTGTAGTTTTCAGTGTACAAGTCTTGCACTGATTTTGTTAAATTTATTCCTGGGTGTTTCATTCTATTCCTACATATCTTGTTTTTTGGTGGTATTGTAAATGGGATTGTTTCTTCATTTTATTTTTGGATTGTTTAATGTCAGTATATAGAAAAATAGTAGAATTTTATATTTGATCTTGTATTTGGCAGTCTTGTTCAACTTGTTTATTCTCTTGATTTTCCCCTTCAGTGGCTTCCTTAGGATTTTCTATTTACAAGATCATTTAATCTGTGAATAGAGATTGTTTTTTACTTTCTAATCTGGATGCCTTTTAGGGTTGTTGGGGTTTTTCCCCCCCCAAAATGCTTCTTTGGCTTCTGTTGAGCCTGATGATATTGTGAGTTACAGTGCTTTTTTTTTTTAAATGGTAAACTGTTCTCTCATACTTGGAAATAAATCCCACTTGGTCCATAGTGTACAGTTCTTTGTGTACAGTTCAGTTTGTCATTACGATGTTGAGGAATTTTGCATCTAACTTCATGAAAGAGGTTGGCCCACACTTTTTCTCACTCTCCTCCCCCAACTTGTCTGGCCTATTTTGAGTGTCTTTCAGTAAAACCAGGCATATCTATATGTCTTCATCTAGTTTTTCTCGTTGCTTTGCCTCTCTCTTCCCCTGTACAGCACACCCTGAGTGGTTTGCGTCAAAAAACACAAAATTCAGCTGAGTAAATTTTAACAATCTAATTGGCTTTATTGAATGAGTCTTGAGTTGGGCGGCATCCCATCTGGTGAGTGTGGAAAGGAAAGATTTTTAAAGGCAAGACAAGGAGGTCATAAACAGAAAAGATTATTTCAGGCTAAAGTAATGCCCCTGTGGGGGATGGGATGGGGCTGTGTGGCAGTGACCTCATCTTCCTCTGGGGGCTGGAGGACGCCCCGGAGACAGATGAGCTCATTGGTGCAGGCCGGGAAATTCCTGACCCACCACAGGACACTGCAGTCAGGGAACGCGGGCGCTGCACTCTTGTGGTGGCGCGTAGTGTAAGTGCCTGTGTTTTGGGCCTGTGGGTTTTTTTTTAACATCTGTATTCTGTGTCTCAGTCTCTTCACCTTGTAATCACTCCTTGGCCCTCTAGTCTCGTGGTCCCGTCATGTCACTGAGGCAGCCGCCGGCACTGTCACCAGGTGGCCTCTGTGCTGCTCGCCCCGCTGACGTTTCCCAGTCTGCACCCAACCGAGTCACTCACCTTGCCTCCTCATCCTTCCTCCTTGGCTCCTCTGGCCTCACCTCATTCTAATTTGTTACTGTTGTTGGGCTGTTCTTTCTAGATGTCCTTCCTTTGTTTAATGTCTGCCACTTAAATTCTGAAAGCTTAGTCCTAGGCCTGTTTCTTTCTCAGGCAGTGCTCTCCTTTGGGTGGTAATTATGTATGACTAGAACTTCATTGCATTGGAGAAGGAAATGGCAACCCACTCCAGTGTTCTTGCCTGGAGAATCCCAGGGACGGGGGAGCCTGGTGGGCTGTTGTCTATGGGGTCACACAGAGTGGACATGACTGAAGCGACTTAGCAGCAGCAGCAGAACTTCATTGACTAGCCAGATAATGCATCTCTTGCCCACACCTTGTCTTAGTGTTACTAAGCGATGTGAAGGAGCTGCCTGTCTGACATTTCTTCTTGTATTGGAGACATGTATCTAAATCCAGATTCACCTTCTTCCTGTTGTTCAAAGACAAAACCCCAGACACCTAAACGCAACCTTATCCTTGATCTTCTTTGTACGTCTTCCACTGTCTGTCCAGGCATGTAAATCAGAACTTGCCTGTTGTCCCAAAGGCCTCATCTTCCTCCCTGCCTGTATGTGTCATCACTGGTTCTTGTGGGTGTTGACACTTCTCACCGTCTCCAGCACTCTGATCCCATCTATCTAAAACCACCTGCTCACTGTCCTTCTGCCTTCCTCCTGCCTGCCCCCATCCCCAAGTCTGTTCTATTTGTTGTAGGACATTGCCCAAAGGAGAACCAACTTTTTTCTCTTGAAAATTGTTTTGTAGTGGAAGAGACTGAGGCCAGAAGATCTACTGTTCCCTTCACCCAGGACAGTATTAAAAACATTTAAATATTACCTGCACTGTCACTTTGATGTTCGTTTGTGAAGTATTCACTTTTCCGAAGTCTGAGCAGATCAGACCTGCACTTTCTTGGAGGTGGACACAGTTTGTAGCCAAACTCTATGAACACACAGTAGAGTGGGTGCTGCTGAGCAAGAGGTCTTCTGACCACCCTTCCCTTTTCATTTCTTTGTTTGGAAAACATTAAGTGTACATTAACGTAGATAGATGAGAGTAATGGACCCCCGTGTGGCCACCAGCCAACTTCACCAGTTGTCAGCATACAGCTTGTCTTGTTTTATCTCCCATCTGTCAGAAATAATGGGCTGTATGAAGAAGAGCTAGAATACATTATGTCATTCAAGTCAGATTCAAGATGCGAGCATGGCCCTTTATATTGAGTGTATTTTAGTAGAAACATTAAAATAGAAAGTAAGCATCAGTTCCAGATTAGGTATATTCTTTTTAGAAATTGTGCAAGTATTAATCTCCTGAAAATATCCAGCCCATTGTTACCATCAGCTTCCAAGAACAGAGAAAAACAGTTAAAATTGGTTACTCTGTTTCAAGAGAAAGGAAAAGACATTAATAATGCCATGTTAGTTCTGTGGTGATGGTAGCTGGAGAGGGTGGGCTTCAGTCCCATAAAGGGGTTAGTTGAAGAGTCTTTCAGAACATTTCTGTATTGCAGGCAGATTCTGCCTCCTGCCCTTCCTGCTCACTTTTTTCCTTTTTTAATCTTTTTACTATTTCAATTCATTGCTCTCAAGGTAACCCAAATCCTTCCCAGTCTGCTGTAGCCATACTGTCTAGCCCTGCAGCCTCATCTCAGTCTGGCCACCCCCTTGGGCCGCCTGTGGTTCCCTGTCCTCTTTATCCTTCCTCTTAAGATCCTGGTATAGGACTCTGCTTTCTCCTCTTAGTTCACCACTTCTCACTCTGTCCAGCTCAGCTGTGTGACTTAGAGCACATTGCTTCACTCCTGGGAGCCAGCTTGGTCCTTCGTTGTGCAGAGTAAGTGAGATCAGATGTCACATCTCCCAGTACAGCGCCTGGAAGGGGGTTGGTGCTCAAAGTGATAGGTTTCTCCTCTCTTGCTCCATTTTCTGGGTATATTCATTTTTTCTTAATTATAAAGAACATCGTTTGAGAATAACTGTCATACTTCTGTTTCTTGTGGAGTATTGGATTATTTTGGACTTGTTGTCTTTTTTGGACATTTCAGGTGGATGGAACATACAGTCAGTGTTGATTTCTGTGTAGCTTATCTCACTTGACAGAACGTTTTCAGAGCTTGTGCATGTTGTGGAGTGCATCAGTACCTCTCTTCCATTGCTTGGCTGGGCCACATTTTGTTTATTGTGTTCAGCAGACATTTGGATGGTTTCTTCCTTTTTGGTATGGTGAATAGTTTACACATTTTTGTTGAGCATATGTTTTCAATCCTTTTGAGTATATACCTAGAAGTAGAATTGCTGGATCCTGTGGCATTTCTGTGTTCACAGAATTATTCCTCCTATTGAGGAACTGTCAAACTGTTTCCCATCACGGTTTCCCCATTTTTTATTTCCACCAGCGATGTGTGAGGGTTCCATTTTCTCCACATCCTCTCCAGCAAAACAAAACATACACTGTTTTCTTTCTTTTTTAAAAAAAATTAGTCATTGTAGTGGGTGTGAAGTGGTGTCTCATTATTTTGATTTGCATTTCCCTCATGACTAATGATGTTGAGTGTATTTTCATGTACTTGTTGGTTGTTTCTACACACGATCTTATTTGAAAAGCTCTATTCAAGTCCTTTGCCCATTTCTAAATTGGTTTACTTGTGTTTTTATTGTTGAGCTATAAGAGTTCTTTTCATATACTAGATTATAAGACTCTTACTAGATATTTGATTTACAAATATTCTTTTTCCAGTTTTTGGTTGTGTTTCACTTTCTTGGCATCTAAGGTTTTAATTTGGATGAATTCTAATTTATCTATTTTTTGTTGTTGTTGCTTGTGAACAATAAAGCTCCTTTAAGTAAGAAATAAAAGCTCTGGATTTGAGCTAAGTTGAAAGGAACTATTAATGTAATAGCAATACACTTAGGGAAGAAATGGGTTTTGTCCTGGGTTGTAATTCTCTTGACATGTTCAAAACTATGTTTTAAGGTGTGTAATTGATTATATAAATGCCAAAGACTTCATTTTTCACAAGTATTAGACTTGTGACGAAAACAGCAGTGAAAAAGCATCTGAGCAGCAGTTGGGGGTGAGTGACCTGGCTGTAATGGAATACTTCATCTTTGTGTGATTCTTTTTTGTTGCTAGGTTACCTGAAGGCCTTTGAGTTTTGAGTGGCAGGAATATGAGAGTTAAAAATATGTTGTTTTGTAGATGTTTCTTTTTTTCCATCTCCATGTAATTAGCAAACCCCTTGAAGCAAAAATTACAGTTTTTCCTTCTATGGGTTTCAAAAAGCAAATTATTTTCTATGTACATTTTTAAATCATGCAGATGTGCGTATGCTCATGGGAGAATTGGATTTTCAGCATGAAAGAGCCAGTAATTATAGACTAGTCATTGTCCTTTATCTGTAGCAACTTAATGATCTTTAATTGGGGTTGATTGAAATGAGGCCCATAGATGTTAATTTGGTTAAAAATGTGCATGCTTTTGAGTTTCTTGAGGAAAGCTAACATGCTTATGAGGAAAGAATGAAACTATCATGCTGGTTAAATCTATGAAAATTCTATAATAAATCTGAAGCTAAAGAAAAGTACTTATTTGCTGACAAACTATAAACTAGATAATAATTATAAAATTATTGACCCTAACCCATGAATGTATCTAGGGTATCACTTTGCTGTAAAATGCAGCCTGCCTTCTTTTGTTTTACTAAAATAATTTGTTATTTGAAAAGTGTTAGATATCATTTCTAAGTTGTTGGAAATGAGAAATAAAAGTGTGAAAGCAGATAGACTCAACGGTGAATTGTTAGGTAAGCTCTGAACTGTTGTCCAGTGTAGCTAGGACAAAGCATTAATTTAAAGGTAAATTGATGGTCTTTTCTTTATTAAGAAGCTAAACCATTATTGTATAGTATTTTAAAACAGTGATTGTGAGTAAGTGGATCAAGTGCTGATAATGGGCTCCCCCTGCTTGTTTATTAGAGTCTGCATATTACAAGGCTTGGGATTCTGGTTCAGTGTCTTAGAAAAGTGTTTCCATAGTCACGGCTGTGGGGATGATATATCACAAGACTGGCAAGCTTGCTGTGCTGCCCAGGGAGACCACCCCCTAGAACAGCCTGGAAGAGACTGTTTCCTGATGCTAGCTTCAGTAGCTCAAGCTGCAGGTGACAGCTTACGTTATCATCCTCCGGGTGGAACTAAGATAGCCTTTGTACTTTATTTTTATTTAAAGTTTATGTTAAGAAATTCTCTTTTTCCATGGGGTGGGGGTTGAGCAAGTAGTTGGTTAAAATTTTTTTCCACACCAGTTTTAAAGAAGGTTCTCTGACATGAGTAACGTCAGCTAGAGAAAGGCCCCTGCCCCTTAAACAAGTCACTGTTCTTTATAGGGTAGGCTTTTATTTTGGAATAGGGCGGCCGCTGTCCTTGGTGCTTGGATCGCACTGGAGAAGCCTGTGGGTGGAGAGTTTGCTGAGGCGTCAGGGGCTGTGTGTGAGCAGGTGTAGCTTTCAGAGCAGTGTTTTTACTTGTGCCTCCATCACTGACAGTCATGACCGCTGGGAAAGGTAGGCTGTTCTAATATATTCTGGAAAGTGTTTGTAATTACTGCTGTTTAACTCAGAAAAAAGATATTTGTGGTATTTTATCATTGCTTTGATAACTAAAGATCATGGGTGAAACAGGCAAATAATTGTTATGACTGTTTGCATTGAGGCAGGGAAAAATTTTGAAACTTGTGGCTATGTTAATGTTTATGTTGACCCTCAAGGACTAGGAGAGAGGAATTGGGCATAGGAAGCTGAGATTAGCTGTGTTTTCATCAGCCTCTGGGTATTTATGTGCTTTTTAACTTTTTCCCTGTCTCTTGTATTCACAGTAAACGGCTCATGAAAATAAATTCTTTTGCAATTACAAGACATTTGCTAGTAAGTATAGGCTGTCTTTTTTTTTTTTTTTTTAGTATAGGCTGTCTTGAAAGGAATCTACTATAGTTTCCCAACAGAGGGTAGAAAAAAGTACATATAAACAGGGTAGTGGAGGGGTTGAATCTGTCTTGAGAATCATTGTATAAAAAATTTTTCCTTTTTAAAGATTTGCATTTTTTTTTTAATGTAAAAATGGAACTGGAAAACTATGAAAGAGGCATTGTATATCACAGGTCTTAATTGATTAGCCTTCGGTCTTTCCACGGAGGTTTGGCCCAGGTTTTGGGAACATTGAGAGGATGTGAAAGAGCTCCATGTGAACAAGGTTTGTGTTGGAAGAAGAATGCTCCATGTCTTGCTTTCCTGTGGGATGGGTTTCCTGGCAGGCTTTTAATTCGTTGTCTCAATGTTTCCAAACCCTTCAGCTGAAGCAGGTATTAAGCAGAGTAAATTGTGCACAGTAACAAGTGTTCATTTGTCTCCCTGTGGGGAAGCTGGCGTGCATGCAGCTCATCTGCTCTGTGTTCTTTTGTCCTGGATGGTGAAGGTGTGTATCTGTCTTCTGAAACTTAGTTTAGTTGAGTTTGCTGAAAACAGTCATACTGGAGTGCTGGATTATGCTTGTTAATTATATTTTAAAATTGAGAATTGAAAGCATATACTGCTAGTGCTCATTTTTATTTCCCTCCTTATTACAGTATTCTGTAATCAGGTTAAGTTGCTGTAGGAAATCAATACCCGGGAAGGAGAGCTAAATAATTCATGTGCTGAAGTGACCTCTTTCAGAACCCATCATTTGAGGATTTGGAAGTGTGTTACTTAGAAGTAGCATTTGTTTTATGTTGTATTTTACATTTTTTTTTTTAAACAACAGGGAAATATAATTATCTAGTAGGTGATTTTATGTTCAAGATTATGGAGAAAACCTTATGGCTCTGAGTTTAAAATAAAGACTATTCTCTCATTTGATAATTCCTTTCAGATGACCTACCTCTATAGTCACTGTTATCTGGAATGCAGGCTTTAAAAGCACTGGTACCTTTTACCCTAGGGAGCTGCAGATGCAGTAGGAAACAACAGTTAAATGCTGTTTATTGTAGCAGGGCATATTCGAATCTTCCTCTGTCTGCCCATGTTCAATAAGGAGCCCACAACAGTCTGCAAAATATAATGCCAACCATTTTCTACTATGGTGGTGTGTATTTTAGTATTTTCAAAGTGTTTTTCCAAATGTCTTTTGTTTTTATTTTCAGATTTTCCCAGCAGCCCCATGAGAAGTAGGTGGGGGGACGGGAGGTTTGAGTTCTCTAGCTGGGCTGGTGGCCCTGGACTTGGCCACCTTAGAACTACCTTCCTGCCAGCAAGTGTCACCCAGCTGTTGTGATAAAATCCTGACTTTAGTTTATTTTTTTGATTCTGAAATTGTGCCATTTTTAATATAGATGCCTTAGGGAATAATTAAAAACTGTAAGCATTCAAAGAAATATTATTAAAATAGGCATTAGCCCATTTAGACAAATAGTATTTTAGACAGTTTGAAAATATGCCATCCCTAATCAGTTGTTCGCTCAGTGATGGATGGGTAGGAGGTGAGTGGGGTGTTCTGGGATTGGAAATCATCATACGAACATGGTGAGTTTGTTTTTGAACGCAGTGTGGTCTTCTTGGAGGGGAACGTGCAGGGGAAGATGGCAGGGGCCTTCTGGGCCATTCTAACAAGCTGAGGCTTTTGTTGCAGGCTGTTCATGTCTCAGATTTCAACTGGGCAGAGACTGAGGCAGGGTGACCAACTTTAATGTTACCACATGTAACATAACAATAGCCAAACAGCTCCATTGTCTCTCTTGTTTCAGAAAACAAGGGACACTTAACACCAGTTACAAAAAAAGAAAATTAAAATGATGTAATTTAGAATAAATGCTGTCCTTTTAAGTGAAATAAATTTACCTCTGAGACATTTGGAAGTTTTTCCTTAAAGTTCTCAGTTTGGCGCAGACTGGTTAAATTATCCAAAAACTGTTACTTGTCCTGTAAGTAGGTTTGGGGTCTAGGTGACTGAATCATAAGTGGAGAAGTGTGAGTAGGTGTGTGGACTTCAGAATCCCTTTGTCTGAGTGTGTGTATGTGTGTGTGTGTAGGGGGACCTGGGCAGGTGGCTGGTCTGTTAGCCCTGGTTTCCTTGTGTTCCAAGTGGGGGCGGTTAGTGACTCCTGTGCCACTCCGAGGAGTGAATGATGCACGTAACCAGTTGGTATGGCCCGTGAATACTGTCTAGTGTGTTACGGGGGTGCAGTGGCGGAGCATCTGCCTGCTAGTGTAGGAGACGCAGGAGATTCAGTTTCAATTCCTGGGTTAGGAAGATCCCCTGGAGGAGGAAATGGCAACCCACTCCAGTGTTCTTGCCTGAAAATCCCATGGACAGGGGAGCCTGGTGGGCTGCAATCCATGGCATTGCAAAGAGTTGGACATGCCTTAGTGACTGAGCACACACAAACCTGTTATGGGGACACAATCTAATGGGAGGGGAAAGTTGGGTTTAGGTTTTGAAATGATGCAGTTGATGTTCTTGTTTAGATGTGAAAGTTCCCTCCAGAGAAACAAGATACAGAAGCAGATGGAGAATAAGGTATCTTAAAAAGAATCTGCCACTCTGTGCCCCTGTCTTGGTTTCTACCACCACCAAGCTCCACAGGGATTGCAGATCCTAGGGCTGGAACAGGGAGTGTATGCAGTAAGCCTGGGTGTCCTGTAGAGCCAGACAGTAAGAACGTGCCCCGACAAAACAAAAGTGATGGTTTGTCAGCGATCACAGGCGGCAGCTGAAAAGTGCCACAGACTACAGCAAGAACAGTTTGAGCCATGAAGTGGTGCTGGATTATAATCCAGAGCACAAGTGTTGATGAGGGTGTAATGATGCATATCAATGACTGACTAAGTATATAAACAAGGGAAAGAGTTAAAATAAGTCTATAAGCAAGTCTCCATGCAGAATGAATGTAAATCATTTCTGTGGCCAGCCCCCCAGGGGAGGGGAGCGTGACTCCCGGCTTTGTGTGTGCTGTGCATGGTGTTGCCTTCCACAGGAGACGGTGTGGGAAGGGGAACAGCGCCCTTCCAGAGCAGAAACCTGACACACACCTGTTGGGGGCCAGAGTGAGGTACTCCGCCCGTGACAAAGGTCATGAGGAAGGAGGCTTGACATACGCAAAGTCGGGATCGAGCCTCAGGAGTCCCCCTGGAAATCCTCAAGCATCTACCCCCATAACCAGAGCCTGCGCCTACTTCACTACTTTGTGCTCTCACCTACATCTCTGACTTTACGGGAGGCTGTCCCCCACCACCTCTTTCGGAGAAGGAGTTAACCTAGAGCTCCAGTTAATAATAATTCCTGGGCGTGATAAGAGTGTTTTAACCTACAAACTCCTCTGAAGGTTCTCTAGCCTGCCTGACAGGCTCGTCCGGCCACATGTGATTGCTCACAGCCTCCCAACCGTGAGAGGCAAGAGATGCTTTAAACCCTCTAAAAACAGGTTCTTTAGAGAAGTTAGAAAACTATAAGTATAAGTATAGTGGGCTGATTAGAAATTGTGTTGGTGAAGGGTTTTTCATTTGTTGAGCCAATGTTTGTTGCTACGTCTCCACATCCCCTGCCCTTACACACATTAATGAATATATAGAAGAAATAAGTATTAACCTTTGATATTAATCACGTTAGACCTTAGGCTAAGTGAATTCTTTCCTTAACTAAAACCCACTACACCGTCACCCTATAGGAATGTAACTTTATTTGGGTGGTGTCTGTTTTAAGAATAATCACCCCTGGAGAAATAAGTCTCCTGGTTGACTGACTGTTGTCACAGGAGAGGGTCATAAATTGTCAGCAGGCCCCCCTGGCCAGAAGATGATGTAACACCCCTAAGACCTCTGTATACATTTGTATGAAGCACCTGACTTTGATAAAAGTCAGGACTGCTGACCCCGCGTGACTTTTGCATAACATCTCAGTGTATAAAAGTAGACCATGGAAAATAAAGAATTGGGATCAGTTTCTCGAAATACTGATCTCCCTATGTCTCTCTCTCTCTCACTCTGGCTGAGTCTCCATCTGGAGCGCGGAACCCACCATGCTTACTAATTATGCCTGGGCTTCTAAGATCCGACCGGGGAGGCCTCAGTGTCTCCTCTCCTTCGGGAGAACGGAAGGACGCCTGTGGCCTACGTAAGTGGTGCAAACTTCTTGTCTTGAAGTTTTATTGGTCTCCCGCGTAAACCAAGCTACTCAGCCTCTTTTCTCCACTGAATTTTCCTACTGAGCTATCCTCATTCTATCACTCTTTATATCCTTAATTAACGTTTAATTAAGCAATTGTTTCCTGATCTTCGCCTATGCCGTCTCTCCTTCGAATACCCTGAATCAGCTGGGGCTGGTCCCCGGCACACACCGCCTCAGCCAGGTGACTGAGGCCAGATCAGCGGACTTGTCGACCACGTGTACTCTGGACAAGATGTGAGGAGAATGGCATTTTACCTCTGAGCATCTTCTTTCTCAACCCATAAGCTCTATGTACACTTGGGAACCTCAGGCAAACCCAAATTGAAGGACTTTCTGTAAACTACCCAACCCGCACTCCTTGAACTGTCAAGGTCGTCTAAAACAAGGAAGTCTGAGAAATGGCACAACCCAGAGGAGTGTGGTGGTGATTAAATGTCATGTGGTGTCCTGGATAGGGTCCTGGGACAGAGAAAGGATGGTGGGGAAAGTAGGGAACTCTGAGAAAACCTGCTCATGGACTTTAATAATGATGTATCAATATTGGTTCATTAATTATAACCAATTCCCCAGACTATGTTAACAACAGGGAGACAGGGCGTGGGGAATAGGGGACCCTCTGTACTGTCTTTACAACTTTTCTGTAACTTGGATCCTATTCCAAAACAGAAGCTTCATTAAAACCCAAACCTGGAATTCCCTAATGCTCCAGTGGCTGGGACTCCGTACTTCCACTGCAGGGGGCCTGGGTTTGGGGGAACTAGGATTCCATAAGCCTCCATGGCCAAAACAAAACAAAAATAAAACAAAATGCTGGAAAGTAGTAAGGGAGTTGGCTAGAGAAGCTTTTTAATCTCATTTTGTTTTCTTCTAATATTTCAATTATTTAACCATGTTTATACATTTGTTGATTTTGTTCTTTTGAAAGAGCCTGGAAAATCCCATGGACAGAGGAGCCCGGTAGGCTGCAGTCCATGGGGTCGCTCAGAGTCGGACAGGACTGAGCGACTTCACTTTCACTTTTCACCTTCATGCATTGGAGAAGGAAATAGCAACCCACTCCAGTGTTCTTGCCTGGAGAATCCCAGGGACAGGGGAGCCTGGTGGGCTGCCGTCTATGGAGTTGCACAGAGTTGGACACGACTGAAGCGACTTAGCAGCAGCAGCAGCAGCAGCAGAGTTTGTCTAGGGGGTGGAATTCATTGTATTGTCAGAATCTTACCTCTTATTTGACTCTGCACGCGTGCTCAGTTGAGTCCGACTCTTTGCAACCCCAAAGACTGTAACCCACCAGGCTCCAAGCTCCTCTGTCCATGGAATTTTCCAGGCAGAAATACTGGAGTGGGTTACCATTTCCTCCTCCAGAGTCTCTTCCTAACTGAGAGGTCAAATCCATGTCTCCTGCTTTGGCAAGCAGATTCTTTACCACTGCACCACAAAGCTGTCTAGGTGGTGAGACTAGGTGCTCTTAATGGTTAATGTTCTGTGTATTTGAAACATCTGTTGTTATTTTTTTTAAAAAAGACTGGAGGCAAAGAGACTGATTTGGACACTATTTTAATAGCAGAAATCCAGGTAAGAGGTGAGGCACACCTGAATGAGGACAGCCTCAGCGTGGTGGGAGTGGTGGTGAAGGTGAGAGCCAGGGGGGCTCTCTGGCCACATTTCAGGATGATGTGGGGGGAGATGGCTGCCTGACTGAGTGGTGCTGGGACTGGCTGTAGCAGGGCACTTGGGGAGTGAGCAGTTTTGAGGATGGAGAAATGATTGTAGTTTTAGACACTAGAACTTAGAATTCTATTTGTACGTGAGTTCCAAGTTGATATGTATCTTAGAGTAGGGATGGGGCTGGTATTAGAGGATTATAATTTATTAGAATGTAGGTGTTTCTTTTCAGTTGTCATCTTATTTTTCTGTCTTTTTATATTAGAATGTGATATTTGCTTCTCTTGGCTTCTTGAGAATGCAGTCATTAAATCGGGGATGGAGGATTTGAAGGATTATTGCATGAGAGGCAGACAGCTCTGGGTGCAGTCACTTTAATATGAGAAGATGTTCTGGTTGGGAACCTCTTCCAAATTTGGCTCTGGATTTTTCCAGCTGACTTGCTTTTGCTCCTGTGTAGTGGTTGTCGAGAAGAATTGGGTCAGGGTTGGTACAGTGATAATTAAAATGACATTTCCAGATGAATGCAAGATGTAGGTCTGATATTTGTGGGGTTTGGGTTCTGACACTAATTAAGCACAGTACCCCTTTAGGGCAAGTTCAAAGGTAACATAAGTTGTATAGTCAAAAGGAGAAAAGAATGTTGAATCAGTGAAACAATCCATTGCGATTTTTGTCACTGTGACATTCAGAGATTATCCGAGGTGTTGAAAGATTAGTTGCCACTTCTGGAAGTTCAGTTTTCAGTCATCAGTATGCAGACTTCGTTCACAGCAATTCACGGTGCTTAAAACGTCCCCCTTTTCCTATGAAATAGTAAACATGTCCACATATGTTCACTGAAAATAAATGTCTTCACTGTAGTTAGTTTTTGAGCACTTTTGTGAGAAGTGAAATGAAAGTTGCTCAGTTGTGTCCAACTCTTTGCTACCCCATGGACTGTAGCCTGCCAGGCTCCTCTGTCCATGGGATTCTCCAGGCAAGAATACTGGAGTGGGTTGCCATTCCCTTCTCCAAGGGATCTTCCTAACCCAGGGATCGAACTTCAGTCTCCAGCATTGCTGGTGGATTTGTGAGAAGTAACTACCGAGTTAAATCCCCTACTATAACTTATTACCATGTAGACAATTAAGGTCGTTATAATTAGTAATCACGGCAGTCTATGTGCCTGTGCTATCTTGGGATCAGTTCTGACTGCCGCTTGGGTTGTCTCGGCCCAGGGGCCGATATACTAGGGCTTCACACATGTGGATCCCACTGGAGTCCACGCTCTTGTCACCCAGCTTAATTAACATCTGCTAAGTTTCCACACGCAACCTTTCGGAGACTTCTCAGGGTCCCTTCCCTGGGCCTCTGAAGCCTCACCGTGGCTGTCAGCTCTGAGAGTGGAAGTGCTTCAGTCTCTGAACTGTCAGCATCCGGTTCAGGGTCACGTGAACATCTTCTGAATACACAGATCATGGGTGTGTGAGTGATAGTTATTCTATAGATGAAAGACAAGCATAGAGAAGTTTACTAACTTGTCCAAACTAAGAAATGGTGCCAGGTTTTGAAGTCTGGAGAAGAACTCTCTGAAATCTGTGCATTTTACCTCTCTGCGCGCTGCCTCCCAAAGCTAGAGTCACATGGGGAAGATTGAACTCCATTTACTGTTTGGTTTTCTCAGTGTGACCACATAGTAGCTGGTTTATGCTGTGCTAGAAATGCCAGACCTTTATCCAGCATGAAATCATTGACTGTGAGGTCAGAAGGCTCTCCCTGGCCCATCCTCCTGGTGGACGTGCACAGAGGCTGGGTCTAGACTCCGCCGTCACCCAGCGGCCCGCATGAGTGTACCACCTCTGCACACAGCCACCTCTGGCACAGATGCCCAGACATTGAAAACAGATCTACTCACTAGTCTTTGGAGTTGAGAGAATTGATTGAACAAGACAGAAAAAATAGTAAAATAGTTGGAATGGGCTTCACGAGCTCTTCTTATAGCCAGGTTCAAGGGCTGAGTAAGTGTATACATTTGATTTTTATAAAAATGAAATTGGAAAAGAAAACAATCAAAAGATCCTCTTTTTTAATCCTAAAGTCTTTGTTTGGTACCTTTAGTTTACTTGGGTTTCTTTGTACAAAAGTGTGAAGTAGGTTTGAGTGTGGCTAGGATAGGCGGTCACAGCAGCATTTCGACTGCTTTGTAATCATGTAAATAATTGCAGCGTTGTGAATTCCCAAGTAGCTATGAGAATAAGTTCAATGAAATATACTAGGGCCTTAGCAGCAGTAAATTGGTTTTAAGTCTGTGTGTATTATAGTTATTCAAAGGCCGTATTCTTACAAAAACTATAGAAAACCATCAACTACCTATAATGTGACTTAACTTTTCAGATGGTGAGATAGGAATTCAAATTTGAATGAAAATTGCACTAGAGAAAGAAGACATAATAATAGTTGGAGAAAATGTAACAGATTCAAACTCTTAAACATTTACTCAGAGATAGTTTCTAGGAAAGAGCGCCAAATTCTTTAAAAAACACGGTGGATTTTTGTTTGTTATGGTGGTTAATTCTTTCTTGGAATCTCTTTTCTAACTATCTTGAGCTTGACTGATCTGTGTTTCATAGGATTTAGGGTAATCTTTTGACAATCTTGTTTCCTAGAAGAAAAGCCTTGAAAGGAGTTAAAAATTCATGCCTGATGAATATGAGTCAGTAGTGAATTGACTTTAATTTTCTACCAGACTGTGTGTAGGGGCCGAAGCACGATGTATTCCAAGTTATATGAGGATTGTCTTCTACCCCAGAGCACCTGTTGCATCTAGAAGAGAGAGCGTGGCTTAGGTGACCAGTGAGTTAAGCCTCCTGTCCCTTTTCCTCCTCTGGCTGATTGGCCTGGGGTTGGGTGGCTGGTGAAAGAGCAGCAGGATGGTCCCAGGTCCCCGCTCCGGGACCCTCATGGGCGATGGGAGCATGAGAGGGAGAGCTACCCCCTGGGGTGGCTCCTCCTGCGTTTCTCTTACCCTGGATGTGTCCAGAGCCCTGATAGAATGTAAAGCCAGGTCTTCCATCTGGCCAGAGTTTGTGGGGCTCACCAGTCCATGTTAATACAGAGACAGTTTGAGTCTTCCCTGAGCTCCATGGCCAGCTCTTCTGGCAGAAAGGCTGGTCCATCCTGGTCTTCCCTGCTGCTCCCCTGAGAGCCCTCTGATACTCAGGATGATAAAGTAGCCATCTCTTTGTGCCCTCCCTTTTGACTGGTTCCAAGAAGAAGTTTATAGTCTCTTTGAGGTGTGTAGGGAGATAACTCTTCTTCAAGACTGATCTTCTGTACCTGCTATTGCTATGTTGCTGTGGGTTCTTTTCTTTGGGGAAGGCTTTGTATTAACATGGTTAGTTTAAGTTGGGCATCTAAACAGGTCAAGAGATGCCAACTTGAATAACTCAAACTTCTGGACATGACTTGGAGACTTTGCCTTCAGTCCTTTGTTCCCTGGTGCCCAGGATGGGGACAGTCCCAGAACTCTGGGGCTCCTGGACACATTTGTGAGCCTTGGCCCCTGGCTGGTTTGTTCACTGTCCCTGTCAGAAGTTCCTTGCCCCTCCTACATTTGTCCACAAGGAGTCTTTGGAATGTATTCTCTCTGCCTGTGTGCTCTCTCCGCGGGGCTGTCTACCATGTGCCTGCACTGTGTAGGCTGTGTGCCCATTTAGAGCATTTCACAGTCCCAGTTCATGATAAGTCCTCCACTGTCAGACCCAAGCAATGGAGTGAGTCATGTCAGAGTGTGGGTGGGAGGGCACAGTGGATCCTTTCCGAGTTGACTTGTCTCTGTTCTCTGTGCCCCTTTTCTGTATTCACTTGGCACATCCTGTGCGTGACTTGAGCAAAGCATCACACTGAGTCATGGCTGCTGTGAGTTGTGTGTGTCTGTTTCCCACGCTGGACTGTGAACTCCAGGATAAAAGCCACGCTTTTCTACCTTCCTCCCAGTTCCCTGCAGAGTAGCTGGCACAGAGGTGTACTTGGTAAATAGATGGTGAAGAGATGAGGGAAGGAAGCTGCATGTGTTGTGCTCTTAGTGTTCAGTACAGTAACACCCCTCCCCACACCCCACCCTCTCAGAGAGAGGAGACTTGCTCCCAGGCATGCATTCAGTTTTATTTTAGAAGCAACAAAGGGAATACGGAGACCAGATCACCTCTCAGGTGACCCTGTGCCCTGAACTTGAACTTCCAAGTCACAGGGAGGCCACAGAGAGTTTAGGAAGAATTTAAAAGTTGATGCCTCTTGGGGGAAGCAGATACCTAATTTAGCTTTTTTTCTTTTATTTGTAAATAATGCATTTCTTTCGTGACCCTGAGAAAATTGTCGTTGAGACCATCCCAGAGCTTTTTGACAAGGGAGCAGGTAGATCCTTTCATTTTGGAACCATCTGTAGGGAAGGTGGTTTAAGGCCTCCTTCTGTTTCTCAAAAAATGTTCATACATTTCTTTTCACTGTATAATCTGGATTACTTCTGTGCCACAATCTTCTGATCCATGAACGTGAAATGTCTTTCCATTTAGTAGGTCTTTAATTTCTCTCAATAACATTACATAGTTTTCAGCAAACATGCAAACATTCTTTTTGTTAAAATTACTATTTTATTTTTCTTAATGCTATTGTTAATTGAATTACTTTCTTAATTTCATTTTTGAATTGTTCGCTGCTGATGTATAAAAATACAATGAGTTTTTCTGTATTGGTTTTAATCCTGCAGTCTCTCTGAAATAATTTATTTGTCCTACTAGTTTTTTAGTGAATTCCTTAGAACTTTATATATGCAGATTATGTCATCTGTGAAGAGAGATAATTTTATTTCTTCTTGTCTAATCCAGATGTTTTTTCTATCCTAATTGTCCTGGCTAGAACCTTGAGTATACTGTTGAATAGAAGTAGTGAGAGCAGGCTTCTTATCTTGTTCCTGATCTTAGGGGGAAAGCATATAGTCTGTCCCTGTTAAATAAGATTTAATAGTGTGCTTTTTGTATTTTGTAGCTGGTCTTCATCAGGTCAAGGGAGTTCCCTTCCAGTCCCTGTTTGTGGTATTTTTAGCATGAAAGCATCTCCCCAATATTGGAAATACATTTTGGTACATCTGTTGAACATGTGTTTTTGTCTTTTAGCCTGTTAATATGATGTATTAATAAATTAATTAAGTTTTATATATTAAACCAATATTACATTCTTGGGCTAAATCCTACTTGGCCATAGTGATAATTTTTTATATGTTGCTAGCTTTGGTTTGCTAATATCTTGTTGAGGATTTCTGTGTCTATAGTCATAAGAGATACTGATGGCTCTGTGTTTAGGAAATTATCTTAAGTAATTTTCTTAGGTAAGCAAGCATCTGTTACAAGAATTAAATAAAATGATGCACAGAAAGGTCTGAGCAGAGGTGCTCATCACACAGTGGCCAGTTTATGTGAGTTGCTGTTTTTTGTGGTCATTTATCATCACGACTCTGATCCTAGGATCTTGAGTCAGACAGACATAGACCTGAACTCTTCCTTCACCCCCCTTACTTATTAGTTGTGTGACTTTAGGCACTGCTGTTTGGATGTGTTAAGATTTTCCATCTTTAATGTGGAGTCATGATGGTGCTTCTCTCTTGGGGTTGTCAGGAGGATCTGACGAGGGCCCCCAACACAGGGCCCGGCACACAGGTATGTATAGACATAAGTATGCGTTCACTGTTGCCACTTTAGACACATGACTGCAGTGGCGTTTTGAGGGTGAAAGATTTGAAATAATCAAGCTATTTGTAAGTGATTGATCAAATATTATAGATGTGAGCAGTGTAATAATAGTCTTTAAAATGGATTAGACTGATATAGAAAAATGCTAAATATTGGTAGTGGGCAGAATGGTTTTTGTGCACGTGTGTGTATATTGACAGGTTTGTATATACACTGAAGTCTAGAAATGCATGTATATATCTCATATATCATTGTGAATAGTCTTATTTTGGGGGTTGTACTTTGACTTTAATTTTTAAATAGGTTTATGCTTTATCAGAAAAAAAATAAAGATATTTCTGACTGGTGGAAAATCAAGAAGGTTAAAAAACATTTAGGGTTGTATTTAGGGGGCCTCCCTGGTAGCTCAGTAGGTAAAGAACCTACCTGTGGTGCAAGAGACCCGGGTTCGATCCCTGGGTCAAGAAGATCCCCTGGAGAAGGAAATGGCAAACTACTGCAATATCCTTGCCTGAAAAATCCCATGGACAGAGGAGCCTGGTGGGCTGCAGTCCATGGGGGTTGCAAAGAGTCGGGCACAACTGAGCGACTAACACTTTGACTTTTCAGGGTTGTATTTACCTTACTGTCTTCCTCAGACATTTTTATAACTTTATTTGATTTTATTATCCAGTGAAGGCTTATGCATTTTTAGAGGTCATGAAAGCTGAAAAAGATACATGAAGGATGGTTTGCATTCATTCGGAAGTTTTGACTTCTTTCCTGTGGACTGCCAAAGTTAAATATTTGATAGCCCTACCGTCTGTTGGCCCAGGCTCCATTGTGGGTATTAGGAATACCAGAGAAGTACCAGCTGGTCTCTGCCCCAGGGACAGAGACAGAACAAATCTCCACACAGATCATTACAGGGTGAGACGGAGTAAAGGCACATGCATGGCTGTGCAGCCCAGGGCAGGACAGAGTCCGGCAGGATCACAGAGAATGGTGTATTCACAATTACATAGGAGTGTGCTTGGCATATGGGGTCATCAGCAGTGGCTTAGAGCTGTGACAGATCAAGACAAGAAACTTGGGGATTTACAAAAAGCAGCCTGCCTTTGAGCTTGTTATCGTGGCTCCGTGCAGCCCCCTCTTGGGAGTACTAATTATACTCCAGTTACTAGGCTGCCACATTTCTCATTCCCTTGGAGGAGAATTTCAGTAACAAGGAGTGGGTGAAACTGAGAGCCTGTTAGCAACATCAGCTTCCACAGGGTGCTCCCTCATGTAGGGAGACAGAGTGGGTTGTCTTTGTGTAGAAATGAGGCATTTTCTCTCCATTGGCTTTCCGTGGGTCAGAGTCTGCCTCAGGAGTGAAGAGAGGAACAGCTTGGTGGTTTAGGTTCCGGCCTCCCTGGCAGATGGATAATGGAGAACAACTGTCTCTTAGTTTCTGTGACATTTTGTTTGTCCTCACAGATGTGTGTATACATTTCTAAGTGGACAGTATATGTCAGAACTTGTAATTCCAAGTTCTATACACCAAACTCAAAGTCAGTCTTTAGAGTGGTATTTTTTTTCTGTCTCTTCGGTACCTGAAACTGTAGTCACAGTGGTGTGTAATGGTCTTTGATGACTTTTGACCCAAAGAGTCTGTGTGTGGCTTGTTGCTTTGTATCGTCCCAATCCAGCCTGATTGCAGTTCAGTCCTGAGGCTGCTGGGGCTCTGCTGGGCCTTCCTTAGCGGTTCAGATCTGAGTTGGGAGGCTGGTGAAGAGGCTGCTTCTGCCTGCCTGTGCTTGTGGCTAATCACCAGCGTCTGTCCAGCATCTGGACCACTGTTCAGGGCTTCAGTGCAAGTTCACAAACTTACTCAGTTTTGAGAATTATGCTACTTTGCTGCTGAGTCCACAAATGACTGTACTACTCTGGACTTTTAATTTTTTCAAAAGGTCCCGTCTCTCCTGTGTTTTAAAATCTCTTTTGTATCTTCAGTTCTTTTGGGCACGCTATTCTACTGCTATTTGCATTTCTCTGTGCCTGCTAATTGGGTTACCAGGAGTGATTGAGAGTTGGATGAAAAGTACACTGTGACACTGTAGAAATTTCATGTGTAATTTTTAAATGTCTTGTCCCAATTCTGTAAAAGGGGGAGTAGAACTCGGGTGATTTTTAAAACATTGGAGGAACTGAAGGTGCCAATAAGCTTATCCGAGCTTATCCGAGAGCTTATCCTAAGCTGTCACGTGAGAGAAGTGACCCTCAGAATGACAGCCTTGCAGTGGTGTCTGGAGATAGAATTAATTATTTCTTTGGGTTCAGAGAGAACCCATCCTTCTCTGAGAACATTTTCTATGTAACAGATGTTGTCTCGATGTGTGAAAAATTTTAAATTGATGTAATAGCACAAGCTCGCATAGCTAAAAATACTCATTCTCACACATGTGTTTGCCTTAGTTAAAGCTCTAGAAAAAGAGCCTCTATTCTAACAAATGTCTGCTTAGCTGAAAAGCCTAAAGAAAATGGGAATTTAAGGGACTTGTAGAGTTCAGTATGGATTGATTTAGTTGAAAGATACTGAAACATTTTAGACCATGAGGCCCCTCATCCTGGACTGGATCCATAGTGGACGCCCTCTGCACAGCACAGCAGCCAACACAGCTTATTTGTCCAGGTCAGGAACGGCATCTTCTACATCAGAGAAATTTAACCCCAGTTAACTGAAACTGGATGAATACTTTTTGTAGGGCCTAACCCCCTTCTGAATTTGATTTTAATTTCTGGGTGTCCCAGAAGCTAGGAACCATAGGGGATACTTATTTGTAGATGGTGTACTAGTTTTCAAATAATAGGTTCAGTTGACTTTTGTCCTCCAAACACCTTTTTGGGCGAAGCATCTCTAAACTTAAAGCAGTGTGTCTAACTGTTAATCTCGTAAATGAATATTCCCTTTTCCTTGTTCCCCTGAATTTCGGACTCAGATAGACAATGTGAATCACTTTGTTTGTTGATGCACGAGTCACACGAGCAGCCATGTAATCTTGCTATCACAGCGTCGTGGTGATGAGTGCTTGGTATCGTGCTCTTAGCTTGTGGCCTTGTGACGTGTGACTTGACCCCTGTGCTGGCACTGGTGTTCTAGGCGGGTTCAAGGATTTTTCTTAATGCGTGTTTGCTTTTTATCGTGTCTGTTTATCTGTTGGGCTTTCAACCATCACTTCTCATTCCCATCACTGTGTTTAACTACTGTGTTCTGAGCCCCCTTCTATTTTTGTATTTATTTACTTCTGACCTGGTTAGAAATTTAGGTAAGTCAGTCCATCAGATTTGTTTTCGTAGAGAAGTAAAGAGGCTAAGTTGGAACTAATGGAGCTCGGTTTCTAAAATCCCTCCACTGGCTGCCTGTTCCCCTTCCCTTCCTTGGGAGCTGTTTCCATGTGGGCACTGGTGATGAAGCAGCTGCCGCCTGGTGCAGCATGTGCAGCGTAACATCTGCAATGAGTGTGAACAATTTGTGATGAGCTGTTAAAACTACAAGCTCTTTGAGGACAGACCCTGAACTGCTTCCATTCCCTTCTTACTTGCCCCTTTTCTGTGTAGTTCCTCCTCCAGCAACATATGTCCTAATGCCCCACCCCCACCCCGTGCCCACATGCCAACAAGGATGCTTTCTCTGGCCATGGGATATTCTGCCTGTAACATGAGAATATGAGGAGGATAGAAACCAAATGTTGAGTGTTTTAATCTTTGCTTTAAACAGTTATCTTTTGCAGTAATTCAAGTATAAGAATAAAGCCTTACATTACTTACACATTTGCTCTCACCAGTACCCTTCATTTCTTAGTGTAATTCCAAGTTTCCATTTCATACCATTTTCCTTTTGCCTGGAGGGCGTCAGTGTTTCCTGGAGTGAGTCTGCTGGTGATGAGTTCTGCTTTCGTTCAGTCTCTATTCTTAAAAGGTATTTTTGCTGGATGTAGCTAGGTTAATACCTTTCTTTTGCCATTTTAAAGATGCCATTCTGTTGTCTTCTGACATACGGGACTTCTGATGAAGCCTGTTGTCATTTTGTCCCTCTATAGAATGTGTATTTTTCCCTCTGGCTTCTGCTGATGATGTAGTTTCACTATGTCAGACTTGTGGATATGGTAATAGAATGCAGCCATGCTCAGTCCTTCACAGGTGTCCCTTGGCATGTGCTGTGCACCCTATTACCAGGCACTGCTTACTGCTGAACCGTTAGTGGAGTCCTGCTCAGCCATTGGTCGGTGCCACAGTGCGCCTCTCTCCCCAGCGAGCAACTGTCCATGAACGACCTTAAGTGGCCCATTCAACCAGTGATGGGAGGGGTGGTGGTCTTCAGGCAGAGAGTGAGGTAAGAGGTAGATACTGGCCTTCTCCCCAGGGCCCTCTCACTCAGCCTCATCTCAGTGGTTGAGTTGGAGGGGCCCAGGAAACAGGCTGGCAGCTGTGTCCTGCAGGGCTCCAGAGCCCTGGCCATGGCTGCCCACTGGCCGGGCCCAGGCCTTGAGGAGGCTGTGAACCTCTCCCCATCCCCAACTCTGTGACCTAATGGCAGCGGCCATCTGCATAGGATGCAGTCTGTAGGACGTGTACCCTGCTGTCTGGGCAGCCTGAGGAGCCTGAGGGCCAGTTGGGTCCTGGGCGCCTGGCTCCCTCAGTGATGACAGCTGGGTGGGGTCCGAGGACCTGGCCCTGAGGGAGCTGCCAGCTAAGTTCTGCCTCCTCTTAGCAGGACCTGGACCTCAGAGGGAGAAAGTTGTAACTTGGGGGTGAGCCCTTTCTTGTCAGAACAGAGAATAACATTTGTTTGGTGAAGGTTTACAGGAACATCATTACCTGACTTTGACCTGACTTCAAGAACAAAAGATCTGAAACTAAGAAGTTAGCAAACAACTCACCATGCCCCTGCCTTACCTTCCTTGGGAAAGGATTCTGCTGAAAGTTTTTAGGGAGTCTGAGGTTTTTAAGGCATGAGCCACACATCTCCTTGTTCAGTTCGGTTCAGTCGCTCAGTTGTGTCTGACTCTTTATGACCCCATGAATCACAGCAAGCCAGGCCTCCCTGTCCATCACCAACTCCTGGAGTTCACTTGTGCTGCTGCTGCTAAGTCGCTTCAGTTGTGTCCAACTCTGTGCGACCCCAGAGACGGCAGCCCACCAGGCTCCCCCGTCACTGGGATTCTTGAGGCAAGAACACTGGAGTGGGTTGCCATTTCCTTCTCCAGTGCATGAAAGTGAAAAATGAAAGTGAAGTCGCTCAGTTGTGTCCAACTCCTAGCGACCCCATGGACTGCAGCTTACCAGGCTCCTCCATCCATGGGATTTTCCAGGCAAGAGTACTGGAGTGGGTTGCCATTGCCTTCTCCGGAGTTCACTTGTAGGGCCCCACAATAAACCTTTTTGTTACAGAGCCCAAGCTCATTCTGCTCACCACCTGACAGGCCAGTAAATCGGAAGATAAGTTGTTGTAACAAGGAATAATGACTTTAACCGGGAAGCTAGCAGACTGAGAAGATGGCAGACTTGAGCATCTCGAAAACCATCTTCCCTCCATCCAAATTAGGGCTCCTTTTATATACAAGATGGGAGGGGGAGGAGCCCACTGTGGTGCTGATCAGTGGCTGAGCAGGACAGCTGACAGTTGGCTCACTGAGGGTCCCTTGCTTGGGGGAGGGGCCTACTATGGCGCCTGCCAGTGGCTGAGCAGGGCAGCTACAGCTCATGCCTGCCTTGCTGCTGTTTCATCCTGAGAAGAAAGGTGCAACTCCTGACCGATGCCGGGTCTGAAGAAGTACCAGGTTGCTCTAGCAACGTCATCCTCTGGTACTTGGTGGAGCTAGGTGTGAAGACCTTGACCTTGGTGGTCAAGCAGAGGTGGTTGACATGACTATTACTGGGATCGCTGACTGAGGTGGCGGGTGCCATGGGCTCAGCCTGCCACTGGCTTCACTGGTCAGCTCCTGACCGATGAGGTGGCCAGAAGCTGGTGTTCCCAGAGCGGGGCTCCTGCCTGCCTGCTTGGTGGCAGACACAGGCTGGTCTGGTGGGTTGGGCACAGAAGGTGTGGCGATGGAGTGGTCCCTGCACCAGGGACGGAGGAGGGAAGGGCCCACCATGCCTTGGGTTTGGTCTGGGGAGGCCACTGTTAACGCTTCTGCGCTCCACACTCCAGCGTTTTGGTATGTGGCCTCACTGTGTGTGACACACAGACACTTGAATTTGGTGACAAGTATCATCCTACAGGTCTCTGAGACTACTCCTCTTAGTTCTCCACCCTCCCTTTTGATATCTATGTTTAATTTTGATTAATTTTTTATTGCCATGTGTGTGTAAATTCTCTCATTTTCCCCCTTCTTTTGCAGTGCCTAACCTGCTTTGAATCCCATTTCAATGATATTTTCATTTCAGCTACTGTATATTCTTAATTTCTAGAAGTTCCATTTGGTTCTTTGAACTAGCTTCCTTTTCTTTCATTACACCTGTGAGTTCCTTTAATTCTTGAACATGGATATAGCAGGTTTCATGTTCGTATCTGAGAGTTCCATTGTCTCTGTCATTTCTTAGTGGGTCACTATTTTCTGATGGTTTTCCCTCCTGATTATGGGCCACATTGCTCTGCTTCTCAACTGTTCAGGAAATTTTGATTAGTATGTTATGTATTGTGACTGCTACATTATTGAGGATCCATGGTTGGTTGTGTTTATTTAAAGAATGTTTGGCAAGGCAGTTAAGTCACTTGCAAATCTAATATCCTTAAGCCCTGTTTTTAAGCTCTGAGAGGACAATTTGGTGTATTAGTTCAGCCCCACTACTAAGGCCTGCTGTCTCTGGGGTCTCTACTGAATGCATTTGGTGAGTCACTGAAAACACCCCAACTCTGGTGCTCGAAAATCTTCCCCTTTGTGTAAACTTTGCAAGTTGTTCAAATTACAGTTTCCTGGTCATTTTGTACCCTCCCTTAGGGAATTTCATTCACATATATGTGGCCCAGAACTTAGGACATTTCTAGAGCTCTCTTTCTATGGGGCTTCCTCTTTTTCAGCACTCCACCCTGTAACTTCCAGCCACCTCAGCCTCCCTGAAGTCTGATCCTCATTTTCTCCTGCTTCGCAAGACTGCCAGGTTCATTTTGGGTTCCTCTTCCCCATAAGGGGTGGCCTGGAAATGTTCACCAGGCAGGAAGTTGGAGTGATTAAAGAGCTCACCTTGTTTGTTTCCCTTCTCTGAGATGTCACAGTTCTATACTGCCTGTTGTCTTCTGAAAGTAGTTGTTTTATATATTCTGTGTGGCTTCTAGGAAGAGGTTAGGTCTTTGCTAACGCATCATTGTTGCAGGTGGAAGCCCCTGGGATTCAGTGAAATTGACCCATGAAAATAATTCTCAGTAACTGCACGAAGTTCCATACAGCATGCCTACCTGTGTTAGAGAACTAAAGGCAAATTATATGTGTTTCTGGGTGAAGCGTAGCTGTGGTCGAATCCCTCATTATTTACCTTCCCCACCGTCTGGAGCTGTCACTGATCTCCGAGGAGTGATGACCACAGTTCCACAGCCTCTGTGCTCTTGGGCTCCCCGAGGACAGACAGGCTGCTTCTGCTGTCAGTGCTCAGGGGGTGACCTCCTTCTGTATTTTAAGACCAGGTTTTACTCTTGCGTCCAGGCTTCCCTGGTGGCTCAGATGGTAAAGCATCTGTCTGCAGTGTGGGAGATCCAGTTTCGATCCCTGGGTTGGGAAGATCCCCTGGAGAAGGAAGTGGCAACACACTCCAGTCCTCTTGCCTGGAAAATCCCATGGACGGAGGAGCCTAGTAGGGGGGGTCCTAGTAGGGGAGCCCGTGGGGTCGCAAAGAGTCAGACAGGACTGAGTAACTTCACTTTTTTTTTTTCTCATTTTTTACTCTTGGAGGGGCCTTACTAGTGTGCTCTGCAATTTAATAATCACTTTTGAGTCTGTATGGGAAGTCTGTGCTAAAAGACCACTGAACATCTGAATCAGTAAGACACTGATGCATGGATTGAAGAAGCCATCTGTGAAACAGCACAGCTTGCCAGGTGGTCAGAAGTGTAAAGGCATGTGGAGGGAAGCTAATCTGCATAGGATTCTGCATTTGTGAGGATGTGATTCCTCCTTTGTTGTTGTTTTGTTGACTAGTCGCTCAGTTGAGTCCAACTCATTTAGACCCCAGGGACTGTAGCCCACCAGGCTCCTCTGTCCATGGGATTTCCCAAGCAAGAATATTGGAGTAGGTTGCCATTTCCTTCTCTAGGGTATCTTCTCAATCCAGGGATTGAACTCACATCTCCTGCTTGGCAGGTGGATTCTTTACCACTGAGCCACCTTAGAAGCCCAGTTTCTCCCTTACTGTTGAATAAAAGGACCCCTATGATTTGAAGTAGATTGTTGGTGAGCTGTAAGGAACATTCACTTTCACTTTCACTTAACACTAGAGTCTTAGGTAGACACAAAACTTGGCTGTGGATAGTTCAGCTGAGAAGCAACCAGATCAAGAAAAACAGATTATTTCTATCTGTTTTTGGTCAACAGTTACTTACTTTAGACTTACTGGTAAAGAACTAAGCCCTTTTTCAGAAATCATGAATATCGCCAGCTATGGATGTTAATTTTCTTTGTTTGTTTGTTTTTAGTAACTCCTAAGTTCTTTATATATCCTCCTGACTGACCCACACATGCTACATAAGCCCCTAGTGCTCTGTATAGTGCACTGTGATAGCTTTAACTTTTTTGTCATCAAAATGCTGTTCATCAGTATGCTCAAAGATGATTTCTTTATATATATATATATTTTTTTTTTTTAATACAACTTGAGGAATATTGATGGGATCTACTGCTGTCTAAGGAATTCTCTTATAGCTCAGTCAGTAAAGAATCTGCCTGCAATGCAGGAGACCCAGGTTTGATTCCTGGGTTGGGAAGATCCCCTGGAGAAGGAAATGGCAACCCAGTCCAGTATTCTTGCCTGGAGAATCCCATGGACAGAGGAGCCTGGTGGGCTATAGTCCATGGGGTTGCAGGAGTCAGACATGACTTAGAGACTAAACCACCACTACTGCTATCTAGAAAATTTAGAAGTTAATGAATTTATTGAAGAAAAAAAAAAAAAGCTTAATTTTGCTAAAGTGCAACACTGAAGAAGAGGTTGTTTTGGGGGGAGAAGCCTATCAAATTTTGTTTGAAATTTTAAAATGGTAGTATTTTCAGTGTTGGCAAGAATGTGGCAAGAAACTCTGAATTTTCAGGAAAAGTATGTATTTATATGAACTTTCTGAAGATAACTTGAGTAGTATACATCAAAAGCTTTTATATTCTGACTCAGTAATATTGCTTCTAGAAATTATTTTTCTTAAAGTTATTAAATATTCAAACAAAAACGCATGTAGAAAGGTGTCTGTTGCAGTATTATTTCTAAGCATAAGATATTAGAATATCCCTAACTGTCTTAGCAATGAAAATGTTTTTTATTTGTAGCATTTTCCAATTGCAAAGTACTATGGAACCATTAAAATGGCATTTATGAAGAATATTTCATCATGTGGTAAAATGTACATTTGAAATAAGCAATTTTCTAAAATGGAATATAAGTCGTACATTAACTATTAAAAAGTACATGAAAGAATGGCCAGAAATATACCAGATTGTTAAAGTAACTGTTCCTACATGATAGTTTCATGAGAGGTTGCTTTCTTCTTTATGATTTTTCTGTTTTCTGAAATTGGAGTGGAAAGCATTCCTGATATGTGAAAGTTAACAGGGTGTTCGTAGCTGCATTCTTGACTCACCTAAGGCTTTTTTAGACCCTGGGTGGACATCTCAGATTCCAGAAGAGAAGGCAAACCATTAATCTCTAAATAAAACTAGTTGCTGTTTTCACTTGAGATGAAAAAGTACTTAAAAATTAAAAAAAAAAGAAAAAATTTCTTTGCTTACTCTTTAGATAAAAACTTTGATGATGAAGATTCTGTGGATGGTAATAGACCTTCTTCCGCCAGCTCTACGTCGTCCAAAGCTCCAGCAAGCTCACGGAGAAACGTTGGAATGGGGACCACCCGTAGACTCGGCTCCTCCTCTCTTGGATCTAAGTCTTCAGGTAAGACCAAGCCCAAGCACAGTGCTGCGTGGTCCGCTGTGTAGGAGCTTAAAGCAGATGCGCATGCTGCTCACCTTCTGTGTCCTTTAGAGGTGCAGTAATTCTGTGGGCAGTATGAGTCCACTTTCTCTTCCTTAAGTAAATTGGTTCTCATCTATGGATGCTGATAAGCTGGTAGAATGTACGTCTGAGCTGCTGTGTTGCATGTTTGCTGGGGCAGAATCTTTGGGTGTGTGAATCCACCACGGAGCAGAGCTCATGGTATCCTAATGGCCTTGGGCTCCTGCCATGCCTGATGATACTTGCATGGTATCAGCCAATTTCTGTGTCTCAGGACTGAGATTGTCTAGAAGTTAAATTGTCTTTAAAATGTATTTTGTTCCTGCAAGTAAGATTGTTCCTTGTGAAACCTTGTAAGATACCGAATTAGTGAATGGTCAAGATTAGCTAGCTCCCTGAGGCTTTGAAAATAAATTTACAAGGATAAATTTCTTTATCCTTCTCTTCCATCCCCTAATTTAGACTGTTTTGGGTCCTTGTTATATATAGCTTTCATTTTGCTGTCACATTTAAGTTTATACACAAATTACCTACTTAAAAAATTTTTTTCATTGAAGTATAGTTGATTAACAGTATAGTGAAAATTACTTACTTTTTACTTTCGAACCATGCTTACTGTTAGCATTGGGCTTTTGAGCTTGGCTGGATGAACTAATCAGTTAAAGCTAGAGTGAGGACCAGCATCAGAATGCTGCCTCCTTGGGCTGGTCTTTCTTGCTGTCTGAACAGGCCTTGGATGTTGGTGTCCCAGCTTGTCAGCTTGGTGCCCCCACAACCTCTGCCCTACCATCTCTGTGTTGAGGGAGCTGCTATTCTTAGTTCTTCCTAATCTTTTATGTTTTTTTCGAAATGTATTTTTTTTTTTCAAATTTATTTTAACTGGTGGATAATTTATAATTATTTTAACTGGAGGATAATAATTTATTATTAACTGGATGATAATTACTTTATAATGTTGTGTTGACTTCTGCCATACAAAAATGTGAATCAGTCATAGTTATAACTATATCCCTTTCCTCTTGAGCACCCCCCACGCCACCCCTTGCCATCCCATGCCTCTTGGTCATCTTTCATTTTTTGGTTCATTTAAAATATATACATTTTTTTGTTGTTGTTGTTAAAGAGCTTAAATTCATACAACATAAAATCAACCATTTTAAAGGTAACAATTCATTACCATTTATTATATTCATAGTGTTGGGCAACCACCACCTCTATCTAGTTTCCACACAGTTTTGAAACTAGACCCCATTAAAGGTCTTTCAAAAAAAGACCCTATTAAAATTCTCCCCATTCCTTCCTTCCCCAGCTCTGGCGATCCCTCCAGTCTATGTTATTGCTCTATGCTTTCAGCTATTCTAGGAATTTCAGAGAAACGGAGCCATCCAATATGTTGTCTCTTGTGTCTGGCTCCTTTCACTTGGCATAATGTTTTTGGAGTTCATCTCTGCTGGAGCGTGTATCAGTACTTTTTTTTTTAATGGCTGAACAGTCTTTCTAATCCGTTTTCTTGATCTGTCTTTGAGTAGCATCTATTCTACAAACTAAGCTTAGAAAATTTCTGTGTGATCAGACCATGTCTTTTTGTTCCCATTCCTTACCTGTTCCCCTTCCAACGATCCCACCTGTGTAGATTGTACAGAGATACCAACCCTGTCTTTCCCTCAGGCCTGATCTTATCTTTTTCCATTTTGTTTAGCATCGTAGTTGTGATTTCCCTGTTGACTTCTCATCAGACTCCATGGGCCCAGGCCTGTGTATGGCCCCAAGCCCTCTTTGACATGCAGCTCTCCGCTTCACACAGAAAGGCGCTCAGTGTTTGTCGGCTTGGTGGGATCCAGGCCTAACCTAAAGCACACAGAGCACCACTCACAGTGTGTTACTATTTTCTGTCTGTAATTGACTTGTGAATGCAGAGAAATACTCATCAAGCGTGATGACAAGTATTTACCACAAGCATCAGTTGTCTTTAAAGCCTTTTCTGTCTAGGTGGTCCATCAGGACCCCAGATGCCAACTAAGTTGTCAGGTAGGAAGCTCTGGAAAAGCACTCAGACTAACCAGTATAAATCATTAATGATGGTTACAGGGATGACTGTAGATGGCCATTCAGAAACCTTTAATATGAAGAAAAAACATCTGGTAAAATATCACTTGACTTTCATGTGTGAAGTGACATATTAACAGAAAGAAAAAGCTTTCTCCTGAATGATAGCAATTGTTGGGTCAATTTGCAACTGGCATATAAATGAAAAATTGACACATTATTGTGATTTTAAAAGGAAATGAAAATTTTTTTCCTTGAAAATATTTTGAGACTAATATGAAGTTGAGGTGAAACCATTAAATTCTTTAGAACTTATATGAATGTTTCACAAATTTTGATATGTTGGATTCCTAACAATGATATGATTTCATTTATTCCCTGAAGAATTGGAATTTCTATTATATGTTCATTAGGAATCTTTGAAAAGACTTATCTATTAATACAGGGCTTCCCAGGTGGTGCTAGTGGTAAAGAACCTGCCTGCCATTGCAGGAGACGCAGGAGACGTGGATTTGATCCCTGGAGGAGGGCATGGCAACCCACTCCAGTATGCAGGCCTGGAGAATCTCACAGACAGAGGAGTCTGGTGGGCTATGGTCTGTAGGGTCACAAAGGGATGGACATGGCTGAAGCAACTTGGACGCACACGCATAGATTAATACAATATAAATCACCTAAATCCTTTAAAGTCTATACAACTGATCCTCCTTAAGCAAGTACTATCTTTAGATGACTTTAAGCTGATATATGTTATACTGTAAAACTATTATACTTTATCTTAATATTGAAAGTCAGTAATACTTGTCTGTGCCACAAAACTCTAAACTTTTATTGACTTAAAAAAGTTACAAATCTTCCAAAATATAATTTTGATTTTGTGTATGAGTCCTCCAGTGCACACTGTTTACATTTTAAAAATTGATGTTTTTTTATAGCTGCAAAAGAAGGAGCTGGTGCTGTTGATGAAGAGGATTTTATTAAAGCATTTGACGATGTGCCTGTAGTCCAGGTGAGTGAAGATGTTTGGTTTGATTAAAAAGGATGGGCTTATTCTTCAGATTTCATTTTTCAAGCATGTGACGCACACAGTTTCTTAGTAGGTAGGGTAATTCTGACTATCAAGACCACAGGAGGTCTAGGGTTTGCAGGCTAGGAAATGTTAGGGCCTCTCAGAACTGAAATGGATGACCTTCCAGTTAGAACTGGTGAGAAGTGGCTTGCTCCACTAGTGAGTTCGTGAGTCAGATCACACAGAAGAGGGGGAAATAAGTGACTCCATTCCAAGAGAGAACAAAGAAGCATGCTTATGTCGGTATTTTCCTTAGAGAAGTCTGTAAATTTGAAGAATGTAGGTTTCTGAAAGGTATAAAAAATGTTTTCATAAAACCTTAGTTTATACCATCGTGATACTTCCCTTAAGTACCTGACATGTGAAGCAGAGATGACTTACAGAACTCACTGTAAACTGCTTTGTGCCCCAGCATTGTCTCTGGTTGATGGGGGCTTGTGGTCCATTGGATGTCGGTGCTCAGGATCCCTCCAGCACTTGGTATCTGTGTGTGTCCCTTGTCACCCACTGCTTAGTTGCCATGTGTATACAAAGCAGATAGCAGGTGTTTTAGGTTCAGGTTCATCCTTATGTCCTTGACCTTCCTATCATGCCTTACTCTTGGTGGATTTTTTTCTCCCCCTTACTGTCTTTGGAGTAAGATACCAGGATAAATGAGAAAATAGGTTTGAAAGTGTTTAAGGTTACAAGCATAGACACACCTTGCTGTATTGCCCTTCACGGTGTTGTGCTTGTAAATGCTGCAGTTTCACATCTATGGGCACCTTGCCTCAAGCATGTGTACGGTGCCCCTTCCCCATCAGCATTTGCTCACCTTGTGTCTCTGTCATGTTTGGTAATTCTCACAACAGTTCAACTCTCCATCAGCAAAAAGATTACAGTTCTCTGAAGACTCAGATGATGGTTAACATTTGTTTTTTTTGTTTTTTTTTTTGGCAATAAAGGATTTTTAAAGTATGCACACGGCCTTTTTAGACAGTGGGCATACTTTAATTGGGCAGTTAATAGACTGCAGTCTAGGAAAATCTTTGTGACTCACTTCATTGTGATTTTCACTTTATTGCACCTGCAGTGCACTGAAGACACTAGAACTGACCTGGCAGTGTCTCTGAGGTCTGCCAGTATAGTGTGGTGTTACAAAAAAAACAAATCAGTGACTTGTGCATCTCCGCCCACTCCCCAGTGGGCTTCTTTCTCGGTTGTGCATGATATCATCTGTTATGGTAAAGCTGCATTTGAGGTGAGGTTATCCATATACGGGCATCAGAGCTGGTGAGTTTACATTCACGGTGGAAACTCATTCTGTGGCAAGCCTGTCTAGATGTTATCTCCGAGGTCCTTTTCTGAAAAATGAAATGATTTCTTTTACTATACTTAACAGATGCTCTTGACTTCAGTTAATTAAGAAATAATCTTTGTTTATTCAGCAAATTTTCTCATATTAATTGTAAATTAATTTTGCTTACAGATTTATTCCAGCCGAGACCTTGAGGAGTCCATAAACAAAATTAGGGAAATATTATCTGATGACAAGCATGATTGGGAGCAAAGAGTAAATGCTGTAAGCTGCCAACTTTGTGATTACATTTGCATTAGATATTTAAATATTATAAATACTTTATTATGAAATTGGGGTTCAACTGTAATGAATTTTAAGTAGTCAGTATTTTAAATATAAGGTACCATATTCACAGTTTGCCTTTTTAATAGATTACCTCACTTCTGTTTTTAAAACATGCCCACTTCTATCTTTTTGTGCATCTTGTACTTTTAACAAAGTCCTGCCTGTGGCATGGCCACTACTCTCGCCTTAGTAAAGGTTTAATTTTGTGATCCTTGGCCAGGGAAGCAGCTTCTTAGTGACTTACAGTGAGTGTCCCTGTTGCCCTTTCTTTCTTCATAGCACTTCTGCCCCTTCTGTTTTTAAAAGTACATTAATGACAAGTTGTCCGAACATTAAAGTGAACAGCATTTGGTGAAGGTATGTCTTTTCTGAGGAAGGTGATTGTGCACTGGTTGTCCAGCAGGAAGCAGGTTAGGAACACGGCTGCTGTGTCTGTTTCAGATGCCCTCCAGCCCCTTCAGTAACAGATACAGTGTGGGTACTTTGACCAACAGTGGGGGCGCTTCTTCCTGTGAAAGTGAAAGTTGCTCAGTCGTGTCTGACTGTTTGCAACCCCATGAACTATACAGTCCATGGAATTCTCCAGGCCAGAATACTGGAGTGGGTGGCTGTTCCCTTCTCCAAGGCATCCCTGTTCCCTGTTCCCAGCCCAGGGATCAAACCCAGGTCTCCTGCATTGTAGGTGGATTCTTTACCAGCTGAGCTACTTTCCTGTGATTCATGCAGTAAATGGTGGTTGGATGGGGTGTTGGGAAAGGGGAACTTAGGGAAGGAGCTTTTTTACAGGCTACAATGAGATTTCAGTTATTTTTATCCTTAGTATCAGAGCATCTGTAAATACTCTAAAATGTTCCAATTAAAAAATACATTTTGTAGAATTATGCATTTATCACAGATACTAATTTTTAAAAATTACTTTTTCTTATTTATGATACCTAGATTTCTTCAGTATGTTAGCTACTATTTAGTTGGTCTAATTCTTCTTGGAAAACTGTATCATTTAACTTTATTGTTGATCCTTGAATATTTGTTGGCTTCAATTATTTTGTATTTCTGTTCTAAGGATTGTTTTGTCTGTCTCTTAATTTTTCTACCCCATTAGCTAAAAAAGATTAGATCTTTACTCTTGGCTGGTGCTGCCGAGTATGATAACTTCTTCCAGCACTTACGGCTTTTGGACGGAGCCTTTAAACTGTCCGCTAAGGATCTACGGTCTCAGGTAGTGCGGGAGGCTTGTATCACGCTGGGGTAAGGACTACGACACTCCCGGTTCTCACATAATAAAGTAGCTGTGTCACAGAGCTTCAGAGATGGGTCACAGAATAATACATCCACTGGGATGTATATAATATAATACATATTATATAATATGTGTTATTATATATATGATAAATATTATATAATAAGTAATACACATGCCTGTCGCCTGGTCTCCAAGACTGATTCTATTTACACCCTGTTAGTACTTTTACAGTGTTTCCTGACCAGTTATGTTATTGACAGAGGGGATTTTTGCAAAAAATTAACACCTGTGGCATCAGTAGTACATCTCTGGTTGATAATGTGTTGTGTGACAGATTTTAAATTTTACTCAGTGACTTAGCTCTGAAGCCTCTGTTTTAAACTTGAAACAATTAATAATATGGAAAAATGAAATCTTATAAACTTCTGTTCTCAGCCTTTTCATTGATTTTGCTGGCAGAATATAGCACAATCAATAGAATTTTTGTTTGTTCCTATTGAATTCAATAGAAGAGTGGCTTTGCAGCTGTTCAAAATTTTGACCTCAGATATTGAAGCCTGAATGTTATATGCTGAAAATAAAAGAGCAAAAGAAAAAAAAGAGGCTAAGGGTGCTTTGTCATATTTATGTTTTATTAGTATTTATTTTTTGCTATTTGAAGAATAATTAGTGGGAAATGATTTATTTGTTTATTTTTTAAAAAGCAGTTCTTGGTGAGTGGCTATATGTAAAGTCCTCTGCATGTGCTTGGGGAATATTTGTATTTTACTTAGACTTGTTTTTATCCTTAGATGACTTCATACAAAGGCTCTAAAATGTTAAAAGATTTATATATTACACTGTTTCCAAGAACTTTGGTTCAGTCCAGTGTTCATTTCTCATTGCAGGCATCTGTCATCAGTGCTGGGGAATAAGTTTGACCATGGAGCTGAAGCCATTATGCCAACTATCTTTAATTTAATTCCAAATAGTGCCAAAATTATGGCCACCTCTGGTGTTGTAGCTGTTAGGTTAATCATCCGGGTGAGTATGTTTTGGAGCCGTATGTATTGTAGAATAAGCAAGTGGTAAATATTAGTGGTAGATAAGCAGTTATCAGAGACGTTTCCCATTTGAGTGATTATGTATGTGGAATCCCACTGTATGTACGGTATTGCTCCACCCTCACCTTCCCTTGCTTAACTGTCACATGTGAGCCTTTTCAGTTCCCTGGAGTGAATTACAGGTGTGGTGTACAGTTACTGACCTGTTGCTCATCCTCTCATCATTGGTTTTAAGCATTTGAGCACTTGTATCTGCTTCTGAGTTCTGTGTGTGTCCAGGTATCGGTATTTGTGCTTGTGGCTTTGTATTCATCTAGCATCTTTATTTAAATAATTGTACATAAGCCTAAAAAAGAAAGATTATCTTCAGTTAAGTTTTCAAAGCACTAATTTATTTAATCTGAGTAATTAGCCAAGTAACTTATATGTAGATTTTCAATAAAACCTGACAGCTCACAAAGCGTTAAAGTGAAGTTCTTCATATCACCTTCTCCCCATGTCAAGTCCCTTTTCCCTAGAGGCAGCCCTCAAAACTGGAGCTTGATGATGCTAATTGAAATCTTCCCAGAATATTTGTGATTATTGTGGGTTACTTTCTTTGCATTATTTTAGTTCTTACTGTTTACAGTGCCCATTTCAGATATTAAACCAAAAGCCGTTACTGGACATATCCATTGAAATGGTATTAAAATACATTGGTCTACTGACTGCTTTTTACTCGCTTAGATTTCTACTGCTCAGATAGTTTAGGCTTCATACCACTGATTTGTTTTGATTTTAGACTGACTTAACACATATCATCATGTTGTCTGTTTTGGCTCTGTACTTTTCATGCCCTTTGTAAGTGTCCAGTGAAATTCTTTCTCCTTTTTAAACTCAGTGAAATTCTAATCTTAATGTATTAGGTGCTTTACATAGGTGAGTAAGGAAGTGATTATCTCAGTTTTGTATTTTCAAGTGTTCGCCTCTGTGTTTTGATCTTTTCCACAGCACACACACATCCCTAGGCTAATACCTGTCATAACAAGCAACTGTACCTCCAAGTCTGTTGCAGTTAGAAGGTAAACTTTTAATGAATTTTCTAATTATTTTTGAATTGTTTTAAAACCAAAACGAATTTCAAATTTCCCTCCATCTAAAAAGTTCATATTTGAAATAATTAATATTATTTAATATTGCCATAATAAATGCCCTTGGCTTGAAAGGTCATGATCAAAATTATAATGGAAAGTGAATTTGGACAGCTTAAGTTATTTTTGTATGTGTGTGAGAGCAAGTGTATGTGAGGTATTTGGGAGAGGTGGGATGGGGGCGTGTCCCCACATACACTTTCTTCCTGTGCTGGTCCCTCTGCCTCTGTCATTGGTCTACCCCATCCCCCTGAATGAAGGCAGTAGCTTCCTGCCTGGAAAAGACATTATAAAATGAGTGGTAGTTACTTATGTTAACATAGGTAGGAGGAGGTGTATGTTATCTGCAGCTTCTGATGTGATTCTAGAGATTCTGAGGCCTGGCTAGTCACCTGCTGTGCTGCACAGTGAGGGGAGGTAGACCCCGAAGGTCAGCCTGAGCAGCCAGCTGGGCTTTGTCTCAGGTCCACATGAGCTGTGTGTGATGTCAGGGCTGTGTGCTTCTGGCTGGGATCTGTGGGGTCTGGACTGGTGACTCCACAGAGTCCTTCAAATCGTGAAACATGTGGACTGTCTTCCCAGGAAAGTGTAAGTACACAGAAGTTTCACGTGAGTTTTCAGACAGTTCATGGGCCGAAGCTTCTTGGTGGACCAGATCAAGGGCATTATGGGGTAAATTAATGGCAGGCCTAGGCAGCAGCCTTGTGGCCCCATCCCTGCGTTCTGGGTTTTGATCTAGCCCAACAGGAGGGCCTGTCACTTCATGGCTGCCCTGTTTCTCTCCTTTCCTGGGCTGGCACATTGGACCCCCACAGGATTTCTCTGGTGCAGGGGTCTTTCTGAGCATGAAGCAGCCCCCATCACCATCTTATTAACAGCCACTTGCGAGGCAAGAGAAAAGAGAAAGGGAATGAGCTGGCTGTGTAAGTCAGGAAGAAAGACATGTTCTTCCACTGAAAAGGCTTAATTTTTCAAAAGTGTGGCTCAGTGGCATGGCTGAGGAGTGTGGTCAACCATTGACCCACAGTCCAGCCACCCTAGAGGGCAGAGCAGCTCCAGCTCCCCAGAGATGAGTGTGTGGAGCTGGCGAGGTAGAGGCTGTTGGTGGATTTCCCACATACCTGGGGACAGAGTTCTGCGGATTCACAGTAACAGGTAGAAGGGGCTTAGTGTTTGGTGGAAGCTTAATGAATGGTAACCATCATGAGAATTTGCTGCTGCTTCTGTTACATTGTCGCTGCAGATTTAGGATTCCAGGAGCACTTTGGAAAGTGTTTCCTTTGTGAAAGGCAGTGAGGTGACACAGATCTTTGTGGGGAACATTATAGGATGTTTAGTGTATTAGTTGACTTAGGCTACATAACAAAAATACGATACATGGAGTGGGCCTAAACAACAGAAATGTATTTTCTCAGTTCTGGAAGCTGGAATTCTGAGATCCAGGTGCCAACAGGTGGTTTCTAATGGGAGTAGCTTGCAGATGGCTGTTTTCTTGCTGTCTTCATGATGCAGAATGTGTTTGTGTGTGTTTGTGTAAGAGAAAGAGCTCTAGTGTTTCTTCTTGAAAGAAAGAAAGTGAAGTCGCTCAGTCGTTTCCGACTCTTTGCGACCCCATGGGCTGTAGCCTACCAGCCTCCTCCATCCATGGGATTTTCTGGGCAAGAGTACTGGAGTGGGCTGCCATTTCCTTCTCCAGGAGATCTTCCCAACCCAGGGATGGAACCCAGGTCTCCCGCATTGTAGGCAGACGCTTTACTGTCTGAGCCACCAGGGAGGTCAATGTTTCTTCTTACAGGGGCCCTAATCCTAAGAGCATCACTTTCATGACCCCATGTGAACCTCATGACCACCTGAGGGCCCCATCTCCAAATACCATCATACTGGGGTTTAGGGCATCAATATGAGAGTTCAGGGATGACACTTTGGTTCCTAACATGTAAAAATTCTAGCCTGTGGTGCTCGATGTGAGTAGCAGCATGCAATCACCATGACAGTAGAAATGCCACCCCCTTCACCAGCTTCTTAGCCATACACCTAGATTGGCATTTTTGTCTGTAGTCAAAGTGAGTCTCATCAGAGCCGTGTGTCTTAATGCTGAAAAAAGAGTACTAGGGACCATGCCCTCAGAAAGGAAAAGAGAGCAAGAAGGCAGTGAAAAGGCAGTGGTTTCTGTCCTGTATTCAGCCAGTACCTAGCTTTGCTTCATAGAATTTGTAAGAAATGAATTGCCTACTCTCCCTCCCTTTAAGAAGTTTATAATTTAGTTGGAGGTGTTAAAAACAATAATGCAAAGCAATGTAAGAGTGAATAACAGCATACATATTTTATGGATTTAGGCATTCAGAGAGCACTGATCAAAACTAGCTGATGGACTTCTTTGGTGGTCCAGTGGTTGGAATCCACCTGCTCCTGCAGGGGAATGGGTTCAGTCCCTGGTCCGGGAAGATTCTACATGCCCTGGGACAACAAAGCCTGTACACCACAAGTACTGAACCCACATGCCGCAACTCCTGAGGCCCTGCATGCTCTGGAGCCCATGCTCTGCAACAGGAGAAGCCACTGCAGTAAGAAACCTGTGTACCACAACTGGAGAGTAGCCCCTGCTCACTGCAACTAGAGAAAGCCCACACCAAGCAGCAAAGATCCAGTGCAGCCAAAAATTATAAAATAAATGAAGCCAGCCTTATTAAAACAAACAAACTAGCTGATACATTTCCAAGGAGCCTCATAGACAAGTTAAAAAAAACGGAGTTGCTTTTTGAATGATGAGTAGTAGTTGGTGAAGAAAAGAGACAAGATCTAACCAGATGTGCTTAAGTAATGCAGTATTTAAATAATGACAGTGTTGATGTACTTCCCTATATGATTTTAGTCTAAAAACTTGAAAACAAAGCCTAATTTACAGGGGATGCATGCATGCTAAGTCGCGTCAGTCGTGTCCAACTCTTTGCAACCCTATGGACCATGGCTTGCCAGTCTTCTCTGTCCATGGGATTTTCCAGGCAAGAATACTAGACTGGGTGGCTCTGTCCTCCTTCAGGGGATCTTCTGACCCAGGGATTGAACCCGCATCTCTTATGCCTCCTGCATTGGCAGGCAGGTTCTTTACCACTAGCACCACCTGGGAAGCCCTTACAGTGGATATTCTTGATTAAATAGATTGTTCTGAAACTCATTGAAGACAAGAATTAGCACTAAAGATGCATGTATCCACTAAGAAATAAGTATTAATAAATATGAGCATATATACACACACATTAAAGGGAAGAAAAATCTATACCAGGAAATGACATGGGGCAAAGGGCAAAGGTAGTGTGACCATGGCCTGGGTGAGGGTGGGGACAGTGATGCTGAGAAAGGGGTGTGAGCAGAGGTCAGCATCTTTCCTGGAGAAAGTCTATTCACAACCCCCACCCCAACTGTTAGCAGCCCTGGGGCTGAGCTGAGTGACTCCCTAGAGCTCTCCCAGAGCCCTTGTGCTCCAGGCATATAGCAGCTGTTTTTGTCTGTCCTGCTCACTGGATTGTGTCTCAGTTAACATTGTGTGTCCAGCATCTAGCATAGGGTAAGGGTTTATTAAAGATATATAGAGTGAGTAATTGTATGCATTATGAGATTTTTGAATTGGGAAGATCATGGGAAAGAAAGTTTGATCATTAAGAGAAAGATTGCCTTCTGATTGGTTTCCTTGAATGGGTTCCTTAAGTCTAATAATATTTATTCCTACAAAGAATTATTCTGGAATTTAGAAAAAGGAAATGATGAAGACGTAGGCTCTGAAGTGGTGGTATAACCCTAGGGAGATTAGTCCAACATTGTTTTTTTGTGTGTACACTCAGGCCAAGAAAGAGCACAGAAGTGGAAAGGTTTGAAAAGAAAGAATCTTGAGATTGAAGAGAGGAAACTGGCCAAGTAGCTAGAGAAAAACCTGTTTTAAATACTTGGCAGGAAAATTTGGTAAACACTTTGTTTTCCAGGAAATTTTTAACTTTCTTTGTAGAAGGCATTCTATGAAATTAATGCAAAGACTAATTCCCAGATATTGTAATGTATGTTGATCTTTTGTGCCCATGTAGCTCTATTTGAGGTAGAATAAAAAGCACACGGCAGTGACACACCTGTTCAGTAGCATTGCTCTGAAGCTCAAGTTTCTGATCTGAAGGGAACTCTTATATCCTGTCCCTGTATCCTTGTGATTATTTTTTTGACCACCATAGGTGCTTAATTATGTTGATTTGCTTTGGTTTTCAGTCAATTTTGATTCCATTTTTATGTTCCATTTTTTTGAATCATGAAAATTATAAGAAATTTGCTGATTATAAAAAGGAGTCTTAAAAAAAAAAAAAAAAGAGTCTTGGGTCACTTAAGGAAAAAGCTGTTTTCATAAACAGACAAATGACATATTTTTCTTTTCACAATTTTCAGACGCTGCTTTGAATTTTTAGATCTACTTTTACAAGAATGGCAGACACATTCATTGGAACGGTAAACATCTGATTTGCTGGTTTTCCCTCTGAATTGAATCTTGAGTTTAATGTCTCAGCTAGTGATCCAGCCCACTCTCTATAAGAAGTGAAGGAATCAGTGCATTTATTCACATGGTTGCTGGTGGTGTTTCTCCTGATGTGAGGCACATACCACTGGCAGAGGCTATTAGTGAGTTCCTTTGACTGTCATGTTAGCCTGGGCATGTGGACAGGGTGCCCTGGGACATTGCACAGCCAGGACTCACTGTGCTAACTCTGATCATCCTGCCCCCTGACATCCTGTCAGTCCCAACCAGGTAAATGTTTATAGCTGCTCTTAGTAGGTGAAGGGTAACTTGAAAATCCTTACAGGGATTTTACTCATTTGAAAGGTTTTCTTTTTGATCCGTTTGTATCAGAAAGTCAGCAGTTTTCTCTTTATTCAGGCTGGTGTGTGTTAAGTTTCACATCCTCATGATAAAATGTAGGATTACCCCAGAATTCATAAAGAAGCTTGTCTCTATTTTGACAAGCCATTTTTAGTTCCTATCAATTTTATGTGCCTGTTATTTTTTCTGAGTTAAGTTTGGAGATGACAGACAATGATACTGTGCCACTCAGTCTTTAATGGTGTGTTGCATAGTCATGAAGAACTTTACAGCATCTTAGACGTGTTATGAGTAGTGGACTTGAACATGTAGAGCCCCCCTGGAGTCCAGTTCAGCCCTGCAGGCCTCACTTTGGATCTAGAAGGTAGTCACACTTTTTTTTTTTTTTTTAATACTTCTTTTTTCTTTAATAGAAAATTATTTAATTAGTATACATGTGTTGCCCATCCTGAACCCTCCTTCCTCCTCCCTCCCCACACCATCCCTCTGGGTCGTCCCAGTGCACCAGCCCCAAGCATCCAGCATCGTGCATTGAACCTGGACTGGCATCTCGTTTCATACATGACATTTCACATTTTGTTGTTCTTTTATCTCTTGGGTATTATACCCTCTTGATCTGGTGATAGTATTGGGATTTAGAGGGGAAGATGGAATGAGAGATTGAACGTGGGGACAGGTGAGCAAGACAGAAAACGATGATTCACTCAGCTGTGGCTTCCAGTGTTTACTCACTTCATGGCTTAGCTTTGGCACTAGGCAGGTTCTCACCAGGTATTTACTGAAAGCGTGACGGGATGAGGCAGAGAGTCTGATACTGGTGAAATGGGTACCTACTGTTTGTCCTGTGAGATTATTCAGTTATTGGTCTTTTTCTTCAAACTGTTCAGTATTCAATGAGAGAATTTTAATGCTATCTTCTTAGAGTAGAATCTAACTGAAAAGAACACCTGTATATAAAATGTTTACATCATTTCATAAAATAGTTCATGTCATATAGTGGAAAAACATTCTTTAATTATAGAGACGTGATGCAGAAATCCTTTTCAGTGTTAAGATTATTATTATCTCATTATAATTCCCATAGAAACCTATGGAAAAGTAGAGTTTTTCCCATGGAAAAGTAGAATTTTTTTTGTTTGTTTGTTTGAATTCATAAAAATTGAGCTAAGTAAGTATGGCCTGAAAAATACCAGTCATTACTAAAAGAAAAGAATCCCAGGAGGGTGTCTGTTCATGGGGAACGGGGTGGGACAGAATCAGAAGTTAATTAGCAAATGTGCTGGTTTTCTAGGCTGCATGTTTGTCAACTCTGTGGGCCAAAGGTTCTACCTTCTTGTTGCCATTTTGAAGTTATTTCTCACACCTGTTTTTATCTGCATAACACTGTATTAATGATGTACTGCTTTCATTTCTAACTATACAGACACATATCAGTATTAGCTGAAACGATAAAGAAGGGAATACATGATGCTGATTCAGAAGCAAGGATAGAAGCCAGAAAGTAAGTGTCTATTGAACACCACTTTCTTAAGTCATTGCTTTTCTATTTCAGGTTCACTGTCCAGATTGCCTTATAAAAGTTCATTAAGTCACACGAACATGGCTTGTTAATCATGACTTTGTTAATGTGACCCAAAAGACCATTTCACAATACTTCTCTAATTTTTCGTTTCAAAGGTCGAGTGCCCAGGCCTGAGAGCCTGATTGGTACTATTTGAACATAAATGGGACTGACGTAGACAGCAGAAAAAGCTCATTTTTTAATTTATGAGATATTATCACATGAGCCAGAAAAGCACTTGCCTGCGTGTCCCATGTCTTCTCTTACTCACCCAGCTCTGTTAGTCCCCAGTGGCTTGTTGATTTACTGTGAAAACTCCCCATCACGGGGATTCTTAGCCGGGGACTACATCTCTGCCAGGGTCAGGTGGGCGCCTGGAAAGTGGATAAGGGTGGCTCAGGCTGACTGCAGTCCACAGCTCACTGTCCTGCTCATGTTTGGAGTCATCTTACCACTAGGACTGGCTGTGATGCAGCCAGGAGGTGTGGCCCCCACATCCCACGCCTTTCTGGGAGTCATCGTGCCATCCTGACTGTAAATAGCAGTTTTAAGTTTGATGCTCAGATGTCTTCTCTCAGACAGCACAAAGATGCATACTTCCTCTATTGCTTTGGGGCTATTTTTCTCTGTGCTTTTGTGGCTGGCTAGCTCTTCTATTTTTTTTTTTTTTTTTTTTGACTGTGCTGCACAGCTTGGAAGATCTTAGTTCCCCAACAGGGACTGAACATGTGCCCCTCTTGCAGTGGAAGCCCTAGTCCTAACACTGGGCCACCAGGAAAGTCCCTGGCTCTTGTGATAACACACATTCCACCAGTGCTTACCTCTTGGAGCACTATGGATTATTCAGCTGCATATACCTACCTGACCTGGCTCTCAACTGCTCTTTGCTCTCAGTTAAGGTCTGATTCCCTGGTTCTGAGTGTGTGGAGGGCCTCATTCTTCACCCTGAAGCACAACCTCATTTGGGGAAGTTCCTACCTGAATAAGTGACTTAATTAGGAATGGATTTGTTAATGATCTACTTATGCTCTTTTTGTCCTTATTTTATATTTCATGCCCCCCCCCATTTTTTTCTAGTTTTTTAATCATAACACAGTATACCTTTCAGATGGTTGTGAGCATCATCCTGTTTTTCTTTTTTATATGTTAACCTAAAGCCGTTTTAAATACTTTGAGCCAGGGAGTGCCACATGCATTTTGCTTCCATGAACCAGTCCCCTCACATTCTAGGTGTAATTCCAGATGTTTTAGCTCTGTCTTTCCTAGTCTTCCCAGTCTTGCAGGTTAGACTCTTTGATTTCCATGTTCTTAATGAGACTGAGAGTCAGACAGATGGAAGAACTTGCCTAGAGTCACAGAGCCAGTAGGTCGCGGGTGAGGAGTCAGAGCAGTGCTCCTCGCTTCACTCGCTCCCTTACGCCGCTGCGGCTGCTGCTCACCGGAGCTGAGGTCAGTCCCTGACGGTGTCCTGTGTGACCTGCTGCCCGTGACAGGAAGCCTGTGTTTTCCAGGTGTTACTGGGGTTTCCACAGTCACTTCAGCAGGGAAGCAGAGCACCTGTACCACACGCTGGAGTCCTCCTACCAGAAGGCCCTGCAGACCCACCTAAAGAGCTCGGACAGCGTGGTGTCACTGCCACAGTCGGACCGCTCATCCTCCAGCTCCCAGGAGAGTCTCAAGTAAGTGCTCCTGCTATGCTCTTCATCTGTGTGGGGTTTACAATGAAAATTTTGCTGCCTGAGCACATGGACGAGCACCTCATCCTCTTGAATGTGTATGTGCCTGTTATCATTTCCCCCTTAATTCAGATGGAGCCTAGTACTGGGGAAGATGCTGTGGGGCATCGTAAGAAACAGGTGGCCTGGTCCGTGGTCCTTGGTCCCTGATCCCTGCCACAGGTGGTTTGTAGTGAAATATGCATGTCAGTCCTGGCACAGTTTTGGAGCAATACAAGCACAAGCAAATCGGGCCAAGTACCTTCTAGGAGAGTATAAGCATTAACTTGGAGACAGCTTTGGAAGGGAGGGCATTCAGACTCTGGGGCTGAATATACTACTATCTTCATTCTTTATTTCTATTTTCTAAGACTTCTTGCCATGTGTTTGAAAGGTAGTCCGAAGTACAGTACTGAAGCTTTTCTGAAATTGAGATTTTTTAAGATTGTGGTCCAGATGACCCGTAGAATTCTGAGAAGTCTGAAATAATTCTTTGTGATCGTAATTTCCTATTGTATATTTTACCTGTATTAATGCAGATACAGTGCACTTTTGATAATAGATGTGTTCCTTTATTTTCAGTCGGCCGCTCTCTGCCAAAAGAAGTCCTACTGGCAGTACCACCTCCAGAGGTAAGGTGGGCACCACGAGGAAGGCTTCGGTGTCTGGGCCTGGGGTGGGCTGTGCAGTGGCTGGAAGCCAGCTACTGCTCCCAGGTCTGCAGAGGGTCTGCCCTGTTTTGTGCTCCCACGTTCCCAGCAGAGCAAGGATGGCTTGTCAGAGTGACTCAGGCAGGCAGACCTGTCCTCACCCTCCCTAACCCCTGTACTTGGTGCTGTCATGGGGCGTGTGTGTGTGTGTGTGTGTGTGTGTGTGTGTGTGTGTGTGTTTGATGCTTTTGTGCTCTGAGCACTGGCTGGGATGCTCCAAGCACCCCGGACCTGGCAGCTTTGGGGAGTGGGGAGGGGGATGTTCCCTGAAATGGGGGTGGGGGGTGGTTTGTGCCCGGGGGGTGGGAGGGCGCCTTCATACTACCTTAGGAGGACATTGGCCAGATGCAAATGAGTTTTCATTGTTTGATTACTCTTCTGGATCACAACTGTGGTCCATTTCTGTGGGATCTATGGTTTTGGTTATGAAGGTGTGTGGAGTTATGGTCACTTGTCGTTCCCTTCAGCACCAGCTAAGCTCTGTCGAGTGACCAGGAGCTACTGTTGGACAGTGCTCTGTGCTCCAGCCTTTGTGAAAACCTGATGTTTGTTTTCAGGGGACGCAGTGCTTGAAGGTCTAGCGCAGCCCTTACTGTCCTTGCTAAAGCTCACTCCTCCCCCTGCAGCTTCCACGGTCAGCACCAAGTCTGCATCCACCGCAGGGTCCCTGCAGCGGTCTCGAAGCGACATCGATGTGAATGCAGCTGCCAGCGCCAAATCCAAGATCTCCTCGGCTGCCGGCACAGCACCCTTCAGCTCGGCGGCAGCCTTACCTCCGGGCTCGTATGCGTCCTTAGGTAACCAGACCTCTGAGACCCTTCCCTCCAGGTCTGCCATTCGAGATGACACTTAACCTCAGATTAGATTGATTTACAGAGCAAATGACCAGAAACTGTAAGTGAGGCAGGTCTCGCAGTTGCAGGGCTAATGTTTCAGAGTTAAGTGACCCTGTGTGCTGACTGCTGGTTTACAGCCACCCTTGGGTGAGTGTCCTCTCTGCTGGGGCATCAGTGGTGCGTCCCCCTGTGTCATGTGCCCCTTCCAGCATCCCAGCCTCCTCCCTTGTAGCCAGAGCTGGGTTTCCTCCCCTCCTGTCCTGGGGTGGGGTGCAGAGCTTGACTGTTCAGTGAGGCTTTGCCTGGAGTGGGCACAGGGAGGGGGTAACAAGGGGCTCCAAAGGAGTGGGAGGACTTTCTGACCAGCATAATGTATCACACAAAAGGGTGTTGTCTGTCCTCCTGTGTCACCTTGGGAGGAGCATGCACAGACTCTAAGGATATATCACAAAAGATTTAAAAACTTACTTTCAAAAGAATTAGTGTCTGATAGCATGGTAGCCTGAATACCTGTTGTAAGGCTTATAGTTTATTTCAGTTTATTTTTGTTAAAGCAGAGTTGTTCAAAGCCAAAGTCTAGAGACTTAGCAGGATTCATTTTATTTGGGATTTTAAGGAAGTGAATGTGATTTAAACTTCATGAAACATTGAGACTTACTGCTCTTGTGGTTTACAAACTAACCCCAAAGTCAGTTCCACAACTGACATCTAAGATCATGGGAACAGAGTGAGAGAGTACCAAGCAAATTAGTGGGCCTGACGGGCACTTAGTGACCTTGACCAAGCCAAGAAGCTTTGAATCTATTTCCTCCACCCATAAATTAGTTAGGGCTATTAAATAATAGCCACCTGTTAACACATGTGGTAGGGACAAATGAAATTATATAGAAGTCTTTTGTAAACTATTATCCTATAAGATGAAGGAAACTGTGGCTGTGAGAGGAATGTTATTAATTTAAAAGGTAAGGTTTATAGTGTGGAATGTTGTTAAATCAGTCTTGTCTTCTCTACAGAAGTATCTTACTGAGACTGGAAACATATCCAATAAGAGCTCTCCTTTTATGTTGTTTATTTAACTGTTACACCATCACGTAGGTGTGTTTAGGCTCTTGTGTTGATGTGTGATCACTGAGCAAGACAGAAGTCAGAAGTCTGTCCTCTGTGAAGGCTTTCTGTTCATTTTAGTTCTGTTTGATCCACCTTGAGGATCTATAGTTAGTATTTGCTTCATTGTTTGAAAACAGTAGTCCTTGTTTTTCTGTGCATATTAAAGCTGTTTTAACTTGGACCCTGTGGGCTCCACTTGGAGCTTGTAAAAGCTCTCGGGTCTTCCAGATGATGAGACTGGAGTATTCCCCACTAGCTTGACCTCAGTTTTCCTGATGTCCAGATCCATAAAAACCAAGCAAAATCAGCCCCGCAGTATAACACAATCCTTCTGAGAAGCTGTTACAGGTCCTACTGAGGTGGACACACCACGTCTGTGCAGGAAGGAGTATAGTGTTAAAGCTGATGATCCTTTTCCCAACTTCTAGAGTCCAAACACATGAGGGGAGACACGGAGCCCCTAGGCCTCGACTCAGGTACCGAGCTGGACCGTGTGGCTGGGCTGGGTGCTGCTATGCCAGCTTCCGGGGCTGCTGACTCACTGCCTCTGCCCTCTGGGTGTCCGTAGTTCCCCGTTATTCTGCTAGTACAATACTTTGTTCCAAGAAAAAGGGACTCTCAGAGGATGAAAGAAAATGAAACTGAAAGTTGCTCAGTTGTGTCCGACTCTTTGCCATCCCATGGACTACACAGTCCATGGAATTCTCCAGGCCAGAATACTGGAGTGGGTAGCCTTTCCCTTCTTCAGGGGATTTTCCCAACCCTGGATCGAACCCAGGTCTCCCGCATTGCAGGTGGATTTTTTACCAACTGAACCACCAGGGAAGCCCAAGGAGGATGAGGTTGGCCAAATCAAAAACACAGTCCATCAGCCAAGGCCTGACCCTGGGTTGTCCTTTCGTGTGGTGTTTTCTGAAGGCAAAAAGCACATTCTCCTAAGCTGATTTCAATAGACGGTGCACTTACTTGCTTCAGACTGTGCTTTGCTGTTGAACTTGTTTCCCTTTTAATTTTATTTTAAATTGTACTTTTGCTTTTTTGGTAGCTAATAATAACATTCTGCTTTTTAATTTTTTTGATGTTACTAACTGTTCCCTGTTATCCCTTCCCTTGTTTTTTTAATTTGCTTAAAGATGGTACTGCCACTAAAGCGGAGGGTAAGCGGTTTGTCTCTGTGAAGAGGTGTGTCCCCACGAGTGTTGCCTGGTGCCCTCGCCCTCCCTGGGGTCCCTGCATGACACGTTGCACGCGTTTCCCTCCACTCTTCCTCCGCCTGTCTCCACCAGGTCTTGCCTTCCCTCTGCCTGAACGCTCCCCTCCTTTCTTGTTCAGTCGTTGTGTTTGTGGATTTGGGCTCCAGTGTGCTATCCATAGCGTGTCACTCTGAGCCCACACTGGGAGGAGCATCCCTGTGAACCTCGTAGGTGACTCATCTCAGGTTTTGTCACTCCTGAAGCACCACCTCCACTTGATTCCTCCTCTTCACTTTGTGCTTTTGTGGGCCTTTCAGGATTGACCTTTCCTCTTGTAAACATAAGTTTCAGTGTCAATTGGCAATGCAGGTTAAAGGCTGGTAAAGGTTTTTTAGCAGGTAATTTCTAGACGCTAAAAAAAAAAAATTGTAATTTCTCTCCCTTGAAGCTACTGAATTATATGATACTGTTTCTGTTTGTCCCACTGATGCCAGCCCCATTCGTTCATTTAGTCTCATTCATCCACTCATCAACCTGGGTTAAATGCCTTCTCTGTGCTCTGTTCTCTGGGACACACAGGAATATAACTGGTGGAAGAAATACACATCCCCACATCCACTTTGTTTTCTCTTTGTGTTGATCTCAAGAGGCTGTTTCTGATGTTTGATTCTTTTGAATTTTAGACGGAGCTCTTCCTGTCAGTACAGTTCTTTGATTAGCACGTGATAGACATGATCAGTTTTGCAAAGTCTCTAGATAGTAAGCATGATGTTTCAGATAATTGAAATATAGAGTTATCTCATTTGCGTAAGGTAATGGCTTAGATTCAGCAACCCTCAGGATAGTGATTTAACAATTAGGAACTGCTAGATTAGTTCCTGTGTTACATTTAGCCCCTCTAAAGGCCAGCCAGCAGAGTAGACTGGGTTTTATCTCGAGATGTGCAGCTCACAGTGCTTTTAATTCATATACTACTTTCTAAGAAATTCACAAAGGAGAAATTCAAATGAAATTTTTAAAAGACATATAGTCTCAAGATCAGTGTTCTTTAATTTTATCTCATCATAAAAATCTCCTAGAATCTTGCTTACAAGAACAGAGTCCTAGGTGCTGCCCCTTGAAAATTCTGATTAAGTTTGGAACAAACAAGGAACCTGAATTTTCAACAAGCTCCACTGACGGTTCTTAGAGTTGGATAAGCTTTTGAAATGAGAAGTTTCCAAAATGAAAAATGGACAAAAGGCCTGTGTCATGCTAAGCCCGCCATTGTGATAGAAGACTGAGGCTAGGTGTGGTTTTCTTCCAGTTTTTAGTTGAAACAAGTCATTTTATATTTCTTTTTCTCCAAGAAAGAATCTTAAGTATTTCCTCAGGCTAGATGGACAGGGAATAGAGTAGGATACAATAATAATGCAGGTGAGACGGAAAGTTAGAGACATGATGTGGGAATTTCCACATTTTTTTGCAGAGTGCCCTGGTTGATTTCATATATCTGTACCAGAGATTGGAAGTCAGCCTGTTATTCCACCCAGCAGTGGAGATTTTACACTTTTTTTTTTTCCTTCAGTTTTCTTTTACCTGTCTTTTACCTTTAGCTTTCTTTTACCTGTTCAGGGTAAGGTCAGAGGGTTGCTTGCTCAGTTATTGTGCTGGAAGCTGAGGACAAGAAGTCTCTTTCTGGTTCTCCTTCTGGTAGGAAAGTGGAGGATGATCTGTGGGCCCTTAATCATACAGAATTCAGAATTAGCCAGAATCCCATGTGGGTCGGCTTTGGTTCCAGGGCCATCCAGACTGTCACAGCGCTGGCGGGTCAGAACCTCCAGCCTTGTGTGATGATGAGATGGAAAATAGAGGCCTTGGGAGCCCTTTCAACTGTCATTTCTCTCTGTTTCACCTGTGAAATTTAGCAGGCTGCTTAGAAAAGCTCCATAACAGCGAACACCACTTAGCATCTTGTCAAGTTTCCTGTGTGAATTTTTAGGATCATTTTGAGTCTTTTGAAAATTTGTTAATATGTGCGTTGACTATCTGTTACGGTAGCTCTTAGGACAAGCACTAGATACTTGCGTCAGGAGGCAGAAATTTAAATCGGTAGTTGGAAGCTCTGAATTCAAAATTCAGACAATACATTTGAAGCCTGGTGACTCCCTTGTTACAGTGATTGAGAAAAATAAATATTCTCTGGAGGTTCCTTATCGCGCACATGAAGTAGCTATCCTGACATTTACGACTAATCAGAAAAATGTTTTTTGCGAAGAACTCAAAGCTCAACTTTTGAACAAAAATTTATTTCCAGGTCATCTTTCAGTGTGTTATGTTCAGTGACTTGGAGGATTTGGAAGAAGAAAACATTGATATTATCTGTTTTGCCATTTGTGAGAGAGTTTGTAATCAATCACCACTGACCCTTGAACAGCATGGGTTTGTAGCGTGTGGGCCCACTTGTAGGCGGCTTGTTTTCAGTAAGCATGCAGTCCTGCACAGTCTGCACTCAGTTGCTCTGGGATATGGAGGCAGCTGTGGGACTTGAGCATCTGTGCACTAGCACATCCCAGCAGGCCCTGGAACAGTCCCCACAGGCACAGAGGCCCCTGCAGATACTCAGCTTGTGAGGAAAATGAATGATTCTTATCTTATCGCTTGCTTTTTTTTTTTTTTTTTTAATTTAACTGCTGGGTTCAGGAAAAGTATTATTCATATTTTTTTCCAAAATAATTTAAAATGAAGACTTAAAGTACTTAAAAAATAACTTCAGTGACCTGTGGATACTGATGACTTAACTGATGGTTTCAGAGAATAAGTTATCATATGTTATTAAATGTTATTAAATGGTCAATGGCCATGCTTAACTATTGGTGATTTTCATTAAGATTACATGATTAAAAAAAGACTCTGCAGCCTTGTCTGCTCTTTAGGAAAAGAAACTTAGATTTTGGTTCCATTTTACTGGGAAATAAAACGTTTGGTATTGCTGTATATTTATCCAAGCAATTTTAAGTGATTAGCCTTTTTGCACAATGAAAAAATGTGCCTATATATAGAAATAAAAGTGTTAAACTTCTTTTACTTTTATCTTTAAAAAATATGATAAAAGTTATTTTTGTAGAGAGATAGAGGTAGCAAACTTACAAGTGCTCGACTTTGCAACTTTCTTTCACAAATGCCACGTGTGAGTGCAGTCGAGTGTATTGTGCCCCAGCCAGTGAGTGTGAAGCAGTTCATGGGCCTAGAGGTCCCAGCTCGAGAGTGAAATTTACGTGAAGGGCTTTGCATTCTCACATCTCCACGTGGAGCTCAGGCAGGAGCACAGAGACTCGAATGATGGGAGGCTGTTGAATGATTTTTAACTGTCTTCAGCTAAGTTGAACGTGGGAGAACCATGCTTCCAAGTTAAACCAGTATACCCAGTTCATTTCCTGTCCTGAGGGCTTTTCTAAAAGAATGGCAGTGTGACTGGAAGCAGTTTTCAGCAGCACCATTAAAAGGCCATGATATACAGGTGGTGTTTGATCCTTCCTTCCACATAAGTCAAAGGCTGCACTTCTCCAGGTCTCTGTTTTCCTATGGATCTGCTTTTCTCTAGATATATGCATTCTCTAAATGCCTCTCTTGTCTCTCCTTCCAGAATTTTCCCCCCTGATATCCCATTTCAATATCTTTTACTTTTGCTGGCTTTTTTTTTCCCACATCTTCTTTCTGTCTTTGTCAAAACACAGTATGAATGAATATGTCATTAACAGGTCATGGTGTAGAACTGAAGTATATTTTTAGTTTGTTTATTGAATAGACTTTATTTTTCCTAAAGACTATAGACTATTTTATATCATCTCTTTAAAACATATGCAGGTATTTTTAGTAATATTGCCAAATTAATATAAGTACTGAAACTAAACCTCTTCCAATAAAGGAAATATACTTCTTGTTGTTATTGTTAAGTTGCTAAGTCATGTCTGACTTTTTGCAACCTCATGAACTGCAGCACGCCAGATTTCCCTGTCCTATGTCTTCTGGAGTTTGCTCAAATTCATGTTCATGGAGTCAGTGATGCTATCTAACCATGTCATGGATAGTTTCATATATATATATATCTGAGTACAATACAACAGAGACCCTTTAAACTTCCAAAAACTGATTTTAAGGATGCTCTGAGATTTCTTATGTAATACCTCAGTGAGAGTTAAGAGTTATCGCTAAGACAGCATTTTAGCAGTACTATATATCCATGAAAAGGTGGGTTTGGGGGGAAAAAACCTTTTTATCTTCAAACTGACATGATCTCTCTCTTGACTTTGTCCCAAGCAAAGCAAAAACCAGTCTTCCCTAATTTGTAACTAAACTTTCTTCTCACACAAGTTGTGCTGTCAGTTTATCTTACCTGTGTTATCTGGAAACCCCAACCTGATGGATTAAAATGGTCTGCATTTATAGCTCCCAAGGATGCCTGACAGTAGCAAACACTGAACTTCTACAGAGAAAGCCACTCTCAAATCTGGTTTCTTAGGGTTCTCACAGATTAAAGTATGCCAAGTATGAGCTCATGGTCTAAAATTACATCTATGATGACTGATAAACAGCAAAGCAAAAGAATAAAAACATAATCTCTTTAATACTTAAGGGTCTTTTATATAATATAAAGTTGCTATACTTAAATGATTAAAAGAAATAAGAAACTTGTATATTTAGCAGTATGCAGAATTCAGTAGTCTAAATGATCTTCCCAACTGAGAACAGATCACTCATCGCAGTGAAGCCACACATCTACATGCTTTAGCAAGAGCAGAAACCCCAAGAGATGAGAGCCAAAGCTGGTTTGCATCTTGAGGTTTTGACTGAATCCTGGAGACCTGGGGCATTGCTATGAGTATTTAGGGCATGGAGTGACAGAAAGTAAGCTCGAACCCACCCAAGACCTATGTCATCACTGGTGAACAAGAGGTTAACTCTACTAAATAGAAGAGGGTGAGGGAATCTACCCATTGGAACCTCAGTTACTGGGTGGAGCAGGGAAAGTTATCTTCTCTGAAAATCTGCAACCATAAATTGGGTCTTCATGCAGATTTTTGCTCAGAATTTATGCTACTTTTGTTATATGAAAAATCCAAATAGATAAGTCAGTTTAAAGTGGCTGTGAATTGCTTGTCTCCATAGGACACTAGCAGAAGCAAGCATAGATCCTCATCAGAAGAACTCAACTTCAGTATAGATCTTAAAGAGTTCCCATCAAGTTCCAAGAAAGAAACCATTTTGTTGTCTTGATATTTAAAGAAATAAAAACTTGGAAAGACAAGCAGGGTAGTAAGAGGTTTAGCCCAGGCTAAATACTTTCTTTAAAAAAAAAAAAAACTTTTCAAACCTTATAGCTTTGAACATTCAAATATATGTACTGAACATTCAAATGAATGTACTGAGCAGCTCAGTACATCCAGGAGAATAATCTTATATCAGAAGGTGAAAATAAAGCATTTAATAATTTAATTTAAAAAACAAACATTTTTCACAAATCCTTAGCAATTGGGAATGAGTTTTCTTAACTTGTTGAAATATAATTTTTATGAAATTCCAGAATTAAAAAAAAAAAGCAAAACTGTGGCTCAAGATAACAAAACCCACTTTGTACTCCTTTTTAGCATTGTGCTCTGTGTTCCAAAACAGCAGGTAAAGTAATCAAAGGGTAGAGTTTGAAGGGAGAAAACAGAAGTCTCATTTGAAGGTGGTTTTCTATTTAGATAATGCCAAATAATCTACATGTAAATGGGTAGAATTAATAAAAGTTTAGCGAGATTCCTAGAGTTAAGATCAATATACAGTGGTTGTATTCTTGTTTGTGAACAAATTAGGAGATACAATTTAATAAACTAAATTCTGTATAATAAAAATAAGGCCCCTTTGAAGAAGTCTACAAAATTGTGTAAAGCTTTTGGAAAAATTTATAAAGCTTTATAGAAAAACACTGAAGAAAGTGATATAGAGAAAACAGTAATGAATGGAAAGTTTGATATCATAAAGCTGTCTTTTCCCAAAAAAATTAATCCCAGGTTCCACAATTCTAGTCAGACTTTCACCCCGTCTATTTATTGCATGTTCACATGCATATGCAAGAGAGCAATGATCTTAGTTTTCTGAATGTTGAGCTTTAAGCCAATTTTTTCACTCTCCTTCACTTCGATCAAGAGGCTTTTTAGTTCCTCTTCACTTTATGCCATAAGGGTGGTGTCATCTGCATATCTGAGGTCATTGACATTTCTCCCGGCAATCTTGATTCCAGCTTGAGCTTCATCCAGCCCAGCATTTTGCAAGATGTACTCTGCATATAAATTAAATGAGCAGGGTGATAATATACAGCCTTGACGTGCTCCTTTCCCAATTTGGAACCAGTCCGTTGTTCCATGTCTGGTTCTAACTATTGCTTCTTGACCTGCATACGGATTTCTCAGAAGTCGGGTAAGGTGGTCTGGTATTCCCATCTCTTTTAAGAATTTTCCACAGTTTGTTGTGATCTATATATACAGTGAAAGGCTTTCATGTAGTCAATAAAGCAGAAGTAGATGTTTTTCTAGAATTCCCTCGCTTTTTCTATAATACAATGGATGTTGGCAATTTGGTCTCTGGTTCCTCTGCCTTTTCTAAATCCAGCTTGAACATCTGGAATTCTTCAGTTCACATAGTGTTGAAGCCTAACTTGAAAATTTTGAGCATTATCTTGCTAACATGTGAACTGAGTGCAGTTATATAGTAGTTTGAGCATTCTTTGGCATTGCCTTTCTTTGGGATTGGAATGAAAACTGACCTTTTCCAGTCCTGTGGCCACTGCTGAGTTTTCCAAATTTGCTGCATGTTGAGTGCAGCACTTTCACAGCATCTTCTTTTAGGATTTAAAATAGCTCAACTGGAATTCCATCACCTCCACTAGCTTTGTTCCTAGTAATGCTTCCTAAGGCCCACTTCACACTGCAGAATGTGTGGCTCTAGGTGAGTGACCACACCATCATGGTTATCCAGGTTATTAAGAGCTTTTTGTATAGCTCTTCTGTGTATTCCTGCCACCTCCCTCCTCTTAATCTCTTTTACTTCTGTTTCTGTCCTCTATTGTGCCCATCTTTGCATGAAGTGTTCCCTTTGTATCTCTAATTTTCTTAAAGAGATCTCTAGTCTTCCTGATTCTATTAATTTCCTCTGTTTCTTTGCATTGTTCAGTTAAGAAGGCTTTCTTACTTCTCCTTGCTATTCTCTGGAACTCTGCATTCAGTTGGATATATCCTCCCCTTGTGTTAGTTGCTCAGTCATGTCCAACTGTCTCGACCCCATGGACTGTAGCCCACCGTGCTCCTCTGTCCATGGAATTCTCCAGGCAAGAATACTGGAATGGGTTGCCATTCCCTTCTCCGGGGGATATCTTCTCTTTACTCCTTTGCTTTTCATTTCTCTTCTTTTCTCAGTTATGTGTAAGGCCTTGTCAGACGACCATTTTGCCTTCTTGCATTTTTTTTTCTTTGGGATGGTTTTGGTCACCACAAAACTGTAATAGTGTAATTCCTATACAGTATTATAAACGTCTGTCCATAGTTCTTCAGGCACTCTTTCAGATCTAATTCCTTAAATCTATTTGTCACTCCCACTGTATAATCATAAGGAATTTGATTTAGGTCATACCTGAATGGTCTAGTGGTTTTTACTACTTTCTTCAATTTAAGCCTGAAATTTGCAATAAGGAGCTCATGATCTGAGGCACAATCAGCTCCAGGTCTTGTTTCTGCTGAATGTGTAGAGAGAGCTTCTCCATATTCAACTGCAAAGAATATAATCAATCTGATTTCTGTATTGACCATCTGGTGATAGTCATGTGTAGAGTCATCTCTCGTGTTGTTGGAAGAGGGTGTTCGCTATGACCAGTGCATTCTCTTGGCAAAATTCTTGTTATCCTTTGACCTGCTTCATTTTGTACTCCAAGGCCAAACTTGCCTGTTATTCCAGGTATCTCTGAACATCCTACTTTTCTATTCCAATCCACTATGATGAAAAAAACACCTTTTGGGGGTGTTAGTTCTAGAAGGTCTTGTAGCTCTTCATAGAAACATTAGACTTCAGCTTCTTTGGAATTAGTGGTTGGGGCATAGACTTGTATTATGTGACGTTAAATGATTTTCCTTGGAAACAAACCGACATCATTCTGTCGTTTTTGAGTCTGCACGCAAGTACTGCATTTTGATCTCTTTTGTTGACTTTGAGGGCTACCCTATTTCTTCTAAGGGATTTTTGCCCACAGTAGTAGATGTTATGGTCATCAGAGTTAAATTCGCCCATTCCTATTCATTTTAGTTCATTGATTTGTAAAGATGTTGATGTTCATTCCTGCCATCTCCTGCTTATGTACGTCCAGTTTACCTTGATTCATGGACCTGGCATTCTAGGTTCCTATGCAGTATTGTTCTTTACAACATCAGACTTTACTTTCTCCACCAGACACATCTATACTAATTTTAATATAGATTCTAGAATTTTTAGGTCTTTCATTCAATTTCTCTTAAAAGTCATTGATTCTTTCTAGCTTTCTTCTTCTTCTTTTTTTTTTAAAATTAAGTGCCATACTTTATTTTATTGTTCCTTACCTTCATTTCTTGAACCTTTTTCAAGCTTTTGAATTTGTTTTCCTGTATTGCCTTTCTGCAGGTTTCCTCAGTTGATGAGGTCGATGTGCTTTTCGAACAACATAAGAAGCCAGTGGGAGTTCAGATTGTTTTGTGTTTTCCCTATCAGTTTGGTATTCTGATTGAATTATGGAAGTTGAGCATTTTGTGTCCCTTTGAAAACAAAGAATCCCTGAATTTAAAAATTAATTTTTAATCATTCTACTCTTACCATCAATGATTGATTGTTTATGAATTCATTTTTATATTGTTTCATGCTTTAATAATTGGCGTTAACACATTGCTTTACATACAGTGTCAAATTTTTTTCGTAAATACTTATGACATTACATTATTTTTAGGTCATTTCTCTAGGTACTCCTAATATTGATTCTTTTAATAAACTTCATCTTTTGTAACCTAGAAACTTGCTGGCATACATGCTTTAAAATAGAAGTTTAATTCTATTTATCAAGACAATATTTATTGTCCAGGGTGTTGTAGTTTTTGTTGATTGCCAGGTTAAGAAGATTTTTTGTTTATTTGTTTGTTTTCCATTTACTCTTTTTTTCCCCTATAGTGTTTTTATGAAGATGACAGCTAATATTCTTTTTTGCTTTTTGGAAATATGACAGATTATGTAGACAACAGGAGAGAGAATTTAATTTTAAAAAATTGTGGAAAAATTATTCAAGTGACTGTGAATATAGAATATGCTGAAATAGTTGAAACAAAAGCACCTGATAGGTGCATGAGTATCTCTGGGGAGCTTCTGACATGTCTGTAGAATTTGTGTATACAGACCAGTACACATGTGCGTGTCAAGACCACACATGGGGGAGACCTGCTGCCCTGGAGGTGATTCAGCCCATGCCCCTTGTTTGCGGTCTGGGTGCTTTTCTGAGTGGGTCGCACTTACTGGAAACATTATGGAAGCACTGTGTTTGCTGTGTCCTCCAGGTCGGATCCGCACGCGACGGCAGAGCTCCGGGAGTGCCACCAACGTCGCCTCTACACCTGCCGATAGTCGGGGCCGCAGTCGCGCCAAAGTGGTCTCGCAGTCCCAGCGTAAGAAGTATATTTTATGCTGTCTGTTATCTTAGTTTTATCCAACTTCTGCAGTTGGAAATTTGTATTATTTTTATCGACTTTAGAGGAAAAACACATTTTTGTGACGCTAAGACACTGAATGATCTTTATGTATGTTGGATAAGTTTACAGAACGGAGTATTCCAGTATCTACCTGTGTCTCCTTTCCAAGCGACTTACATTCTGTTTAAATTTTGTAAGCAGTGAAATGTAGTTTCTCTTCTTCCCCTCAAGCCTTTCAAGTTGAAATGTGTCTGGGCTATGACCCGTTTTGCTGTCGATGAGGACTCCTGATGTAATTTAAGAACAGCACCCTGGAGGTGACTGCTCATGCTGAGGTCTCTTTCCAGTGGCAAGAAGTAAATCCATTCAGAGCTCCCCCTAGCCCGCTGTGCTAACACATCACCCTGCTCCTCTCTTCCTGCCAGTGTGGGCTCTTGCTTTTGCTCAGCTGCCCTCGCTTCCATTATTGCTTCTCTGTATATGTCAAGCCACTTGATTCTTAGCATCACCCATGAGGGCACCCATGCATGGGATCAGTGTATCCTCATCCAGGATCCAGTCCTGATGTCTCACTTCCTGGCCCCATAGGCTTCCCTGTCTGTGCACATGGAGTGGGGCGGGTGTCAGGGTCCTCCTGGGCAGGGCAACCATGCCTGAGGAAGGCTGCCCTTCCCTCAGCAATGCTCTCATCAGCTGATGGTGTCTGCCTGGCTTGTGTAGAGAGTGGCTAGTCAGCAGCCAGTCCTTAGTTCCTCTCATAGATGCTTAGAAGTTCTTTCTCAGCTCCTCCTGAATTTAGGTACTTTCTCAGGTCCCCTTGATAATTAAGAGTCCTCATGTTGAAACGAGCTTTTATTTTCTTTCTGAAAAGAAAGTGCAAAGTCAGTCATATTATTGGAAGGCTATACAACCCAGGCTTGTCTGATACAGAAGCCCATGCTTTTAGTGTCTTACACCATGCAGTACAACATAAGTTGTGCAGGTGTAGTTCAGAAACTTCTGCTTAGGGAGTAATATCCTGGCTCTGGTTTTTCTGTTGAACTCTAGTGATGCCTGGAGTCCCAGATAGATATAATACTCAGGTCACAGGACTCATATCTTAGCACAAGGAAGTTTTTCTTGACAGAAAATGTTTAGGACTCAGAGAATAGGTCAATATGTTTGAATTTAGTTGAATTAAAAAAATGTCTGAACCCTTCAGCTGTACAAGTTTATTTTCTTTCATGGAAAAAGTTGAACAGTGTTTTTTATGTTTTTTTATGTCTGCTATTCATTGGCAATGGTCTCTGCAGAGGTTCCTGCCCCTCGCTGGGTCTTCTGCTTAAGAGGTGGTGAAAATAAAGTCCCTTCTGTAGTGGGAAATGATAGAGCTTTAATTTTTCAGTATTATAAAAATATTGCACCTTGCATTGGGGACCCATTTTAACTCTTCAGTTTTATTTTATTCCCCAAATGCCACTCACAGGAAAGAGACAACACCAGCAAATGATCAAGCCTGGACCTTAAACTTATAGATATAAATCAGATATTTTTTAAAAATACACATCTGTATATTTTACAAATGTAGATATACTAGCATTCATAGTTCAGGTTTAAGAGTAAGTAGGTTTCATTAATATTAAATTTAGGACAATAGCATATTTTAAATAGCTGAGGATTTAACTATGTGAGGATTAATATTTAAATATTGAAGAATTTGGCATTAGACATTGTTAAGATGAAACTAGTTAGCAGCAGTTTCTTTCACTTTGTTGATGTTTATGGAGCCCTTCCTATGGTGAGCACGGTGTACAGTGGTATAGAACACAGATGGTAAGTCACTTTCTGGAACTTCCCTGGTGGTCCAGTGGTTGAGACTCCATACTTCACTGCAGGGGCCATGGTCAGGGAACTAAGATCCTGCATGCCGTGCATGGCGGCCAAAACAAAAGTAAGAAAAAAAAAGATGCCATCACTTCTGCCAGGCTGCTCAGAGCCAGAGAGCAGGTGCCCCCCATGGGGCCCAGCACTACCTCAGTCTTCCCTGTATCTCATCCACCTGCTCTGTGCCTGGCGCAGGATAAGTTCATAAGTGTTTTCATGTTTCATGGACAGATACAAAATAAATGCTAATACAGTATGATGTGTATAAAATAAAAACAAGTACAGAAGTAGACTAGGAGGAACAAGACCTAGGAAAAACAGCTTTTGCTAATGTGTTTGTAAACAGACCCATTTGTGCTATGTTGCATGCTGACCTCTGTATTGTGTTATTGTCTTTTAATCCACTTTTTGCCTGTCCTTTGGTCTGCTCTCATAACCCAGGATCCAGATCTGCTAATCCTGCTGGTGGTAAGACATTTCTCTTCTTGCTGGTTTTTTGTTTGTTTGTTTTTTGCATTTTCCCGCACCCCATGTGCCTCGCACAATATTAATTTCTCTCTTTATTATGAGCTTAATCTTTCTCCATTTTTTCTGTATGTTCAAATTCTAGTGTTTGAAATGGATTTCTTTTCTCCTTTTATACATCCTAATAGTTTGTGTGCTCAAATTTTATGGGCAAAATTAATAGATCCTACAGTAGGTTCTTCATGATAATGTGTGTTGATAATTTTTATAATGAATTTCACTTAAATTGTAGTTAAGTCATTAAAAAGTACTAATTTTGGTAAGTAGTCATCTTGGTGTTTCATTTGAATTATGAAAGGGTGTGTGTGTAATTTCCAGGTAAGTTTTATTTCAAAGGTTTCTGCTGTCCAGATCATTCTTATTCTTCTGCATAATAATGTGTGCTTGATATTTATGAATTTTGTTGCCTTCCGTACTTAAGGGGATGATCTACCTAAGTTAATGACTGCCATTTGGGTATATTGATCTGATCCTTAGATTTGCTGCTTGCTTTAAGAAAGAATTTTGTTTTACAAGAAATGGTTGTATAAGTATCTAGTCACTTAGCCATTTATAAAAATTGCTAACTATATATTATGGGTTTTTGTTTTTGTTTTAACTTTTATTGGAGTATAGTTGATTTATAACATTGTGTTGGTTTCAGATGTACGGAAAAGGGAATCTGTTATATGTATGCATATATCCACTTTTTTTTTTAGAATCTTTTCCTATATACATCATTACAGAGTACTGAGTAGAGTTCCCTGTGCTATACAGTAGGTCCTAAATTAGTTGTATATTTTATATATAGTAGTGTGTGTCTGTCAATCCCAATCTCTCCAAGTTTATCCCTCCTGCTGCCGCCTTCCCCATATTATGTTTTTGATTTCTCATTTTACTGCATACACATCACAGAATGTATTCTGCATAATTTCTACTTTTGTAGGGTTTTTGAGCCTTCCTTTGAGACTTAGTACATAGTTTTTATGGAAATGTACAAGAGAACGTACATCTGTTTGTTGGACTGTACGTTTGTCTGTATGGAAAGGTATGTTTATGCATATCTATATGGTTTTGACTGCTCTGTCATTTTATGACTAGTATGTTAATCTTTTATTGATATTAATCTTTCTGAGAGGTATGTAAATAATTACGGTCTTTTCAGTTTCTCTCTGTATTTTTATTATTTTATATCTCAGGGCTGTGTTACTTGTAGCATAAAGTTTCATGATTATTATATCTTTAAGGATAATTATTTTCTTTTTGAAGTTCAGTGTTTTATTCTATTTTGTTGTTTTGTTTTATGTATGTTGTCTCTTATAAGCAATATGCAGTTGAATTTCATTTCAGTTTTTTTAGACCAACCCAGGAATCTCTGTCTTTTAATAGATAAATGTAATCAGGCCACATTTATTATGATTACTGGTATATTTGAGATCATTACTACCATTTTATTTTGTAATTTTTGTTTACCATATTTCTGCCCCCTTTTCCATTTGTTACATTAATGGAATCTTAGATCCATTTTCCTTCATTAATGTTTAAGAAATTTTTGTTATATTTCTATTCTTTAAGCCGTTTTTAACATATCCACTCCTTTAGGAAGCAAAACAATTATTTAATAAACACCTTTGTGATTATTGGTAGAAATTTGTTATAGAATAGGGAGACTTTTTGTTCTGAACCTGAGCTTATTCTTTTGAATGAGAAATTTGGCAGTCATTTTTACAGAATTCCATCATTGGTTCTTCTGTGTAAATATTTATTATAATTTGATGTTCTTTTATGCTCCTTCATTTTTAAAAAATATTAATGATATTATCAACTAGAAAACTATTTTTACACAAAGTTTTTTTGGTATTTGATCGGAACTACTGTGTAAAGTGACTTCTGAAATTACTTATTTCTTGATTTACGTTCATTATTCAACTTTGTTTTGGTTTACTTTTAGCTGGCAGCCGATCCAGTTCCCCAGGGAAATTGTTGGGAAGTGGTTATAGTGGCCTTACTGGGGGTTCCTCAAGAGGCCCACCTGTGACACCCTCTTCAGAAAAACGAAGCAAGATTCCCAGGAGTCAGGGATGTAGTCGAGAAACAAGTCCAAACCGCATAGGATTAGGTAAGAATTCTCAAAGGTCTTGAAACACCATCCCCAACCTGGTCATAAGTTTCCTGTAGGAAATAGCTATTTTTGAACTGAGGATGTCATTTTGTCTGTGTTAAAAAGACATTTCAGTGTGTGCTTTTTACAGATTGCAGCATGTTTAGTTTTCATTTATGACTAAAAAATACGTGGAGTTTACCTTCAAAGTCATGGGAAAGAATCACACCGTTGTAGGCTTCTATGTTTGAGAATCATTTTGTAAAACCTTAAAATTGGGAGAATGGGCAGGATTTTTTCTTCCCAGTTAGAAGCAGTGCTGCTTTTTCTTTCACTGAATAGCACTAAGTAGCCATTAACCAGTACTCTTGCCTGGAGAATCCCAGGGACAGGGGAGCCTGGTGGGCTGCCATCTGTGGGGTCGCACAGAGTCGGACACGACTGAAGCGACTTAGCAGCAGCAGCCATTAACCTATGTAAAATTTCAAAAGCAATTTGTAGGGTCCACCTCTGGAGGAGGGCATGGCAACCCACTCCAGTATCCTTGCCTGGAGAACCCCATGGACAGAGGAGCCTAGCAGGCTACAGTCCATTGGGTCACAGGGAATTGGACAGAACTGAAGTGACTGAACATGCACGCGCGCAGGGTACACATTTATTTTGATTTTGATCTTCTCTAACCTAACTAGTGAAACTTACCATCAAAGAATATGTGTAGTTACTTTTGCCATAATATTGTTCAAACATAATCATCAAAAAGAGGAAAACTATTTTGTGTTGTAGTATTTAGTTTCTTTGTAATAGTGTGTAGAGTAGTGTGAATATGAATAACTTTCTGACTCTCAACTGTCAGTAAGACAGCCTCTTACTCTATTAACATCTAACTTGTATGCTACCTTCTTAATAAAAAAGTTAGAAGTCTTTTGTAACACTTTGTGAAAAATCTGTGTTCAGACTCATATTTTTACCTCCTTTCTAAGAGTGAAAACCTACTAATGTGAAATCGGATCACTATATTCTTTAGTCCTGTTGGCTTATCTGTCTCCTTTATTCATTTATCTTATCAACAGCTTTTACATGAATGTTTACTATGATGTGTTGGGAATATTGTGAAACCTTTTAATTAGAAGAGAAATGTAATATATTCAACTTGTGACTTCAAAGAGCTTGTGGTCTTAGAGGCGAAAATGTGAGACCATTTGACAGATATTCTGACGGGTGCTCTGGGCCATAGAACAGGAATGTTCTAGGGCCCTTGTCTGCCCCACTCCTCCCAGATTTCCTTCCAAGGCAGGCTTCCCAGAGAAAGTCGTGTTTCGATGAGGTATAACGTGGCAATAGGTATGGCGGGGAGATGAGGAGACTCTATCTCCTCAGGTAGAGAGTAGCCTGTGTAGACGCAGTCAGACAAAGAGGGAGCATAGTGTACTGTGGGACCTCTGGTGATTCCTCTGACAGTAGCTGAGGAAGTTTGACAGGGTAGGTGGGAGATGGGGCAGGACAACTGGTAGGGTCCAGCTCACAAATGTCCTTGAGGGCTGCCTGAGCTTCAGGAAGGCAGGAACAGTTATTTATGAAGTAGCATCAATAGGATTTGGTTTAACCAACATTTCTGAAACAAGAAATGTGATCAAGCCATGGTTTTGTTAATTCTATGCAGTGCTGACTTTCTGTGGGCATTACATCATATGGTCCTTGAGCTGAACAGCTATTTAGCTCTGGTATGGGGCTACAACCAGAGAAAATACCATGACTGGAATATCTAAATTTCAGATTTGTTGCTATAAAATAGGTGTATTTGGATCTGGTTTTGCTTGGGAAGTACATTTGATTTCAAATCTAGATGTGAAGTTTCAGCTGTCCTTTTTCCATAATTAATTTTATAAGATTATAGAATGTTTTTTGGCAACCCAGATTTGTTTCATACTTTTAAAAATTCTTTTTGGGGGGAGATTTTACTCTTTATATTTATTAAAGATGCCATTTTTACTGCCTTCTTGAAATTGGGAAATAATCCGACCTTGATTATCTGACATAACTCTAGGACCTGGTTGTCTGTGGTCTTAACTGTGAATTGTGCATTGTGCATTGTGGGTAGTTGAAAAGATAGCATTTCATAAGCCATAAAAAAAGTCCTTTGGAACATCATCCATCACAAAGAACTAAAGAGGAGCCTGTTGCCTTCCAGAGAGTTCTGATCTGAAACATTATTTCGAAGAAAGTTGTTTCCTTGGTGCTCATTAAGAGGATTAGTTCCGGGTGGAGCTTTGAGGTCATACATCCAATTCTGGTTAAAGAAGATACTTTATGTAAATATTTGCACATTGTGAGAATATATATGCACAGATTATAAAAATATGTATAAGTAAAGTGTATCTCCACTTCTTCCTCTGTCACTACTTAAAGATTCCATTTTATAGAGTGTCATATTAGCATATTTCTGTAATAGAGTGTATGCTTCTTCTCTCATTTAATATATACTGGGTATATGCTTTGTGTCTATAAACATTTGATTCATTATACTCCAAAAAGTTAGGAACACTTTTTAAGAACATTTTCTGTAATCCTCAAACCAGTTAATAGTTTTAATCATAGCTAAACTAGGCTTGGAATTTGCATTGAGAATTGATTCTAGTTGTCTGCAAATTATATTGGTTAATCTATTCTTTTTTGTTTGAAATAATATTTTTTAACTAAATTTTCTTATCTGTGATGAAAGTGATGTCAGAAGTCTTCTACTTTAGCATTTAAGGTTTCTTAAGCAAAATAGAATGTAATTCCTGTTGGATAACTTAAGAGGCAAACCCTGCCATGTTTTTCCTTCTTGACGTCTATTACTTCATAAACTAATGAGATAGATGAGTGTATGTGTGAATTGTTTATTCTATTTATGATAAAGTCACATGAATAGCTTGATATCTATAGCAATTACATTTTGAAAGTTTGCCTTTGGTTCCCTTCTTTCCTCTGCTTTTGATAGTTCTTATAGGATATTACCTTGAAAGACAAGAGTCAGGATTTCCCTTGAAACATTATAAAAGTAGAGTGTCACTCAAGAAATAAAAACTAGTCAGATGGTTTTTTCCAGGCTTCTCAGCATTCCTTGTAAGCACAGGACTTGACTCCCTAAGAATGGTGCTTTCAGAAAGTTCAGGCGGCACATGTGTTTTTATTGTCTCTTCCCCCTCTGTCACCCCTTTGCCATAACAGATTCTTATGTAGAATGTTCAGTGTGGGCACTCAATGAAAAGACAGAGTGATGCAGAATATTGTGTTTTAGCTTTGACCACCTAATTAATTACAGCCTGAAAAACTTTTATATACTTATTTTAAATCCTCCTTGTAGATTAGTCTTTGGAAGTGGTCTACAAGTGGAATTTTTTTCCTCTTGTGTTTAATTATCCAATATTTGAACTGTTGGTTTCATCACTAAGTGTACTTAAATGAAGCTTGGGGCAAAATCGTGAACAGAATTGTAAGCAGCATTCTTTTTTTCCATACTACTGTTGCCATATGTTAAAGGAGCCAGTCAGCACAAATGGGTGAAAGACCCTTCTCTGAGTCAAACACCAGGACAATAAACCTTGTTAAGAATTGTGTTTGCTGTTATTTCAGATCACGTCTGCTTATTCCTTCTCATGCTCTTCACTGTCTTCACAAAGCAAGCTCAGCCCACAGAGAGAGCAGAGAACTCATTGCTGTAGTATACGTGTTAAGGGTGTGAGAGCTGTGTAAAAATTCAGATGTGATCAGGCAAAAACTAGAAGAAAATGATTGATTGAGCATGCACATATGTGAAAAACTATCAGAACTGCTCTTCCTACTTTTTGATTGTGTTGGAGTAGGCAGTGGAATAGGACTAGAGCTTCACATATGCCTTTCAGAAAGGAATGCAGAAGTACCTACATTACGTTCCAGTACCCTTTTCATTTAAATGGTGGGGAATCTTTCTCTCTCTCACCTTCCTAAGCAGAGGCGGAGGCCCAGAGAGGCTGAGCAGCTGGATCATTGAGTTAGCATGGAGCTGGGTCGGGGGAGGCGGGGGGGGCATTTATCCATTGGAAGTGGGATTGGTCCCCTAAGGATAAGTGTTATGTCTTGCAGTTTTTAAGCAACTTGTCATTTACTGAAGGGGTCAGTAGATATTCCCTAGTTTTTTTAAGGTGCTAAATTAAACATTTAGCACCTGTTGCCTTGGTTGTTACTGTAGAAGTTGTTCAGAATGTTATCAGAAATTGCTGATTAGTCGTTAGTGCTGCTTTGAGTGAAAAGCCAGTACTTCCACATCACTATAGCAAAATAAAGATAAGTTTAGGAATTCCTGAAAGTGAAAATGTTAGTACTCAGTCGTGTCCGACTCTTTGTGACCTCATGGACTGTAGCCTCCCAGGCTCCTCTGTCCATGGAATTCTCTAGGCAAGAATACTGGAATGGGTTGCCATTTCCTTCTCCAGGGTATCTTCCCCACCCAGGGATTGAACCTGGGTCTCCTGGATTGTGGGCAGACTCTTTACCGACTAAGCCACCAGGGAAGACTGGTGAATCCCACATGAAGCCCTGTTTTGACTGACAGCTCAGCTTGCATCCTGCACTTGACCTTGCCTTGCTCACCAGCACAGACCCAAGCTTTTGGACATGACTTGGGTACCTTTAGGGTCTAATTCACCTCTGGCACTGAGCAGAGAACACAATAGGAAGTTGATTTGGCTTTTCACTTCCACATTCTTCTAAGTCAGGCAGTTTTATGATTCTGGTTTGTAAGACATTCTTGTTATAGTTTGGCCGTAAATCTACCTTTTCTCTGAAGTCATAGGCTATGCTCACTGTAATGTAGTAAACATTGCTATTTTCACATCAGTGAATCAAGGTTATTTTTTTCTTATATTTCTGACAAAGTAATTTCTGTCTAGTCTAGAATTAGTAGATCCTCTCAAGATGGAAGTGTTTATTCCCATCAGCTATCACGTAAGTGGCTACATGCTTTCAGTTTGCAAAGTTGTTTCTGAGTATTTTCCCAGTACTGCGTTCCTGTTTCCTCAAAGTGAGTTGAAAAATAAGGGCATCATGATCTTTTCTGAGATTTATGGCCAAGTTATATTAGCCCTTAGGCTTCGTAGGATTCTGTCTTGTCAGTATCCTATGACATGAGAAGGTAATTAGTTCTTTTCAGGCCAGTGGCTGATATTCAGCATGAGTATTGAAGTTATCAGGCCACTGGCCGTAGACTTAGGTGTGAGGCTGGGTAAGTGGAGGCACCTGGGAAGGGATGACAGGCAGATCTCTCTGGCTTCCCATAGGAAAAACAGGAATTAATGTCAAGGCCACTGAATGAAGGTTATTGGTCCCGATTTTTTATGTTTGTTGGTTTAGTAATCATGTTTGCAGCATCTACACACTGGTTTGAAGTAGGCAGGTTCTGTAGCTGGGTCAGTCCTTGTGACTTCTGTTTGTAAAGACTGCCAGGCTGGAAGCAGTGAACCCTCTTAATTAGGTAAGTTCATGAAGCTAAGTGACCAGAGCCTTTATTCTGTTTTTTAATCCAAATTAAATTATCTTTCTAAGGACCCATTGCATATGAAAATGACTATGGCCTTTTATTATCCTCTTGTGGAGAAGTTAAAGCCATAAAAACTGATCATCTCTGGAAGACTTTTGACGTTGTATTTTCTGATACCAGTTTGCTCTTTGGAGAGCTTTCTTTGCCTTTCTCACCTTTAGGTGCTCTTTCACCTTCCTGCTGCAGTTCACAGCTCTGTGAGGCAGTGAGCAAGTTGAGTTTTGCCTACACCCCTCCTATTGTTGTCAGTGAGGCCCAAGCAGGGCCAGACATGGGCCATGTCGTGATCGTGCAAACGGAATGTGACTGACCGTGTGTGAGTTTCTCTGTCTTCATTAAACTTGTTCCCCTTCTCTGAAACCCCTCATGCTGCACGCTAGCACGGAGCAGCCGTATCCCTCGACCCAGCACGAGTCAGGGGTGCAGCCGCGATGCCAGCCGTGAGAGCAGCCGGGATACGAGCCCTGCTCGGGGCTTCGCGCCGCTCGGTGAGTACCCGCCAGCTGGGCACCCCGAGCGCCCCACCCTGCCAGGCCCAACCGCCAGCCTCTGTCCCTCCACCACCGTCCCGTGAGCCTCTGCTCTCCATCCTCTTCCTGAGCCACCCTTGTACCCCTCTGCATGTTCAGATTTTGGCTTTCCCAGTTTTTATTTATCAGAGGGAAAAAGCACCACCTCACTCTGTACTGTTGTCACTTGGGACCACTGGCTCCTGGGTAAGCCCACCTGTGAGGTCATTGCCAGTGTGAGGTGAAGCTCAGCCAGAGATCACTGTGCTTCAGACTTGAGTGAATTCAGGGCGTATCGCAGTCGTTGAATTTCTACAACTTGTTTTCATCTTACAAGGCATCAGTTCATGTGTGAGTCACTTCAAAGGACAAAAAGTAAAATCATGATAACATTTAGGAAGGTAAACGTGTTCACTTTGGGTGTAGGAACGTTAATCAGAAAAGCAGCATGATTATCAGCTGTCCTTCTGTTGAATGAGTCCTTTCAAAACTTTCTTTAGAGCAGTCTACAAATTGCTTTTGGATAAACTGACAAGGTGTATGTATAGCACACCTCGATGTTCACTGTTAATTATTAAGAAATTTTCCTTTTTCCTGGGCTCCACGGGCTCTAATGTTTGTGACCCACTGCCACCCGAGGACAAAAAAAAAATCACAATATTTGGTGGCCATGGTGCATTATAAGTACTTACTTCTGATCACCAGTTGGGTGCCAGTTGGAGCTGTCTGACACACCCACATTCAGTTTTTCTTATAGCCAGAATTTGTACTTTAACAATTTCTAGTATTCAGGAAAAACAAGATAAAAAGAGAAACATGTATCCTTTATAGATATTGAATTTACTTTTTCTATTTAGTTTTAATAGTCCTGCCTTTCTCTAAAATGGACATATACCTTTTCACTTTGCACTGTCAACACACATTTTCACAAAAACGAAATGTTTTGTGTTCTTCAGTAGTGGTGTTCTAGTCGTTTGGCATATTTAGTGCTGTGCAGTTGTCTATTTTTGTCGTGATAAGCATGGCAAGTAAGGTAGAAATCATCCTATCATGCTTGGGCCTAGGCCTTAAGTTATTATCTGGAGCTGTGAACTTCAACAGTCTGTTATTTTGACTCTAATTATGAGGCAGCTCTTTCAAATATAAAAATGTCACTGTGGAAGATGGATGGTGGAGCAAAAGCATTAGGTCTTAATATTTTCCTCTGTCTCCTTCTGATATCATACACTTCTTCCCCGGATCTTTTTTCCCCCAAATCAATAATTAAAATCTAAATCTATTTCTTCGTGAACACTGTCCTTCGTGGAGTTCTCAGAAAGAGCAGGAAAACAGATGCAGGGCCCTCTAGACAATCCACAGACTTGGTGAGGAGATACCTGTGTGGGTGTCCTACTTGCTGAGCACAAGGGCCTGAGAGGGGCACAAATTACCTGGCCCCTCCCAGCTCTTGCACAGCAGTCTCAAGTGTTAGATCAGAATCCTCAAAAACATCAGGGGCAACAATGATGGTTTTTTTCTGTAAGAACTGGTTATTTTTCCTTTCAAATTATGGCTATGTATGCATCCTTGTTCACGATTTGACCTTCCAAATAACTTAGAATTGAACACTGCAGTCTGTTTATTGGTCATTTTGTCTCTTAGAGGCAGTTCAGTGTTTTTATTTCCTCAGACATTGCTGTGTTTGTTACTGCCCATGGAAGCAGCCTTTGTGACCCTAGTCTGTGGCCCAGGCAAGATGTGCTGGACTCTTGAGGTCCTCACGGGACTCTGAGGAGCTGAGGGACCCAGCTCCTAGTTTCCACTCAGGTGTTTTCTGATGACAGCCCGGGTTGTGATGTGTCATTGCTGCTACCGCAGCTGGAGTTGTGGCTGTGGGTGCTTCTCTTTCTGATAATCTCTAGCCACCAGCATAGTCTTCTGTGTGGTCAGGGCAGGAGTTAACATCTTTTCAGCTCAGTTTTTAGACCATGCCTTTTTTGGAGGGGGGGGCGTTTAAATCTGTTTATAAAATTTCTGTCCAGCTCAGAACAGCAGCAGTGCTTATATGTCCCTGCACCATTCTGAGCAGTCAGTGGGCACATAACCCTTGTGGGTCCTGTTCAGCCTCTGGGACAGGTATCATCACCCCTCTTTTACAAATGACACAACTGAGCCTGGGAAAAGAGTCCACTTTCTCCAGATCACACAATTCTGACTTCAGAGCTTGGCTGTTCCTCCACCTCATCCGAGGCATCTTTCTCTTGTTCCTGCAAAGTGAGCTGAATGCTTTCTGAGGCCTCCCCAGGCCCAGGTACGGAGAAAGCACTCTGCTTGGCTGTGTTTCCAGGCTTGACCAGAGGACCCGAGAATTCATGTACAAACCCCAGAGGTTGCTGCCCCTTAGAGAACCTCCTGTGCCCTTTAGAGGGTGTGATGTTTCCTTCTCACTCACTTTAATATTCATTTTGTACCCCCTTTATAAATCCGTGAGATTTTGTATTAGTGCCCCCTTTGAATCAATTTATATAGCCAACCTTCACTTTTTAAAAGAAAAGGAACAGAAGTAACTGTTTTGCTGACTGCATATTGGGTTTGAGTTTATAGGGTGTTTTGTTTTGTTTTGTGTAGTTTTTGGCTGGGCTGGGTCTTTGCGGCTGTGCAGGCTGTCTCTCGTTGCAGTGAGTGGGGGTTACTCTCTGGTTGTGGTGCACGGGCTTCTCATTGCAGTGGCTTCTCTTGTTGCAGAGCATGGGCTCTGCAGTGTAGGCTCAGGAGTTATTGCACGTGGGCCCCTGTGGCATGTGAAATCTTCCTGGACCGGGGATCAACCTGTGTCACCTGCATTGGAGGTGAATTCTTAACCACTGGACCATTAGGACATCCTGTATTTTTCTTAAAAACTTGTTTTGGACCATTTTAATGATATTAATATATATTTAAATGGTTACGGTGACAACTTTTGGGAAGATTAAGGGCTTTAGGACTCTGCTGTCAGTGAGGCTTTTACGTAAGTGGGTCCACTTGGATTCCATTGTGGGATGTTCACTTGAGTACATGACAAAGAACTCATTACATGACATATTTGTGTAGAATATTCTGTTGAAACAGAACTAAAGGACAGCTTCATAACCTTCAGGTGTTGCTTAAACACTGTTTCCAGTTTAAACTCTCAGGATATGATACCATTGTGCTTGTTTAAGAAATGAGTAGTTTGTTTCAGTCTTACACAATATTTTGTCAGTTTCCTTATTTAAGGAAAGTGATTATTTTGTAATATCTGTTCTAGAGCTTGCTGACTTATTTTTGTGCATCTTGAGAAATTAGGGATTTTCTTTTTCTTTTGCATGCTGATAAAAATTTATCCTCACTGACCGGATGACCTTTGCTGTTTAGTATCTTTTATCCTGCAGATACGCATGTTTCATAAAGTGACATGAGCTTAAATAAATAGTAATATTGAAGAGTTTGAGGCTTTACCATTCCATGAGTAACTGTGTGTTAGCATTTGAGGTTTCTGGGCTCTGGCTATGCAGGTGGAAGGCAGCATGGCTTAGTGTCACTCTGGGAAACCTGTGAACTTCCTGTGTTGCAGTCACTGTGTTCTTTCCCAGTAATGATTAGAAGCATGTTACTTTTTCCCCCCCTGAGTTAAGAAAAAGCCTTATGTTGCATGGTACTCCAGTCAGTAAATTCAGGTTTGGACCCAAGCCTGTATTTCATAATTATTTCTAAAAGTCGTTCCCTCCACACGAGTCTGGAGTTTGGTATATATTTTCTCAGATTGATGTATTGATGTGATTATTATGAGGCTTGCTAGTAAAATAATATTTAACATCTAAGTGTGAAGTAGAGTTTATGCTTGACCATTGCTGTGACCACCAGCACTGTGCTTCTGTTGCTACCACGGTTTATTCTGTGCCTGGCACTGTTTCAAGTGTTTGGTGTATAAGCTCTCTTAACTCCCAAAAGGAGGGTACCACTGTTAGCCCCATTTTACAGGTGAGAACTAAGACACAGAGAGGTTTAGCACTTTGCCCAAGGCCCATACAACTAGTTGTGATCTGACCGGGACCTGCCCTCTCCCATGTGTCACAGAGCTGGTGCTCACAACCGGAGTCCTGAGCTGCCTCTCCAAGGAAGGCTGTTAAACTTACTGCAGCTAACTTTCCAACAGTTAAACAATGAGGTAATTAATAATTAGGATATTTGTGCAACAGAACAACAAACATGTTGACTAGGGAAAATGGAATTATAGTTGTTGACCCCCCTTTTTAAATCAATCAATTTTTGTTCTGTGAAGCATAAAGTATTTTATTATTTTTTAATGACATACAGTTGATTTACAGGGTTGTATTAATTACTGCTACACAGCAGAGTGACTCAGTTATACATTTATATACATTCTTTTGTTCATATTCTTTTCCATGATGGTTTATTGCAGGATATTGAACCTAGTTCCCTATGCTATACAGTAGGAGCTTGTTGTCTATCCATTTTCTATATAAAAGCCCCCTTCTTGTGACTTCATGCTGTTTCTGTTGAGAGAACATTGTGAACTTCTTTGCTTCTGTATATGGTGCATGGTTGCGTGTGCATTGCATACCGACGAGAGGTATAACCCATGCTGCTGCTGCCCCTCTGGTGTGGCCCCTGACGTCCTTCCTGTGCATAGTCCATGGTGGCCGTAGTGGCTCCTGTCATGGACGTGCACCTGAGGTGTGGGCCGCTGGGTGCACAGGCCGGGGATCGGCGCTCGCTGTCCATTCATCTCCAACACCATCTCTTTTCATGAGGAAGCACGGCTGTGTTGGGAGCAGCCCTCGTGCCCTCCGGCCTGTGGCCGCTGCTGTCTGAGGTTCTCATGTGTTAACCCTGTGGGTGTTGCCGTTCCTTTTACCTGCAGCCTCTCGACGTCATTCCAGGTCCACTAGTGCTCTCGCCACGGCTGACTCTGTGGGGCAGTCAGGTGAACACGTGTTCATGCATGCCTGTCTCACGCTCATTGTCACATTTGTTCCCATCTTATTCGCTAGCAATTGGCATGGATGCACCTCATATTTTCCCCCTCAGTGTGCTTCTGTTTTTTTAAGTTGTTGAATGTTTATGGTTCTGTTAATAGGCTATAGATGCTTTGTAGCTTGTTTGACATCATTTATCTAGTGTTCATATTTATGTTAAAACAGAAGGATGGGGAAGCACTTCCGCCCTTGCTTTCAGTTCCTCCTTCAGGAAAGCAGCAGCCCCAGATAGGTGTCCTGAAGTATCCCTAGGAGAATTGGGGTATGGACCTCATCCAACAGAGGCTTTTGTCTCTCAGTCTTTGCTCCCAGTAAAGTGGTGTCTATGAATGCTAGTTATTCCTGTCCAGTTTTCATTACTTGGAGGTACTGTTTAGTCACCAGATGTTCAATTATAGCATACCCCTTTTCACATGGATTGAAGGAAGTGGATTGTCCTGAAACTTTTATGGAAAAACAAGTCATGGATGCCATTGCCTTCTCCATTGTGTGAAAGTGAAAAGTGAAAGTGAAGTCGCTTAGTCGTGTCCCGACTCGTAGCGACCCCATGGACTACAGCCTACCAGGCTCCTCCATCCATGGGATTTTCTAGGCAAGAGTACTGGAGCAGCTTGCCATTGCCTTCTCCGATTATGATAATCAAGTCAGGCCAAAGGTAGCCTTTGCAGCCTGCAGACTCGAAACACTGCCTCAACCCCATTTTAACAATACCCAAATAAATGCCCTGGTTGGCCATTAGGGCAGAAATAACATACAGTAATGCTCAATCTGCCAGATTTAACTGCCATCATTTTGATAAACTAATAATCCCTCATGACTACAGTTTTATCAACTGAATACGAGGCATCATCTCTTAAATCTGACTGTTGATGATGACAACTGTGACCAGTTTACTGAGTTAGTGTCTCTGTTTTTTCTCTAAATGAACCACCTATGCATTTTATTATGTGTTCTTTGGTTAGGACATTCCCCTAAAGATTATGGGCCAGGCTGAGGGCACAGTTAAATGTATCCATCTCTTGGAAAGTGAATGGTACCAGAGAGAACATAGAGCAGATTTTGGTCAGGTGAAAACAAAAGGCTTATAAATTTTCTTCACTCCAAACATTTCCCCTTAAGATTTGATTCAGTTATCTATGATAAATATCTGCAGTCACCATGTGTGGTGAAGCTATACACATCTGAGAAGCACAGAATAATTGCTTTGTTCTTACAGTTTTAATTTTGTGTCTGAAGAATCACTCTTATCCCTGGAGCAAGATTTGCTGGCATGAGATCTATTTTTTTTTTTAAGATTATGTTTTATTTAAGTTTATGCTGGGTAATTTCTAAATGGCTTATAACTGGATTACTTTCATTCTGTTACTCATAAATCCCTTACTATCTACCCTTTTTTAATGAAAAAAGAGAAAGACTTGAACAATGATCATTTATAAAACTGTGCATCATAAATCTCAAATTTCTGTTTCATATTTGAACTGATAATTTATATTATAGAGAGAGATATAATTGATTTTATACAGCATGTTATCACCTTTTAAACATATACATAATGATGACATTCAGTATAATCAACAACTGCATTAAAAAAGGGGATAGTATAACATGCAATTTTTGTTTCTCTATAAAAATTCATAATTGTATAACTTTTGATTAGTAGTTAAATTTTTCCCCCATTCTGTGGCAGTGGAAGATATGTTTTAAAACTTGACAATTTTAAAAAGCTAAATTAAAGTTCACCAGGTTGTAGGTGATATCTTGTTTACCTATCCAAATTTTAAATATATCATTTTATAAGAAAGATCAATTATGTAAGACAGACTTTAGCTTTCTGTCTCCCTCCCCCCCACCAAATGCCTTCATTATTAGAATATGGCAAATACAGAGATTTTCCTTGTCCAAACAGTGTCTTACTTGTTAAAGTGTTTTTAATCTTAACATTTTAAATAAGAATCATTTACTGGATTGCTTTGTCTTGAGCTGCCACAGCGGTGAGCAGCACGGACTCACAAGGGCAGTGAGTTTCGAGTAATCTGTGTCCAAATAAAGCCCTGTCCTGAAGTGAAAAAACCTTTACCAGTAGATACCCTTACCAGTGTAATTTACACTGACATTCTCCTGCATTGTTTTAATCTCAGCCTTTCGGAAGGAAGGCTGGACAGTTCATGTAAAGGGACTTGTAAAAGTTAGTCTTTTTGGATTCAGTGCTTTCACTGCCAGAGGCACGGATTCCATCTCTGGTCAGGGAACTAAGATCCTGCAAGCCTCATGGAACGGCCAAAGAAAAGAGTCTTTATTATCCATGAAGGTTAATAAGCTTATAATAGTTGTTTGAACCACTAAAATTGGAAAATTTTTTTGCATTCTGTCCATTTTGTTCACACATATAAAGATTATCATTTAAAAATCCTCTGAGGGACTTCGCAAAAATTTATATTATCTGAATGATTAATGTTTTGCAGTGAAGATACTAGCTTTTTGTGGTGAAGATTAAATAATTTTAATATATTGATTTTTAAATAACCTTTGGTGACGCAGGCATCATGATGAACAGATATCTAAAATTAATTGAGCTTAATAACAAACAGTAGTGACAGTAATGAAAATTTGCACAGAGATCAGTGTAATACATTGGATTCAAATTTTATCTGTTTATTACATATTGCATTAGAACTCATTTATCAAACCATAGAGCTTTCTAATTAGTTTGACCAAATATCAGGGCTTCTTTTGCCACTAGAGAGAATGCTAAATAGGTGAAAAGGCTCAACTCATGGCCCAGTTCCCTTCTATAATAAGTTCCCCTCTCCAGCCTATATCTCAGCTCTTTTCCAAAATAAAATATCATTAAAGAACCATTTCAATTGTCAGAATGCAACCATATTAAATGTGAACACTGTAATCTCTGCCACTGGTAAACAAGTCAAGTGTAGTTGAAACTACAAGCCAACTGCAGTAATAACTGGCCAGAGATTTTTCAGTGTTTCTGTCCAGTATGGGATGAGGCAAGGGCCATTGCAAAGAAATGAAAACATTTGAATTAAAATGACATATATTTTTGCTTTTGTTTTTTACCTAGACCGCTTTGGGCTCGGCCAGGCAGGAAGAATTCCTGGTTCTGTGAATGCCATGCGGGTTCTGAGCACCAGTACAGATCTGGAAGCTGCTGTTGCTGATGCTTTGGTAAGAGGCCCGATGTGTGTGGAGTCTCTTTGAATTACTGACCTACATTTTTCTCTGTCTTCACAGGAAGTAGCCTCCAAATCAGGTCACTAAGTCTTCTTTGATACTCTTTGAGATCGTGTAAATATTGGGTAAATTTAGGTTATTCCTTTCTTCTTAAACTTTTAACCCTGTACGTAAGTGAAAACTGGCCTTTCGAGCCACGTTAACGTCAAGAGTGTCTTCTCTGCTCTTCAGTAACAAGGAGGTTTGGATGACATTGGGCTTCTCTGATGTCATTGGGCTTCTTCTGTTCCTTTTTTATCCATTTTTTTTCAGCATTTCCTTTTTGCCCCTTCTTTTGCTTCTGTTGCTTTACGGGCTTTGATGGCATAGCCTAAGCACATCATTGTATAATAGTAGGTCATAGACTTTGTGGTTTGAAACTCTTGCATTCCATTACCATCACTAGTTGTTCCGTATGATTTTGTTTATTTGTTTGAATGAGTCCTTAAGTCATTATTTACAGAAACTTTCCCAGATTTTAAGATGAACTTTTTGAGAATATGAAGCACTAGTGGAGTATGTTTTTTTCTTTCATTGTTATAATGTAATATTTTAAAAAGCAATATAAAGTGATTAGAGGTCCTTAAATTTATGCTTCCAGCAAAAAGTTCCTCAGTAGAATCAGCTTGTGGTCAATTTGCCTTATAAAGATGCATTTCAGCGGGTAGTAACACAGCCTCTTGTTTCTTCTGGTTTATGTGCTCAGCATTTAAAATAGACATGCTTTAGAGAACTGTCTGATCTCTGGTGTTACTTGTACTGTTTTAAGAGAAAAGCATTATAATACCCTGCTTTCAGATCCTGAGGTTTTAAATCCAGCCCTGTTTTCATTTGATCAAAACTTCATAGTGTGTGGCTTCAGGGATTCTACCTCTCATCCCTCCTGGCCCTCCCTCATTTATTCTTGCTCAGCCAGGTTTCTCTGACAAACATCTGTGAGCAAGCAGTCTTCCAGTCTCCTAGTGCTTTCCTGATGAGGGCTGCCCCTCATCAGCCAGGTCTGTTCATCAGCCTTGGGTGTGGAAGGACTCTTCCTGGCAGGTACTGGAGTTCAGGATAATTGCTTTAAGTAGGACTTCAAGAGTCACAAGAGACTTTATCAAGTCAAGAGACTTTATGAAGCGGTTTTCCTTCCAAGTTGCAGCATTTGGAATTTGTTTCTTACCTATTCCGGGACTTTTAAGAAGTGGGAACCAGTGGGGTGAGAAGTGATGGATGTGCAAAGCCCTTGGTGAGACAGCACTTCGGTTGGGGTTGGGGAAGCGGGGAGGGCTGTGTTTCCTTGTTTCTTAAAGATGTGCCCCAGGAACACTGCACAAAGTGCCAGGAGGCAGAGCAGGACTCAAGAATCTGGGCTTTGCCGTTGCCTGACTTGGGCTTTTCTCTGAGCTGTGGCTCTCCTTACACTCCCACTGCCCTTACAATATTTTGTCCAAACCTCTTGGTCTCTTCCCATGACCTGCTTCAGAAGACAGCGCCAGGATGGTACTCAGTCCCTGCCTCGCAGAAAGGAAGTCCCGGGACAGAAGCTTTCCTAGGAGCAGACAACAGAGTTAATAGCAACATTTGGGATGTGCCTCAGTGGTGTGGGGAGAGTTGCAGCAAAGAATTATAGAGCAGATACTGGAATGTCTCATAAGAGGTGCAAGAGGGTTAGGAAATGCCATTGTGAAAGCATTCTTTGTTATTTGCTTGATATGAATTGCTTGCTAACCTGTATTTTTGGTTTGCTAATATATGTTTTGCTGTACACTTTTGTTGCAAGAACAATCCCCACATATGCTTCTGACATAATTCTCTATGCTTTTTCCCCATCCTTCAATATTTTCCTGCCTACAGCTGTTAGGAGACTCCAGGAGCAAGGTACCAGTGCTTTAACTTTTGTTTTATAACTTTTTTTTTCTGTTGTGAGTATATTTCCTTTAGGAGCTGGTAAAAGCAACAAAAATGTAGCCTAGTGTAGAAGTTCTGTTTTGAACTGTGATTTTGTGGAAACTAGTGGTGCTTTTGCTAGTGATAGAACTGGTCATATCTCACATGTGTTTGAGCATTGTTTTCCAACATCAAGTTCTGTCCATTATCATCCTAGTGTTTCATTTTACTAACCTAGGTTTTGTCTCACGTCATTATTTCATGAGTGGATACATTCAGCATTTTCCTTATCTTAGGAATCTAGTTCATGTATAAATGAGATGGCTGTGTAATTATCATCCTAACAAGGATACTTTTAAGCATGAGGGAGGGTGCCATTAATAATTATCTGGGGACAGTAGGTGGAAGGCAGAGCCGTCCCAGGTAAGTTGTGATGTGTGTACAAGTCACATTCCTAGGAAGTTACATTGGTGCAGTTTAAGCCTGTAGCTACTTGTTTTCCTCTTAGAGAAATTAAATTTTATCTGTTTTATATAGTTCTTGCTATATAATTTTGGAATTTAACTTAATAGTTTTATATTCAGGGTAAGAGACATGAATGAAGTGGGTATTCTAGTCTAAGGAGGCCTAGTAGTGTTGTAAAACTGTGAGTCATTAATAAAAATGGTATAGATTTTTTGAGAATCCTTTTATATAGGACACTACACCACTGACATTGCAGTGTCAGATGTTCTTAAGGGAGCATGAATTTTCAAACAAATTTACTTATAGACCATGTTCAAGACAGGTTGCTTTTGGTTGGGGAAGGGTGGTGGGCTCACAGACTCAGTGTGTCAGGTGCTGAGCTAGGCTGTTTAGCATATAATTCCACTTAATCCTGACAACAAGCCTCTGAGAATGGTAATCAGTATTATCTCAGGGAAAGGTTAGGAGGCTTTCTGAAGTCACATGGTGGGTCCATGTTACTGAGAGGGCCGTACACCGCACTAAAGATCACGCTCCTTCTTCTGCTGTGGGTTGCTCTGCTTACTACTCACTCTACCTACCAGAAGTCTGCTGTTCTGTTTCCATTTCCCTAATCTGTAAGCAAAGGGAAGGTGTGGGTGCATGTGCCCATGTGTGTGTTTGTGTGTGTGTGTATCTACATTTAACTCTTCGTGGTTGATTTTGTGTGGTAAGACTCATGTTGCCTTTCCATTTCTTCCCCAACCCCTCCTTGGATCTGGCAGAAGAAGCCTGTGAGGAGAAGATACGAGCCCTATGGGATGTATTCTGATGATGACGCCAACAGCGACGCCTCCAGCGTGTGCTCGGAGCGCTCCTACGGCTCCCGGAATGGGGGTATCCCCCACTACCTGCGCCAGACAGAGGACGTGGCTGAGGTGCTCAACCACTGTGCCAGCTCCAACTGGGCTGAGAGGAAGGAAGGGCTGCTGGGTCTGCAGAACCTGCTAAAGAGCCAGAGAACGCTGAGGTAGGATGGGAGGCCAGGTTCCTTCAGATTGAGCCTGACACGGATGCATTGTCATCTATGGGGCAGGCCCGAGAGAGGCCAGGATGGCTCAGATGTGGTCTTTGCCTTCCAGAGAACTTAAATATTGGGCAAACACTCCATAACTTATTAGGTCTAGGAAACATTTGGTTCACCATGGCTCAGATTTGTCTAGTAGGTGTTTTGAGAAAACTCAGAACAGTTTGTGGTTTAGGTAAAACATAAAAACAACTCTGAAGTTAGTACAGTTTATTTACACTTCAGAGACATGAATAAAATGATGCCAGTCTCAGTCTAAAATGTTTTCATGTGCATGTGCATATGTATAGTTTTTATAAATATGCAGAGTAGAGAGACACTCAAATGGAGAACTCCAAAGTGGTACAGCATTATCTCTAGAATTGATTATTTTTGCTTTTGTTTTTGTTTCTGTATTTCATAAATTTTCTAAAATAGGCATGTATTGCATATACCAAAAACACATGTTTATAACATATTTCATCAGATCTAAGGTACCACTGACACACCATTATTTTATATCTAAGAAGAAATGCTTTTTATAAAACCATGACAGTACTGATATGTCATTGATTGCAGGGTGAACCTCATGGTTAGAGAGATATTTGAAGTATAGTCCGTTACATTCTTTCGATAATTTTTTTAAGCAATGCTGTGAGACTAGTTACGTGTTTCTGTTCATGGATGGCTCTGCAAAACTCTGTGAGCATGGACTGACGAGTCACTGGGCTTCAAGTGTGGCCGTCTATAGTCAGTGTGACCCCTGCCATATTCCTTCCTGCCACCTAAACTCCCTGCCCCCCTTTATTCATTTGATTCTGTGCATGCACATTCCTGCTGAAGTGTAGGTCACCTCTGGTGGTCTAGTGATCTGTCAGAAAACAAAAACGATGAAATGTCCTTATTCTCCAATAATCTCCTTAATTCTGGTGGCCCCAGTTTCTTGGTTCTTAGTGTTCTCCAAGTATCCATTGAAGAAGCTCTAGGAATCTATTGATTAACATTGGTCTGGTCTGGAGTTCATTGTTAGCAATGTTAAAAGGACCACTGGATCTGAGAGGGCATGGTATGGGGAAGAAGGTAACACTTTCTGATCAAAATTTGAAGTAGAGACAGGATTCGGTAGTGCAGTTCAGGGTAGGAAACGTCACAGGGGCACTGATGTGAAGTGAGTGTGTGCTTGGCTCAGGTGCTGTAGCAGGTAGAGAGTTAGCAGTGGTTTGTGGTACTGAAATGGGTATAAAGATATCACAGTACTTTGACTAAAACAGAAGTGAGACTAAAATCCAGGTCTGTCTGACCCCGCTGCACATGCTTTTCTGAATTGACCCGACTACCTTTCATCTGTCGCGTGTGGAAATGAAGTGAGCAGGATTTGGTGTCTGGCTTTGCCATATGTGCATGTGTGTAAACTTACGTGATCACACTCTGAGATTCAGTTTCATTTTAGAACAAGACCAGAATTGGTGTGATTTCTTATTCCTGTGTAATTCTGTCAAATTAAAATTTAGATAATTCATTTGTAGAAAAAAAGGTGTTACATAAAAATTAGATAAAACATGTTAAATGAAATAAAAGGATTTAGAGAAGCTATAACTACTTTCAGTGTTGACTTATTAAATATTAAATTTATTTCATTTTATTTCCTAGTCGAGTAGAATTGAAAAGATTGTGTGAGATTTTCACCCGAATGTTTGCTGACCCTCACAGCAAGGTAAGGTCTGAGAACCTGCCCACTTGTAACCTCTTTGCATGTCTTTCTATATAATACACTACTTCAGAGTGGGAGAACAGCCCCACCATGCAGTGTAGCCCTTCCAGACTTACTTTAACAGTAGTTTATATCTTTTGAAGACAGAATTCTTAGAAACTTCTCTTGTCCATACAGTGTCATTAATAAAGTGCATTTCATGTAAGGATTACCCTGGAGAGAATCAGATGTAGTCTTTTATTCACTCAGCGAACAGTTTTGCATACTTCATGGAAGTACGTAGGCTGGATGCTAGGAGGTAACAGTATATTATAACGCCTTTTTAGAAAGTTACAGTAGTGAAGAAAATAATCAAGTATACAAATATTTTTTTGGTACCCATGTAGAATTTGTCTGTATAGGACAAGATAGAAAAATGATAGCATTTATAGAATGGATTTACTGAAAAGCCACATCAAATATTTCTCCAAATAGATTGCCACTTCTAAGAATTTGCTAGACGGTGGCCACCCAGCTGATGCCCATGCCTCTGGGGGGCCTGAGGGCCGCCTTTTGACAAGGGCACCCTGCTGAGTACCCCAGAGTGAACGACAAGCCCTTTCTAGGAGTGGAGCTGAGAGCAAGACCCTTGACAAAAGTTTACTCAGAGTCTAGATTTTAAATAAAAGCCAGAGTTTGGGAGGAAGCCTTTGAAGGTGTTGGATGGTTTTAGAGACAGAAAACAAGAGGAGTGAAGATATCAGGAAAGTAAAAGGGTGGATAAAGGACCAAAACAACCTTCAGTTCAGTTCAGTTCAGTCGCTCAGTCATGTCCAACTCCTTGCAACCCCATGGACCACAGCACGCCAGGCCTCCCTGTCCATCACCAACTCACAGAGTTTACCCGAACTCATGTCCATCAAGTCAGTGATGCCATCCAACCATCTCATCCTCTGTCGTTCCCTTCTCCTCCTGCCCTCAATCTTTCCCAGCATCAGAGTCTTTTCAAATGAGTCAGTTCTTGGCATCAGGTGGCCAGAGTATTGGAGTTTCAGCTTCAACATCAGTCCTTCCAATGAACACTCAGGACTGGTCTCCTTTAGGATGGACTGGTTGGACCTCCTTGCAGTCCAAGGGACTCTCAAGAGTCTTCTCCAACACCACAGTTCAATAGCATCAGTTCTTCAGTGCTCAGCTTTCTTTATAGTCCAACTCTCACATCCATACATGACTACTGGGAAAACCATAGCCTTGACTAGACAGACCTTGGTTGGCAAAGTAATGTCTCCACTTTTTAATTTGCTGTCTGGGTTGGCCATAACTTTCCTTCCAAGGAGTATGCATCTTTTAATTTCATGGCTGCAGTCACCATCTGCACTGATTTTGGAGCCCCCCAAAAATAAAGTCTGCCACTGTTTCCACTGTGTCCCCATCTAATTGCCATGAAGTGATGGGACCAGATGCCATGATCTTAGTTTTCTGAATGTTGAGCTTTAAACCAACTTTTTCACTCTCCTCTTTCACTTTCATCAAGAGGTTCTTTAGTTCTTCTTCGCTTTCTGCCATAAGAGTGGTGTCATCTGCATATCTGAGGTTATGGATATTTCTCCTGGCAATCTTGGTTCCAGCTTGTGCTTCTTTCAGCCCAGCGTTTCTCATGATGTAGTCAGCATATAATAAGTTAAATAAGCAGGGTGATAATATACAGCCTTGATGTATTCCTTTCCGAATTTGGAACCAGTCTGTTGTGCCATGTCCAGTTCTAACTGTTGCTTCCTGACCTGCATACAGGTTTCTCAAGAGGCAGGTCAGGTAGTCTGGTATTCCCGTCTCTTTCAGAATTCTCCACAGTTTTTTGTGATCCACACAGTCAAAGGCTTTGGCATAGTCAATAAAGCAGAAATAGATGTTTTTCTGGAACTCTCTTGCTTTTTCGATGATCCAGTGGATGTTGGCAATTTGATCTCTGGTTCCTCTGCCTTTTCTAAACCAGCTTGAACATCTGGAAGTTCACAGTTCAAGTATTGCTGAAGCCTAACTTGGAGAATTTTGAGCATTACTTTACTAGCATGGAAGATGAGTGCATTGTGCAATAGTTTGAGCATTCTTTGCCGTTGCCTTTCTTTGGGATTGGAATGAAAACTGACTTTTTCCAGTCCTGTGGCCACTGCTGAGTTTCCCAAATTTGCTGGCATATTGAGTGCAGCACTTTCACAGCATCATCTTTCAGGATTTGGAATAGCGCAACTGGAATTCTATCACCTCCACTAGCTTTGTTTGTAGTGATGCTTTCTAAGGCCCACTTGACTTCACATTCCAGGATGTCTGGCTCTAGGTGAGTGATCACACCATTGTGATTATCTGGGTCGTGAAGATCTTTTTTGTACAGTTCTTCTGTGTATTCTTGCCACCTCTTCTTAATATCTTCTGCTTCTGTTAGGTCCATACCATTTCTGTCCTTATTGAGCCCATCTTCGCATGAAATGTCGGAGAAGGCAATGGCACCCCACTCCAGTACTCTTGCTTGGAAAATCCCATGAACGGAGGAGCCTGTTAGGCTGCAATCCATGGGGTCACTAAGAGTCGGACACGACTGAGCGACTTCACTTTCACTTTTCACTTTCGTGCATTGGAGAAGGAAATGGCAACCCACTCCAGTGTTCTTGCCTGGAGAATCCCAGGGATGGGGGAGCCTGGTGGGCTGCCGTCTATGGGATCGCAGAGTCAGACATGACTGAAGTGACTTAGCATAGCATAGCATCGCATGAAATGTTCCCTTGGTATCTCTAATTATCTTTAAGAGATCTCTAGTCTTTCCCATTCTATTATTTTCCTCTATTTCTTTGCACTGATCACTGAGGAAGGCTTTCTTATCTCTCCTTGCTATTCTTTGGAACTCTGCATTCAAATGGGTATATCTTTCCTCCTCTCCTTTGCTTTTCACTTCTCTTCTTTTCTCAGCTATTTGTAAGGCCTCCTCAGACAGCCATTTTGCTTTTTTGTGTTTCTTTTTCTTGGGGATGGTCTTGGGTCTTGGGGATCCCTGTCTCCTGTACAATATCATGAACCTCTGTCCATAGTTCATCAGGCACTGTCTATCAGATCTAGTCCCTTAAATCTATTTGTCACTTCCACTGTATAATCATAAGGTATTTGATTTAGGTCATACCTGAATGGTCTAGTGGTTTTCCCCACTTTCTTCAATTTAAGTCTGAATTTGGCAATAAGGAGTTCATGATCTGAGCCACAGTCCACTTCCAGTCTTGTTTTTGCTGACTGTATAGAGCTTCTCCATCTTTGGCTGCAAAGAATATAATTAACCTGATTTCGGCATTGGCCATCTAGTGATGTCCATGTGTAGAGTCTTCTCTTGTGTCGTTGGAAGAGGGTGTTTGCTATGACCAGTGCGTTCTCTTGGCAAAACTCTATTAGCCTTTGCCCTGCTTCATTCTGTACTCCAGGGCCAAATTTGCATGTTGCTCCAGGTGTTTCTTGACTTCTACTTTTGCATTCCAGTCCCCTATAATGAAAAGGACATCTTTTTTGGATGTTAGTTCTAAAACGTCTTGTAGGGTCTTCATAGAACTGTTCAACTTCCATAGAAATTGAGAAAACCTAAAATCAACACAAGCAAATCTTAAAATACTTGATGCGCAAGCTTTAACTATCTTATACTATCGTTTTCCTAGTAAAAATGGTCTCTTCTAAGTCCTACCAGGGGAAGGAAACCTGTCATGGCCAGAAGCCTAGGCAGTCATCATCTCCCTTCTTTTCTTGCCCTTTCCTCCTTGTGGAAATTGTCCATGAAATGTCAGTCATCCACCTGCTGTGCTCTCATTCCACACTGGCTGAGCACCCACTCTGGGTTAGGGGTACAGAAAACATTGCACCCCTCCCTTGCTTCTGAGATGCTCACCAGAGCAGGGGAGAGTGAACACAGGGATTCTCCTATTTTTTGCTGGGGGGCAACAATTCTCCTCAGTATTGGTCTTGAAACACGTCTTAAAATTCCTGTTTTGACCCTCACAACAAGGTTGACATTCACAATATTAATAAAGTCCAAGAAGCATCGATTTTAAAAGCCACATAGATGTTCAGAGATAAAATTATCAAGATTTTCTGTAAGATAATATTATGAGCAGTAAGATTTAAAGCATAAGACTCGTAAGATATATAGCATAAGGGATATTAGGTGGATTTGGACATTGATGAAATTTCTATTACCTGTCACCTCTAGATTGCTGATTCAGAACATGAGGATAAAGAATGTGAGGATAAAGAAGGAAATTTGTTTCCATCAGAAGGCTCTTGTACAGTGAGTTTGGAGGTCTCAGTTTAGTTAATATTTGCTAGCTGCCTTAGTGCTAAGCCAGGAGTCCCACAGCTGGGACTCATTGACTTCTCTCTGAGCTGTCTCCCGAGAGACCCCTGGTGGTTAATAGTTCCTGCGCTATAACTGAGTAAGTCTACAATAGCTGGTTTGTCCCAGCAGAACACAACTCATTAACCAAATAGGGACACAGTGCTACCATTTACCTCTCTGAAATTGGTTCAGGGATAAGCCACTGTGAACTTTGTCTCACAGGAGGTAGCAGTGATGATCGCACCGTGGTGTGAGAATTATGTCAGCTGTCAGTCTGTTTTATTCTAAGCTGTACTCTTTGATAATATTAGTATAGTTTTTATAATATCTTTTTATAGAGATAACACTTTGTAATATCTGAATTGGCATACATCAAAATAGATGATAGAAATGAAAAGCAATAGGTATGCAAGTTTTTTTTTCCTTATCCTACAGTAATAGTTGTTGAATGCTAGAAATGAAATAAATATAGTGGTTAAAAGGGTTTTTTAAAGAGAGAGAGAAGAAAGGAAGGAAGGCTGGCCTCCAAGATTAGACTCATACTTTTCAACAAAGTTAATATCTCTCTGTACTGGATTTTAAAGGCATGTAGAGGGAGGGGAGAGGATTTTGTCAGTTCATAGCCTTTTCAGGCCTTCTAGGAAACTGCATGAAAATGATATGACTTCACTGTGGACTAACATGGACTCTGTTTCGTTGCATGGCCTGGTTTGCGGTGGAATTCACAACAGAGAGTAAGTTCCAACCCCTTTTCCTTTATCTCTTTTCGGTACTACGTTTGCCGTCTGTGCCGTGTCCAGTTGTTAACATTGTCACCCAAGTTAGGAGTCTGGGCAAAGGCCAATTGGGCATTTTCACGTTTTGAAGACTTTGGAGGAAATTATGAATTAAACATGTGAAATACTTGGTTTCCCTTTGTGTCTAGGTTTTCAGTATGTTTTTGGAGACCCTTGTGGATTTTATAATAATTCATAAGGATGACCTGCAAGACTGGCTTTTTGTTCTTCTCACACAATTACTGAAGAAAATGGGAGCGGATTTACTTGGATCTGTGCAAGCAAAAGTTCAGAAGGCTCTTGATGTCACAAGGCAAGTGTTTGGGGCAAGATTGTGTTCTCCCAGCTTTTGATATATAATGACATACGGCATCATGTAAGTTTTAAGTGTATAGCATGAGGATTTGATACATGTGTATATTGCTAAATGATTAGTACAGTGTTAATATTTATATCCTTCACCTCACTTAATTAGTATTTTTTGTTGCGTATGTGGTAAAAAAACATTTAAGATACATTCTCTTAACAAGTGTATGATACAATATCATTACCTGTGATCAACATGCTATATGTTTGACCCCTAGAACTTATTCATGTCATAACTGTAACTGGAAGTTTGTGCCCTTTGAGCAGTATCTCCCCATCTCCTCCATCCCTAGGGTCTGGCAACCACCATTCTACTCTCTGTTTCTATGGGTTTGACTTTTTTTTTAATTCTGTAGATAAGCGATATCATACAGTATTTGTCTTTCTCTGACTTATTTCACGTAGCATAATACCCTCAAGTTTCATCCATGTTGTCACAAATGGCATAGTTTCCTTCTTTTTTATGGTGAAATAATATTCTGTTTATATACGCACCACATTTTCTTTATCCATTCACCCATCAACACACTGAGGTTGTTTTCGTGCCTCGGTGATTGTGAATGGTGCTGCAGGGAACAGAGGTCAGATGGCTCTCTCTCCTTTTTTTGTTTTTTGGCCACACACTGTGGCTTGTGGGATCTCAGTTTCCTGATCTTAAATTGAACATGGATCAGAGAAGCGAAAGCCCAGAATCCTAACAATTAGGCTACCAGGGAACTCCCTAGTTTTAGTTTTTTGAGAAGCATCCTTACTGTTTTCCATAGTAGCTGCACCAACTTACATTTCCACCAGCAGCAGTTATCTTTTTGATAATAGCCGTTCTAACAAGTATGAGACAATATCTCACTGTAGTTTTTATTTGCATTTTTCTAATAATCAGTGATGTTGAGCACTTTTTTGTGTACTTTTTGGCCATTTGTATATCATCTTTGGAAAAATGTCTATTTGGTTGGGAAGGAGGGAACTAGACCATTTTGATATTAGGAAACTCTTTGTAGATGGTTTCTTGTCACTCTGTTACCTGTAGTTTTTGTCACCCACTTGAATATCTTCTTTCTTACTTAATACCCATATTCTCTTGTTAGCATTGAAATTCCCAACAATTCATGAGATGAAATACATACATCTTTGAGTTGGCATTATTCTGGTGAATGCCTAAGACGTCCACCCTCCGTTTGCTGTGGGAAAAGGGGGAGGTGTTCTATGTGTTATTTCTTTGATGTGTAGCCAATATGAGTCACTTAAATCATGTATATTAAGTATGTTTTGCCTCCAGAAGTGGTCCTCAGAGCCTCCTGGATACAGATAGTTGTGGGACAAAAGGATGTGCTGTTGGATTGTTTACTTTTTATTAATCAGTATAATGATGGTACTACTAAGACCCAGTGTGTACCATACACTTTATATTTTTCTTGTATTATTTTATTTAAATTTCAGATCAGTCCTGTGATTTTATAGACGTAACCCTACATCCCTTTTATTTTCACTATACTTTTGTACACTGAGAAAAGTCTCTTAAAGGGAGTCTAAAGAGAGCAATACATATACTCAGCCTCAATATAATATGTTTTTCTGTTGCATTATCTTTCCTGTTACCATGGAAGGCATGTCTGCATCAGGAACAAGGGATCCTTTGGGCAGTTTTAAAATCATATGGGTAATTTTTAAGGAAGGAGTGCTAACTTTCATTCTCCAAGAGCCCTCAAGGCTACCCAGTTGGATCACATACACGAGATGATGACAAGACACAGAATCGGTCCCAAGTGAGAAGTGGAGCTGGAGTGGGACTCTTAGGGCCACAGGCTGCTGTGTATGTCTGTAGCTGGCGGGCGTGTGTCTGGTGAGTGTCCCCAGGCACTCGTCTCTGCTGACGCACACAGTTGGCTCACAGGCTATTACCCAGCAAAGACCTCAGGGGATAGATGGTGCAGGCAGCCTCGTCAGGGTATAAAGGGTAGGCTTGGGTGTTGGAGCTCTTTCTTAAGTGAGCAGTTTTCCAGAAGGTACCTGGAGAAGGAGCTAAACAAATCCTGAGAAGGCAAGTAAGCATTTCTTCCTTACTTCATTGCTTCGTTTATGTGTTTTGGGACTTCTAAGAAGATTTCTCTTTTTCTAACTTTTCTATGTTATGTGTATTACTTTAGTATTTATTATATAAAATGAAAAGTAATGTTTAAAAGTAAACAGGTTTGCTTTTTACGTGTGTTAATCTGTTTTTTAGTTTCTTACATGATTTTACATTACTTTTTGTAAGAAATCTTTCTTTTAAAATACTTTCTTCTTTTTATAAACCTAGGGACTCCTTTCCATTTGATCAACAATTTAACATTTTGATGCGATTTATTGTGGATCAGACTCAAACTCCTAACCTCAAGGTCAGTAACTTTGTCATTATAGTTCAACCTCTAGAATTCAAATTTGCTTAAACTATACTTTTTCAGACATGACTCATATTTGGCTGTTAGTAAATCTGCTATGAGCACCGTGTGCCCATTTCTCTTGGTGTGGTGCCTAGTGCTGGTTTACTCGGTAAGGACGTGCTTCACTGTATTTCAGACTGCTGAGATGGTTGTACCATATTATATTCCGGCCAGCAGTGTCTGAGAACTCCCAATTATTTCACGTCCTCACCAACATTTGCGTGTTATTACTGTTTCACAGTTAATGTTTAAACTAGAAAATTTTGATGTATTGAAATAGCTATCTTATTAGAATGTTTTTAACATTAACATTATAACACAGGTAAATTAGCTGTTAGATGTTTTGTAATGTAAAAAATGTAAGAACAAGACTGATAGTATTTGAAGGAGGATGTGTTCCTTTGAATCAGATCAGGTACACTGTCCATTCTTTGATCACCAGTTTCTGTCAAGGTTTTGCTGCTACTGCTGCTAAGTCGCTTCAGTCGTGTCCGACTCTATGCGACCCCGTAAATGGCAGCCCACCAGGCTCCTCTGTCCCTGGGATTCTCCAGGCAAGAATACTGGAGTGGGTTGTCATTTCCTTCTCCAATGCATGCATGCCTGCTCCAACTCTGTGCAACCCTATGGACAGCAGCCCTCTAGGCTCCTCTGTCCACAGGATTCTCCAAGCAAGAATACTGGAGAGGGTTGCCATTTCCTTCTCCCATCAAGGTTTTAGGAGAAGCCTACTTCCCTGGTGGCTCAGACAGTAAAGCGTCTGCCTACAATGTGGGAGACCCAGGTTCAATCCCTGGATCGGGAAGATCTCCTGGAGAAGGAAATGACAACCCACTCCAGTATTCTTGCCTGGAAAAATCCCATGGACAGAGGAGCCTGGTAGACTACAGTCCATGGGGTTGCAAAGAGTTGGACATGACTGAGTGACTTCACCTTCACCTTCAATAAATAATAGCCTGTTTCTCCTGAGGTCAAAGCCAAGTGAGATATCAGTGGAGAAGTTAGGGCAGAACATCACCCTGATTGCCTTCAGTGCTGCCTTGCAAGACCTGGCCTAGAGTGGCTAAAAATCAAAACACAGAGTTGTTCGTGCCCACTCTGTCAGTGGCAGAACTGGGGGTCCCTCGGTCCCCCCGAGTGGGCTCTTGCTCAGCAAGTGTCCTGGCGTGTCAGAAGATCAGGGCCTGCTTAAATGCAGGGCCCCCTTCCTGTCCCAGACTTCCGGGTCAGTCATCCATGCTTTTCCCTGCTGCAGGCTCCCTGTGTAGGAACATAAGTCCAGGTCGTGTGTACTTCTCTGAGCACCAATAAGAGTCCTGTTCAAAAATGTGTGAAGTGTACTTACTGTTTGTAATTACTGGTTCTTTCAGGTCAAAGTTGCAATCCTGAAGTACATTGAGTCTCTTGCCAGGCAGATGGACCCAACAGATTTCATAAACTCTAGTGAGACAAGGCTTGCTGTTTCTAGAATTATAACCTGGACAACAGAACCAAAGAGTTCAGATGTGAGAAAGGTATGTCCCAAAGCGCCAGGCACAGCTTTAATCACAGCCTTTTCTTAGGTGTGAATTAGAGGAATTTATGGGAATGTTCAAACCACCTCCATACCTACATGCAAACCTCTCTCTTTCCTTTTCTACGAAACCAAGACTTTGCTCCTACCCCTATCTTCTCTGTCCAGGACCACCTTATTCCAGTCTTTCCGTATCAAAATGAAAATCTGAAATCTTGTGTCATGGGAGACACCCTGATACCAAAATGTTGTATTGTTGCTTTTTTTTTAATCAGCTAAAGATAAATACTTGCTCATGGCACATTGAGAGGCAGGTAATGCAGTTTAAGGGAGCACAGGATGTTAGCATTTCTATTCCTAGGTAGTATTCTGCCTCAGAACTACTATGAAGATGAATTCATACATGTTGAAAGCATGGTCAGTTCCTGACATGTGATAAGCACACAGGAAGTGTGAGTTATCACTGTGCTTATTGCTTCTATTCTCTTCCTGTCCATGTCCTGTTCTTCTGTGTTTGAGTTTCACACATGGCCATCATTCTTTTACTTTATATGTAAACTAACTAGCCCAACTAGCCTTTAAAAATTACTTTTAAGTCAGATTTCTCAGTTCTACTTTTAGACTAAAAGTATTTGATTTTGATTATTTGTGTATAATCATGAACCTTGCATTTTTCTCCCCATAGTATACTTCCTTCATAGCCAACTCTATAGCCAAAATAGTCCTTTGGCCTTGGGATAGAATTAATAATGTGGACCACTTAGGTCAAGGCAGGGTTAAGGATGATTCTAAGCAGTGTTAGCAAGATTGCTTTGCACCTGAACACCTACCTGCTTAGCACCTGCCTCCTAGAGTCCAAGGAGGAGAATCAAAGAATCACCCATAATGTTTCTTTGGGAGAATTACAGCCCATATAATTCTCCAGCCATTATATAGTATTAATTATAAACGAAGTTCTCCAAGGTTAAAGAAACAAGGATGAATTTTATTAATGCACTCATTCAAAATTATTGTTCTGGTATTAAGTAATATTTTAAATTTATGATCCTTTTATAAAATTTTTCAGTATTTATCAAAAGAACATTTCACTGGCAACCTTTAACTATTAAGCCTCTTTGGGATTAGAGGGATACAGTAGGAGGTGGTAAAATGATTTGGTTGATTGGAAAGTCAAAGTATTTCTGTTACGGTTTTCAAAATCATAGATCAACCAATGTATACAAAAACCTTCCTGCATTTAGGCATAGCAAGTAAATGTGTGTGTGTCTATGTGAGTTTGTGTTTCGTAATTGAGTGTTACTCAAGTGTTCCCTCCTGTGGGGCTGAAGGATACTTAATACTTGCGTGTTATCATGATTAGGGCCTGTATGGGAACAGCTGACTGTGGTCATGATGTCTACTTTCTCTGAACATGCCCATTAAAAATTTGAACTAGGATTTATTGTCCTAACTTTTGTAATCAGGACACTAGAGAAATGTTTCAAAGTTATCCAGCCTGGGACATCAAAACACTCAAGTTACTTTAATACTATGCTCAGTCGCTTCAGTTGTGTCCAACTCTTTGCAACCATATGGACTGTAGCACATCAGGCTCCTCTGTCCATGAGATTCTCCAGGCAAAAATACTGGAGTGGGTTGCTGTGCCCTCCTCCAGGGGATCTTCCCAACCCAGGGATTGAACCCACATCTCCTTAAATCTCCTGCATTGGCAGGTGTGTTCTTTACCACTAGTGCCACCTGGGAAGCCCACTTTAAAATACTAGCTTAAGTCAATTATGGTTAGGATGTTTAACGCTGAGATCACATAACTTATTTACTGTTTGATCTTCAACACTTAATTTCAGTTATTTTGGATCATACTGTGCTACTGTGCAAACCCTGTTCTGCACTGGCACTCCACCTCCATGTCTGCCCTTCCATCTTCCCCTCCCCCATTGTGAGGACTGCTAAAACACCTCATCTTCAGGCTGAGCTCAAACCTGGGCTCAAGGACAGTAATCCAGGGCTTCAGAGGAGGTTGAAAAGCTTTTTTTTTTTTTTTTGTCAGTAGTCCTCAGCCCTGGCTGCAATAAAAACCAGTCTCAATTCCTATGCTGTACCCAAAGTCACTTGACTTAATTAGTACAAAGTGGAGTATGGACGTTGTTTTGTGTCTGATTGGAGTTCCTTCCGCACATGGCTGATTTTTAATGCACAGTGTTAATAAGAATTAACACTTATTTAATAAGTATAACACTTTAATAAGCAGCCTGTTATTTTAGACCACTTCCCCTAAGATTGACCCTCAGACCTATAGACTGCTGATGTGGTCTTGACCTGTTGCTGCTGGTTTTCACAAGACCCCAGCTAGGTCCTCATCATCTTTAGGACCAGGCCTGGTCTTGCTGTTCCCTGAACCTCCCCCATCTCCCTACTTATGCCCAACACCTAGAATGATACCTATAGGAACAAAGTAAGCATTTTAAGAAGTATTTTAAATGAATTAATGAATAAATACCTGAAGAGAAATGATCTAATTTCAAATAACATTTCAAAGTCACCATTTTCAAAACCACAGGCTTGGAAGTTCTCCTCTATTGGCTTCTATATTAGTTTCATATTGCATAACCTATTACCACAGACTTAGCTGATTGAAACTACAAAAATTTATAATCTCACAATTCTGTGGGTTAGAAGTCTGGCACATGTTCTCTGGATTCTCTGCTTAGTCTTCCCAGACAGAAATCAAGATATTGCCTGGGTCTTCAGTCTCACTTGAGACGTAGGATTCTCTTCCAACTCCCTGGTTCTTGGCCTAAGTCAGTTCATTACTGGTGAGGGCTATGGTACCTGTTTTTTTGCCCGCTGTCAGCAGGGGGCGGTCACAGCTCATGGAGGCCACCCCCATACCTGGCCTGGCAATTTGCTTCTGCAAAGCCAGCAGAAGACATAATGTCCTAAAATTTCCTAAATTTTATGAAAAACATTAATCTGCACATCTAAGAAGCTCAACCAAATCCAAGTACACTTTAAGAAAAAGAAAAAAAAAAAAGATTCACACCTAGACATAATCAAACTGCTGAAAATGAAACAGAAGCTCATGGGAGCTGCCCAAGGAAGCGGCTCAGCATAGCCCAGATCCTCAGTAAGACAAACAGCTGCTTTCTCATCCAAAACCTTGGAGAACGAAGGCAGCCTGTTGACTTTAATGGTGCTGAAAGCAAAGAAAAGTCAACTAAGAATTCTCTGTTTAACAAAATTATTCTTTAAGAACAAAAGATAAATTACAAAGAAGCCAGCAGGAGATTCTCATGTTAATCTCTGTGACTGCTTGCAGTGGCTCACCTGATTAGGTCCGATCCACCCAGGATAATCTGCACTTTAACCAAAAATCAACTGATTAGGGAGGGACTAATTGTACCGGCAAAATCCCTTCGTCCTTCTAAGGTAATTGTGGGAATGGTGTTCATCACTCACCTTAGGAGAGGGGATTGTGCAGGGCTTACTCACCAGGAGGCTGGAATCTTGGGGTCCACCTTAGTGTTCTGTCACCCAAGGCTTTGGTCTCCTTTTCAGTGGGTTGGCATGAATCTTCCATGGTTAGTTATTTGGTAATTCCTTAGGCACTTTCTTACCTAACGACACATTTGTGTTGGGTTCAGTTTAGCAGATGCATCTTTGCTTTTTAATCATCCAAGATATCTGTGGATTAGATTGTTTGGCTTTAAGTTGTATCCATCTAGCCCTGGCTAGTAAAGTACTGTTAGTTGATTTAAATAGGCTTGTTAAAGCACAATATTCAAATATATGTTCCTTTGCCCCATAGCTGCCTCTCACAAACTGTGCATTAAGGCACTGCAGATTAATCTTTCCTGGAGTTAGAGCTACTTCTATTTAAATGCCCTGTTTTGATGTTCCATCCACTGCATATTTCATACAGGTATAGATGCTATTGTAAGTGATCCAACTGCCTTATCCAAGAACTTGAGATGTGTTGGAAATATTGTCTAAATGAATGTCATGCCTAAATAAGTTAAAATACTTAGAAATTGTGATATGGTCTACATCACTCTATGCTAAGATTAAAATTGTCATTATTATTTTAAAGCTATAGAAAAAGAAAACAGGCACCATTTTTATCTGGATAATTTAATGCTTTTAAAGATATGCTTACTTATCTCTTTTAAGTAGAAGTATGTTTTGACTCACCTGTCATTTACAGAATGTATCAGGTACTAGGAGAACATCTTGGTGATTTAAAAGCACTTTCTGATTATGAACCAAATTCTCCTGTTGGTGTTCTGATTTAATTTCCTAAGAGTAGAGTGAGGTGTTACCTTCTAAATACTAGAAGCACCCTACAGTCTGAAATCAATTTAGTAAACTCTCATTTTGGCTGTATCATCAGACAGTACTAATTTTATACAACCAATACTTGGGAAGTTTGCAGGTGGTGTAACTTGTTCTCCGTATCTCATATTTGGGAAAGTACATTAGAATCAGTTTAAGCTGATACAACTCTGCTTTGCTGACTTAAGCGTTTTTAATATTTTGTTTTCCCTTTTATGTCAGTGTTCTAGGGTGTTTCATATTGGAGAGAGTTGGGTGTATAAATATTTAAGATGTTAAGGAGGGAAGAAGCACAAGCAAAACTGAAGCCCAAGCCTGTCACCAGTGAGGTGTGCTTCCCTGGCCAAGACTGACTTGGACTCGGTGGGAAAACCCCACCCAGACTCTAACTGGCCTGCTGTATTCCTGAAGTAACTGTTTCCATTTTTTAACTCTGAGAGCCCTTATAGCTGTGTTGGCCAAACTATAAAGAGGCACACTAGACCTTTCTTAAGGCGCTGTGTGTGTTGAGGCAGTACAATATATTCACAGAAGAAAGTAGATTCTAGAGTTTGACCTCTATTGACTTCTGCCTCTGCTGCTTTTTAGAGGCTTTTTAGCCTCTGAATTCTTGTTTAAAATCCATAAAATAGGAATAATGGTACTTGCTTTAGTCACTATTGGGAGGACCAATTACAATAGAGCATATAAAATCCTAGATAAATACTGCTTTGTTTTTGTAGTTTAAGCTGTTACTCTTTGAGGGTTGCTTTGGTTTGCTGCTGCTTCACATTTTTTCCAGCATTAGGGAGATTTCTTTTTCCCTGTTAAGTCAAAAGGAATGCAGTAATGACAATAGAATTTTTAATGGTGTGTTTATATTTTCAGGCTCAGAATCCCTGTGTGTTTCCTTATGTGATTCTCTAACACTGAGCACTGGCTTTGTCAAATGAACTAACAGGTTTGGCCCCCAAAGGTTGTTTTGAGAAATGCAGGGAATAATGGCATGACACAGAAAACTAAAAATGAGGAAGATGCTGTTGCCTGGAGGAGGAGAAGTATATAAACAGCTTTCGAAAGTTGGCATTGCTAATTGAAAAAAATGTAAATCTCTGATTATAGATAGGCAGCTGTCCTAATCTAAAAGCTCAGAGTTTTAATACCATTGAATGAGATTTGAATCTTAGCTTAATTGTGACTGCCTTGCTCAAGTCTCACTTTAATCTCTTTGCAAGAGCCCTACTTCCAGGAGGGGTTGTGATTATGAAGGACTTAGGGGATGATTGAGATTTAAAACTGGTAGTTACTGATATTATTCTTAAGAATCCTGTTACTGTTCTATTACTATTTGTCAGTAGGGAACCACGTTAGGCATTACTGACAACTATTCATAGACTTTTAGATTATACAATCTCTCTCTCTCTTTCATATATATATGTATATATATACACACACACATGACTTTAGAAACTAAGCCAAACACTTGGGAGCTTATCAATAACCATGGTTTTAAGTGTGTGCTTCTTGCCTCTGATTAAACCCTGCCCCTCTCCTGTCTGTCCATCCTGCTTTAGCATAGTCGAGTAGGGGAAGATTTACCCATAAGGGTGGCCTCGACCTGCTCTGGGCCTGGAGAAGGAAACTTGGAAGAAAATTGTAAACAGGTAGATTTGAAACTGTATACTAATTTGCAAAAAGACACATCACTGTTTGCATTTAGATTATTAATCTTGATTACACTTGTGAAGACACTGAGAAGATTTGGGAAAAACCTAAAGTTAACATAATAATATGTAAGAAAGAATGTGTGTGTGTGCGTGCATGTGTGCATGTGCCTGTATAAAAGTATTGTGTTTTGGTGTGTTTTATAATTAATTGCCTTCCCAAAGAAATAGCCATATTGCAGACAGACTTCTACCATAGTTTAACACAATAGCAAAGGAGAGATGCTGAATTTAAAATGTTGGAAGGTTTTGAAATACCTTCTCTTTGGTGATTTTTCTAAAGCAGTTTTAATCACACTCTGAAGGGAGCAGTAATAGATGTTTACTTAATTAGAAAACTCCCTTTCCTCTCAAATTTTAAATTTCCCTAGTTAATGCCAACACTGAAGCATTTGTCAAAGTTTTATTGATCTCTTCTCTGGAAGAATCCTTTTCTGCTGTGCGGTACAGGCCGTTGATAACCCTGCAGGTTCTTTTCAGACAACTAGCAGGATTTGGAGACCCTTTTACCTTCACCGTCTAAGTTCTCCTGTGGGGGCCATTTCCTGTTAGGTCACCATGTGATCTTTAAGACACGTGGCCCCAAGAGTTAGTTACGTGTTAGAAAGCATCAGCAGCAGAGTTTCTGGTCTGGCTTTTTAATGGCCCTTCCTCTCATGGGGCAAGGGCTCAAAGATGGAACAGGCACAGCAATGATACCCTCTGGCTTTTGACTCATCATTGATCATGAGGTCTGGCCCAGGCTGTTTAAAATGAATTTCTCCATGAAATTCTCCAGACCAGAATACTGGAGTGGGTACCCTTTCCCTTCTCCAGGGGATCTTCCCAACCCAGGGATCGAACCCAGGTCTCCTGCATTGCAGGCGGATTCTTTTCCAACTGAGCTATCAGGGAAGCTCCAAATTTCTCCAACCCATCCCCATGTTTGGAATTATTCCTGCAGTGAGGAGCATATTGATGATGATGACAAATATAACCCAGTTTTTATCCTTGCCTGAGTGTTCTGGTATTGACTCCTCACTGATACAGAGTTGTAGGTAAAATATTTTAGGGTCGTAACAGTCTCATTTCTTTTAGAACTTTGATGTGAAATCTTTTAAAAATAACATTTAAATGATACTTTCTATCCATTTTTGGAGCATGGATCTCAGAAAAAAGATTTTACTTTGAAAACAGCTTTAAAGCTGTATGAAATCATTTATAATTTATATTTTGGAAAGTGCAAAAATAAATTATATTCATTTTATGTTTATAAAACCATATACCATCTGTCCAGTGAATTATTTTCAGAATTCCTTGTCTTTCTATTTGATTTCTCATGGAAATTCACCTTTAGGTTATTGAGGGAAGGCTCTTCAGTGGGTAGAAGTTGAAGTCTGCTGCTCTTTGTTTTCCCATATGACGGAAGGCACTAATGTCAAGTAGCCTGAATTAGCACAATTTCTAGGCCTGTCACCTTGCAGCCTTCTTTTTCCTAAAAGACTCCACCAGTTTCATAATTTGCTTTGTGAAAAACCCCAAGTAAGTTTTATCTTGTCATTCTGGGGAGAAATTAGGTCTAAAGACAGTGGCCCATTCCATGTAAAAACGTACTATTAAAAAATGTAATGATGCATTTTATAGTTTTCTAATGCCATTTGCAGTAAACAAAATATAAGTGCCTAAACTTTCTTAATTTAATTGGTGATATTGATTTTTCCCTGCCAAAACTCAAGTCTGCTTCTTTGCTTCTCTTTGAAGTGCAGTGTTTTCTGTATGCATTTTTTTCCTAACATCAGTAAGACTTTTTACTTGCATGTTTTTTTTACTTGTACTACTTTTTACTTTGCACAGTTACTACAGTCATGCACAGGTTACTTTGCATGATTTGGGGAATTTGCCTTTATACAAATCATACTAACAGTACATTAAGTTGATGGTGAAATGGAGTTCTTCAGGTAATGGTTTCTTAAAACTGTTTTAATAATGCAGAAATGTTTATTTCAGTTCAATCAATAATAATATTTTTTGTCTGTGTCATATAAGGACACTGGCCCTTCCAATTTAATTTTAATGGAAAGGATATAAAGGACCATGTTTAGAAGTCAAGAGAAAAAGTAAGATGCTTTTGCCCAATGTTGTGCTTAAAGACATTATAAAAGAAAATTTTCAATTGTGTAAAAAATGTTATTCTACTGATTTTTAATTTTTAATTTTGGTTAAGTGCGTATGGGTATTTGGATTTTTTTTTCCTTCTCCAGGCACAAAATAGTAGTTTTGTCTTAACTGGACCTAAAATTAATTTTAACATTATAAAATCATTGAAATTTTTTTTGGAGTTTATTTGCAAAAAATCTCAGCAATCATGTTTTTATGTAATATTCTATATAGTGGAAAAATATTTAGAATAATTGCTTCAATCCTAAATATTACAATCTTTAGAAATATAAATTATTAAAAGATTTTCATAAAGCATTTTCCTTTCTTTAGACTCTTAGAAAATTGTAAGAAACGCCAGTTAGTACTTCCTAAAGTTTTCTTTTGGCATAGTTTTTCCAAGTCAGAACACTTGTGACTGATTCCGCAGGCATTACGCTAATAGCAGACATGTAACCTACTAGGGAAGCCAGGGTTCCACTTGAGTGCTGTTGCTCTAGCCGCTTGCTCGTCCCCACATGGCTGCTAGAAACCTTGAGTCATCCTGCATGTGTTGTCTCTCTAGTCAAGAAAAGTAGAACAGTTTCCAAAAGGCAGAGGAGTAAATCTGGTTTGCTCTGCAAAGACTGTCTCTGTCCTCAATGCACAGATGTAAAAGTAGGAGTTTTTCAGATGTACCTGAACTCTCTTTTTTTCTAGTTTTTCTTACTTACTGGGAAAAGTAGTTTTATAAGACAAAGCAGTGGAGGCTTGTTTAGAAACTTGTTCTTTGCAGGGTATACTGGGAGCCTCATCTGATTCTGACTTACTAGGGTGACCAGTCTTAAGCCTTTTCAGATTTTTTGATTGTTTGACCCTAGTCCTGGAAACAGAGAAGTTGCAGGAGTTTACTGTTAACATCCTGTGGAAAACTAAGGCCAGTGTGTTCAGCGAAACCAGGGCTTATTTTCCATATCAAAATTAGGCTATTTATAATTGATTACCATCAATTATAGTGTTTTCTCTAGGTGCTTTTTGCCTTTTTGTGTGTGTGTGTGTGTGGCACAAATGTTATTATTTACTCATACAAAGCAGTTTTCTTTTAAAAATAATTTTAGAACTTCCCTGGTGGTCCAGTGGTTAGGACTCAGAGCTTTCACTGCCAAGGACCTGGATTCAGTCCCTGGTTGGGGAACTGTTATAAGATCCTGCAAGTCATGTGGCTTGGCCAAAATAAATAAATAAACAATTTTAATGAGCATTTTGACCAAGATAGGCAATTGCACGTAACACAAATTAATCATCTCTTCTGTTTCTAGGCAGCACAAATTGTGCTCATCTCTCTGTTTGAATTGAACACTCCTGAATTTACCATGTTACTTGGTGCCTTGCCAAAAACATTCCAGGATGGTGCCACCAAACTCCTGCATAACCACCTCAAGAATTCCAGTAACACCAGTGTGGTGAGTGCTTTGGTCACAGTTGGTAACCACCACTTACTCCTCATCTAGAACCTGCTCTAATGGAATAGCCAGTTTTCCTGTTCTCTTGCAATAGATCATGGGCAGCCAGAGTGTGGGGGCCATGTCTGATCCTGCTGTATTCCCAGTGAATGAATCTGGTATTTAAACATGGCCTTTCTGTCAAGTCAGGTTGTTTAGTTAAATGTCTATGAAGTCATTGAGGCAGTTATTGAGGAACTTAATTTTTTTCACTCTGTAAAGATGCAAATGCTGAATTGTGTCTGTTACTCTAGCACAGCTGACAGCAGTCACTCAGCTTCGGGATTGCCTATAGGACAGTTACCGATTTTCAGTTCATATGCACTTAAAAAATGAACTTATGATTCTGCAAAAAAATCACCTTGATTATGCAAAATCTGTCCATTTATTTACATGTGGGTTCCAAGGCCAGGGGCAAAGTGGAACTGTGTTCTATATTTATCTCTTGAGTGATGGAGCTCTTCTGCCTTCACTCAGGGCTCTCCAAGCAACACCATTGGCCGGACTCCCTCCAGACACCCCAGCAGCCGGACCAGCCCCCTGACCTCACCCACCAACTGCTCCCATGGTGGCCTATCTCCAAGGTAAAGCCATTTCAACAGTGAAGACACTAAAGCACCCCCATGTCTCTTCTAGCTAATTTTCAGATTATAGACTGAGCTTAATACCAAAAAGTGTATGGGTACCAGGAGCCCACAGGTCCTAGTCTTCACCCGTATCTTAACTGTGTAATTGATTTTGGGCAAAGCAGTTAACTTCTGTGGCAAAATGAGCAGTTTCTGCTGAATGGTCTCTGAGAGTTCTTCTAGCTCTAAACACTTTCTAGTACCTTAAAAATTTTAAAACCAAAAGTTATATTTAGTCCTATTTAACATAGAAGCTCTTTAGCTGTTGTGTGAGCAATAGCAGCACCTTAAGGTATTTGACCATCTAAGTAAAATCCTTTATAATTGTCCAGAGTCTGGGGTAGTTTCCAGCCAAGTGGCCCTTCCAAGCATGGTTGCTTTCATCCTAGGCTCATGGTTGAAGTAGAATGCTGCTCTGAGGAGGGATTAAGAGCCTGGGAACTAAAAATGGATCAACATTTTCAGACTCCTGTTGGGGCCATGTGAACATCGGCCTTACAGAGTCTGAGGCAGTGACTTGAGAAGATACTTTGCCTCAAGTTCTTTAGATAACATTTGCATCTGACCAGAGCCTTTAGAAGTCTCTCTGTGATGGTTTTCGTGACCACCTGGACTGTGTTGAAGTTTCTCATGGTCTCATTCATGGTGGCCCTGTAGGCTGCAGTTTTTAGGAAAGAGCCAGTACCTGGTCGTGGAAGGGTCACACATGTGTGTTTGTTTCATGACATTAGGACTTTGGGTTGCTGATGCCAGGATCTTAAAATTAGAGGAAAATCTTACAAGTATACCATCCCCCTTTAAGAGTTACCTCTTTAGTTGGAAGATAACAATATGGAAGTACCTTTAAATTTAGATTTTTTTGATGCTCGAGAGTCTTCCAAACTCTGCTGTCCTTACTGCTGAAGTTCTGTTCAGTTTCTCAAGTTATCATATAAATATTTTAGAAAATGTCAGATTTGTATTTTTCTCTTAGAGAAGCGAAATATTTTGTATACTTATAGTATCTCAGTGTTTATATTGCCTGAGGTCCCCCTGGCACTGTATTTAGGTAGACCGAAGTAACATTGTGTTTCCAAATTTGGTCTGTGTGGTCATGATTTCAGCAGGCTAATCTAATTAAACAGTTGGGACCAGAAAGTAATGAAAACATGTCTTACTTTTCCCAAGTATGACTGAGACTCAGCCAACTTTTTATCTGTATCTAAATAAATGGTTTGTCTTAAATGACCCCAGAGTTGGCAGTAAAATCATAGAATTCTCTTCCTTCGTAGGAGAAAATTTGTGGAAAACTTGTATTCTCTATAAATTGTTGCTTTTGTTTAGAAGTGATACTTCTGAAACATTGACAAATCTGTTCTTCCATAATACTCAGTTCATACTTACTTTTTAGTTATTTCACTAATAAGGTTGCACATTCTTTATGTAATAAAGGATAAATTTCAGATTAAATATTTTGTTATTATATGTGCTGATAGTTTAAGTGAAAGATTGGGGGTGGGGGAGCTGCTAGTATAAGCCATGAGAGCTAAGAATTGGCTAGGTATTTTTAAATTTCATGGATCTCCAAATTATTTTAAAACTCTAATTTATTTTTCCAGGTCACCATTCATTCTTAACTAGCCTGATCTAAATTTTTACTCTTAGGGTTACCAGGTGAGTGTAAGAAATAAGAAGTTTTTTTTTTTCAGTATTAAAAAGTCCAAGTGAGGCTGAAATATTTTCTTACCAACAAATTGTTCTGTAAGAAATTACTTAGTTATGTAGTTTCTGTCTTTCTTTTTAAACAGAATATGCCCCAGTCAGTGTGTAACTAGCCAGAATGACCTAAGCCAACTTGAACTCATTGGGAAAAATCATTTTTCTCACAGCTAAAACTGTCCAGAAGTAGAAAAAGCTGCCTCATGTCATCATATCATAGGAAATATTCAAATAGGATGCATACTTTCTACCAGGAAATTTATGAAAGAAATGAACTCTTGCATTAATTAGGACAATGTATTAGGTCACCACATTGTAAGTAGGCGATGGACAAATTCCTCTAGATATAAATCTGGTTATTTTTTTGAGTAGTGCTCTTGAAACATGTATTTTTCTATTCTGCTGTTCTTTTGAATTATCTTGACCATTTGATGTTAGTTTTTTGTTCTTAAACAGAAGAGTTCTTGCCAATTCTTCATTTTAAGTCAATTTCGAGTATCAAAATGAAGCTTTTTTAAGCCCCAAAATTCTACCCTCAGATTATGATGCTAATAAGAAGATAGTCTAACATGATGACACGTTTGTTTTTTTTTTTTTTAATTGCTAGTGAGAAAGTCATTTTTATCAACCTGGTAGATAACATTAGAGAAGTCACAGCTAACAGGTCAACCTTCTGTGGAAATTCCATCCGTCAGTTATCCTTTTCTGTGAGAAGGAAGAATTATTGTTTATTCCCAGTGAGCAGACAGACACTGCTGGGTCTTTGGAGAGAAGACTTATGGTCTGAAGTGTTCCATAAATTAAATATATGTTTACATTTTAGCTCCATTTAGTGGGATTGATGTTAAATGAAAAACAGAGTTGCTAGGGGCTTCAGCAATTACGTGAAGTCTGTTCCCTTTAAGATAGAAAAAGCACGTGGCTGTCCTTATTTGAGTCTGCTGTGCGCTCTCAGTGACCATGCCTTAGGATGCTAAGTAGGTAACATCTGGTAACCAGCAATAAGAGATAATTTCAGGCAGATTTTACACTCAGTCCATCAGATGATGAGGAGTGTGCACCGACTCAAAGTGGGGATCAGCCTGGAGACCCCCTCCCATGTTGAGGTGCTGGGGCATCTGCTTGATACAACCCTATGGGCAGAACTCCAGCTTGAGGGGGTCGTCTATGTCTCTTGTGTCCCTGACTCAGCGTGTGGCCTGGGGGATGCCTTTAGGGCCCTTCTGTGCTGCAGTGGCCGCTCCCTCCACACCTTGGTTTCCTTATGACGTGGGGCCACCACTGTCCTCAGCTGGAGACGAGCCTTGGACCACTGCTCCTGAACTGTGATAAGTGCCAGGGCGGGTGTGCTGCTCTGAAAATGCTGCCCTAGTCCTCTGGCCCCACCCCGTGGCCTCCTATCACACCTACAGGCAGTTCGGTTCACACCTTTCCCATCTTCCTGGGTCTGTTGAATTGCAGCAGATGCTAGAACTCAGGCAGGGCCTCTGCATGCCCAGGTCACTTGCTGAGTGAGGAGTACCTGTGCTCAGATGCACTTTAAACTTCTTATCAGGTCACACGAGCAGGGGACTTAGGTTTTCTGTCCCTCCTGCCTGAGCCAGCCAGTGGGTTGTGCTCCCCCGTTCTCTCGCGGTGCTGTTCTCTTAGGGGGAAGTTACTCGTGGCACCTCTGGACCCCATCTGAGGGTCCCAGTGGGGAAGCATGGTGTTCCCTGCCTGAGTGTTCTGGTGGGTGGTACAGTCTCTGAGACTCTGCTGCGGTTCCCTTGGTCCTGTTTGATTCAGGCCCATAGTTCTTCTTTGGGTTCCTTCTAAAATAATTGATTGCATTATCTGAAAGTAAACATCTGTGGTTTTTTTGCATGTAAGCATTTAGAAGTTCCTTTACACACACACACACACTCCTATATACTTGGAATCTCATGTGATTTAAAAATGTAAATACAGAACTGAGTGAAGAAGGAATGAGAAGTCTTGATGGAGGACCAAATTGTAAAATAAAGTTGGTCCTTTTCTTCTGAATGGTGAAGTGTAAATTTGGGTAGAACCTTGTCCCAAAGGGATGAGACTGTAGGACATGTAGAGTATAGTGCCTCCCTGCCCCCTTTGCCTGTTCTGTGTCTCTTTCTGACTCTCCTCTTCTGATCACTGCAGTCGGTTATGGGGTTGCAATGCCGATGGGCTGTCGAGGCACCCACCTCCCTTTCCTCAGCCTAACTCCATCCCCACCGCTCCCTCCCACAAGACTCTCAGGCGCTCTTACTCTCCCAGGTAACAAGCCACCTGTCCCACTTGTCTGAGGTGTCACAATATTATTGCACTTCCAAGGTCGTCTCAGGTCTCTGGGGAAGCCTCTCCGCCGCCTCCGGCCGAGACCAGCAGGGTAGAGCCTTGGTGAGAAGTGTGAGCAGGTGCGTGACCTCGGTCAGACCTCATGAGGATGGCTTCTACTTTGCCCCTAGGGCAAGGAACTGTTGCATCACCTGACCACATTCATCAGCATCTTCACTTGCAAGCCCTCAGCCCAGGGCAGTGCTCAGCCTCCTAAAGGTGCCTGCACCACCCAGCGGTGCACTGTGTCCCCAGCCGGCTGCATGGGCCTGCTCCTTCCCACATTGCACTTGTGGCCTCGGTCCTGCTCTCAGTGGTGTGGGATGTCTTTCCTGCTGTCCTGCATGTGGTAATAGTCTGAAGACTGAGATCCAGAAAAGCAGCCCCAAGAAGTCGCTCCCTATTATAGCTCATTAAAGGGGCTGCTCCAAGCAGGAGAGCTGTGGGGTCCCCACAGGCTGCCAGTGGAATGCGACAGATCAGATGGGGAATCCATGGTATGAAGGGAGGGTCCATGTATTTCTGTAGTTACCTGTTTGAGGGTCTCTAGGTGCTTTTTGTAAAGGTCGAAAGATCAGAGAATCCCTTCCCTGTTGGCTCCTGATACATGAGCAGAGTACAGGGCAGCCTGCTCCCTCTGTGCTATGTGAGATGAGTCTTGCCTCTGTGACAGGACAGGGTTAAGACAAAACAGAGAAGAAATGTGTTATTTTCGAATGCCTTGGAGATTTCACAGAAGATTTACATTCTTACCTTTGTATGCTCAGCATAGTGAACAAGTAAACAAGTCAGCTAAATATTTTAACAGCATTTTCCTTTTGAAACTCTCGCAGCTCTGAAAGTAACCCCTCAAGTGTGCAGGTGCCCCTGTGATGACATATAGATGCACAGGGACGGGCAGGGGCATGTGGACAGTGAGGCAGTGAGGCAGCCGTCCTCAGTGCAAATAAAGCACGTCACTGCCGTTTGTTAAAGGTTGGTCATGCCTCGAAGTGTAAGACCAGTTTATTGACTGTCTCCCAGTATACTGACCTGTGTGCCTTACTGGGCACCAAGCTTCACCCCCAGGCAATCAATCTTCCCATCTAGCCATGAAGACCGCCCTCCAGAGGACATCTGTTCCTGAATCACTTTTCACACTTGGGTACACAAACAAGTACCCAGTGCTTTAGCTAATGCTTCATAAATGGCTATAACTTCTGTTAATGTTGGAGGGAGAGAGAGTGGACCAGAGACACTGACACTTAGAAAACCTGTCTGTTACATCAAACTAAGAAAGAGGAAGTCTGTCTCTTTGCCAAAACCCTATTGATGTCATGAACAGAAACAGTTATCCTTATTCCATACCTGGTATCTCTTTCCTACACATGACAAAGAAGAACGTCTCAGAAGGCACACTTCTGTCCCAGCTTCTCTTTTCTTGGCGACCCAATTTCATGTGCCCCGCCCCCACCTACGCTCTGCATCCTTCTCAGCAGGGTGAGTCCAGAACTTTATTCTGCCTGGTATCTAGTGCCCTGGCCAGACGTCGGATCTGTGAATACTGACTGATTGAGCAACTTTTCCTAATCTAAAGAACCCTATGAAAATCTTTCTGGAGTCTAATCACAGTGTTTATAGATGACTAAGACCTGGCCTTTGACCTAAGGGATTATACCTCCAAGCTAAAACAAGACAGAATGTGGGGGCAGGTGACAGACTGGGGGTTACTGCCCCAGTGTTTTCTAAGTAAAGCTGCTGCATCCCTCTTGCTGTCCCCTTACATGTACTACTTGTTGGGGTCATACCACCTGTGATTCCCTGATGACAGCATCCACAGAGGGTTCCTTCTTCCCCACGCAGTAAGGGCTCGTGGGTATTGACTTGAAGAAACACAATTGCCAGGACATGAAATGGCAAGGAAAGCAGCCTTATATGTTTCCCTTTAGAGGAAAATAATCCTGTCTCTCACCTGGAGCTCACAGTTTCCACTTCATACCAAGGAGATACTTCAAAACTCAAGCTAGTGAGTCTAAAAGAAGTGTCACCGCAGATTGTACTTGGCTGTGCACAGGTTCTCCAAAATTGGAAGTCCGAGTTGGTTTATTAATTGAAAGTAAGAATGAGGACCATTAACTGGCAGAATCCTTTATTTTCATATTTTAAAAAAAGAGGCTACTATCATGCTAAAGTTATATGACTCAAATGAATTATTTTTAAGGAAGTTCAGGTTAAAAATAATGGGGTGAACTACGTGAAAGCCAGCATCTTCTGAAGCGACATGGAGAATAATATTGTGACATCCCTTAAAAGCTGAACGTTCCCCAGACTTCCTCCTGTCCATCCCTGCATTCTTCCCATGTTTGTTCCTTTTGCATGGGCTGTGTTATTTTTTTTGATTGTTGTTGTTAAAAGTATTTTAAGGCATCTTTTGACATCTTATATACATATTTTTTTGTTTAAGTCATATTCAGTCTTTATTTATAAAACATAGTGTACTGGCCAGATGTATAAATGCCTTTGCTCACACATAAGCTAGTGTTGTGGTGTTTTAGAAGGAGGGGTGGTTGGTGTCAGGGAGCCCCTGTGCTCTACAGTCGTACTCCCTTCACATTAAAGCAATATTGCCTTAGATAACCTTATGAACTTAGAAGGGGTTGAAATCTTGAATTCTGTTCAAGTTTTTGATTCCACCTCCTGTCAATGTGTACATGGAGTCTTAACTATAAATGTGTTGAAGTTCACGTTTCTTTTTGTTTGATGCCAGAGCCAGTCTTTGAGTTGGCATGTGTTTTTGTGAACTCTCCAAGTACAGTTAGGGTGTTTTCTTTCATTCATCAGAAAAGAAGGATGCCTGCTGCCTGGGCCAGAAGGTTGCAAAGACAGTAAATTCATCTCAGAGAGTGAATTCAGATCTTGTGCTCTCGCAGGACCCATCCAGTCTTAGAAACCACTCAGGTCATTACAACTTCCAGCCAGTAGAGGTCTGGCTAATTCAAGTGAGAACTGTTCAAGTATTGTTCATCTGCCCAAACCTTAGACAACAGCAACAACAAAAAAGTGTGTGTATTGAGGGGAAGGTTGGTAAACATGGTTTGTGTTTAAGTTACAGGAAACTTTCTTCCTAACAGAATGTACAAGTCTGGGTGTATTGCTCTTGGGGGAGGAGTGGTTCCCACCAGTGGATGACTGGTTTCAGTTATTTCTCTTCTGAAGAACAGAGAGATTGCTGTTCTTTAGTCCTTAATAATGAATGCCATTGAATGTTTATTTATATACAGCCAAGGATTCTCTTTGGACTTCCCTTGTGGCTCAGCTGGTAAAGAATCCACCTGCAATGCGGGAGACCTGGGTTCAATCCCTGGGTTGGGAAGGATCCCCTGGAGAAGGGAAAGACTACCCACTCCATTATTTTGGCCTGGAGAATTCCATGGACACAATCCATGGGGTCGCAAAGAGTCGGACATGACTGAGTGACTTTCACTTTCAAGGATTCTTTTAATGTCCCTGGCAATTCTCAGTTGTAACTCAAGACTTTCTTCAAATTTAGACCAACTTATCTGATCTTTTCTTGAATACTTTCTTGGGACAAGTGATGTTTAAGTAACAGTTTTTCGGCCTGGCTCCCTTGAATTATTTGTAGGGAGGGAAGGTGATGGTTTTGTTCTTAGGCTCTTCCGTCTCTCTCAGTGTACTTTGCAAACATCTGAAGGGCACTCTATTGTACACTGCATTATCCCAGGAGGATTTTTGCCTTATTCTGTGTTTTGCTGTGCTAGATGTCTCCATGGACAAGAGCTGATGTCATTTTTCTGTAAGGGACAGATATTTCTTACTTTCTGAAGTGCTTTTAGGTGTTCATCTGGAAGTGTGACTCATCTTTATAAGATCTGCTTTTGTTGTAAAACTCCCAGAGTCTGCATCTAGAAGAGTTTGGTTGTGCAAGCAAATTCCTGGGTTAGATGGAAGGGTGTCAGGAGTGCATTGGTGGATCTGACTTTGAGTCATTCTCTACTCTGGGGTTTCATTTTTACAGGTTTCAGATACTGGTAAGCAAAATCCAGCCTTGTACAGTCGTGTGCTTCGCTCCTTTAAAATTTGTCTGTAACACTAGCTTTCTTTTCATTTATTTGTACATTTGAGACCAGTAACAACCAAACTACTTTTTTCCATCTTCAAGGTATGAAAGTTATTTTTCCACGTCCATTACCTCATGCATCATCACTGGTTGTCACTCTTTGAGTTCTTGCATTCTCGTGGTTGCTGTTTTCCCACTGCACTGGCTCTTATTGAGTGCTGATGTCATGTGTTTGGGGCCAGATCTGACGAGGAAGATGTGTAATTAAGTTGTCCGGTGGTGGTGCTCTAACAAAAGATGTCTCCTTATTATTCCAAATCACCTAAAGAAACTATAATTATATCTTATTCTGTGAATTATTAGAAGTAATTTTTACCCATACCCCAATTTTATGTGTGTGCCTCAATTTAAGGAATAAAATATTTTTGATCTATAGCATGCTGGACTATGATACTGAAAACCTGAACTCTGAAGAAATCTATAGTTCTTTGCGTGGAGTGACAGAAGCCATTGAAAAGTTTAGTTTTCGAAGCCAAGAGGATCTGAATGAGCCCATTAAAAGAGATGGCAGAAAGGACTGCGATATTGTGAGTATCCGCAGGCTGACAGAGGGAGGGCTGTGTATAGTCACCACCTGGAGCGGTAGGGACCTCTGTGTCCATCCAGGGATAATCCTGAACACTGAGCACTGGGATTACTGAACCCCAACGTTATTTTTATCTCATAGTTAGAATAGTATGATTTTAAGAGGCCCAGGGCAGCTTTGTGAAATTGCAGTGTAGCCCGCAGCTATCTTGTGAAGAATGTTAAATGCCCTTTTTCTCAGTTGGCTTCCATTATCCTGGACATGTTTATGTTCCTCTGATGTGATAAAAACAGTGCGCCTGCACCCGACGCCAGTGTGGTGCTCCAGGAGCTGCAGTCTCCTGTAGAGGCAGGCAGGGTGGCAGCAAACTGTCCTGGGGGAGGAGCGATCAGGGCCAGTCTGGGTGCTCCGGATGAATCTGCAGAGGAGATGATGTCACCTTCTGAGCATGAAGACTGCGAGGTGCTTGTCGTAGTCCTAGAGAAGTCTGTGAGGAGGCAGGAGAATGGGGGTGGACACAGGAGGATGTCCCCTGGGGGGTGGCGGCAGTGAACATGGCGGGCGTGCCCTGGATGGGGGAGAAGGAGCTGCACAGGCTTCTCTGGAGTTGACTGAAGAATCTCTGAAGGATTTTTAACCAGGGAAGTGGCATGGTCACACATACATTTTAGAAGGATTGCTGAGACCCTAAGATGGAACATGACTCCAGAGGAAGTTGAGTTGGGTAGCTCATGAGCAGAAATAGAAGAGCCAGAGTCTCTGGCAAGGACTGTTGAGGACATGCTGCTGCAATTCAGTGAGATAATATGGGGGGTGGGAACATGATGAAACGTTGACGCAAACAGCCATTAGGCTTTCAGACATACCAGTCTGGCGTTGAGGCTGGTGATTTGGGCTGGTGGTGGAGGTTTGAGAGACATTGACTAGTTGCCTGCTGGTAACTAAAGAAAAGCAAGTGAAGTCAGCCAAGTGGAAGGAAGGACAAAATCCTAAGGAGCATCAACACTAAGGGAAAGACAGAAGAAAAGGAGTCAAGAAGGACCAAAGATTAGCGGAGGGGAGTGTGGCATCATGGGATATGAGGGGAACTTTCAGGAAGGACATCCAGCCAAAAGGGTATCAAATTGATATAATGTACCAAGTTAAGAAAGTTAGATTTTGTTGTTAAACGTGATTAGTATTAGGAGTTTTTCACTTTCTTTTTTTATTGTCTGAAGTTTTTAAAACCCTTTTATAAATAATTTTTTCATTATATTAATAATGTATGTTTTACTTTTAAAAGAGAGTTACAAAGAGACAAAAATTATCTGGGACTTCTCTGGTGGAACAGTGGCTAACACTCCGTGCTGCCAGTGCAGGGGGCCTGGGTTCAATCCCTGGTCAGGGAATGAGACCCCGCATGCCACAACTAAGACCTGGCACAGCTAAAATAAAATAATTTTTTAAAAAAATTATCTATGAAACATCTTATACCACGAGAAAACTCCTGTTCAGTCTTCTGTGCATATATTTATAAATTCTTTTTTATCTTAATTATGTTAGGACAAGATCTTTTGGGCAGGGTGTGTAAGAACCAGTGCATCCTAGCATTGGTTCTACCAGGTGTATATCTAAAGGAATTGAAAGCAAAAACATGAACAGATATTTGTGCACCAGTGTTCAGAATGATGTTAGTCATAGTAGCACAAAGGTGGAAGCAATCCAAGTATCCATCAACAAATAAATGGATAAACAAAATGCAATATGTACTGCAGTATTGTTCAGCCATAAAAAGGAACATAATACTATGTATGTGTTAGAACATGAATGGACCTTGAAAACGTCTTGCTAAGTGAAATAAGCCAGATAGAGAAAGACAAATACCGTGTGATTCCACTTACATGAGGTGTCCCTAGAGTAGTCAAATTCATAAAGACAGACAGTAGAACAGAGACTACAGGGCTGGAAGGGCCAGGGAGTTATTAATGGTAACAGAGTTTTGGTTGGGTAAGATGAAAAAAGTTTTGCCCAAAATATGACACAGTGGTAATGCTTACACACCATTGTGAATGTATTTAATGTTACTAAGTTAGACACTTAATGAATTAACTAATTTAAATGATTTGACATATATGTCATATATACATACACACACAGTTTTTGTGTGGTTTTTTTTACTACAATTAAAAAAAAATCCACAAATGCATAGGCATAAAATGAGAGAGATGTATCTTACCGACAAGCACAAATAAAAATTTTGCCATAGGAATCACCAGTGGGGTGTGGCTGCCTGGAAATGTTTCCTCCACTGTTCTGTAGTCACACGTCTGACTTGAGGAAAGTGACCATTTTGCTCTTTCCACTGCAGTCAGCCACACTTTCTCTGCTAACCTGTAAAGGGTGCCGGATAGGCCAGCGTACTCAGAAGAAGGGACCCCCTGAGAATGGAGCCGGTCAGAAACATGACACAAGGGCCAGGGGACCAGAGCTTTAATTAGTTTTAGACAAAACTCAGAAATATATTAGGAAAACATTTTCAGAAAATATTAAAGAACTGTTCTTTGACCAGCATAAAGACCAGCTCTGAGAGTCAGAAACACCTGAGGGAAGAGCTATCTGCCTGGGGGATGCTGAGTTCTCTGTAGGTAGAGATCTCATCACTGTAGGGAATATATCAGGGGACTCGCGGGTGGTGGCACTCTAATAACAGTGGGGTCGTGCACAGCCCCTAGCCCATGGCCGTTTGCTATGCCCTGCTACCTGTACCCCGTTACCAGGCAGCACTTACTGCGAGGCCGCTAATGGTTGCTGAGCCATTGGTCAGTGCTACAGTAGGCCCCTCCCCCAAGCAAGGAACTGTCAATGAGTGACCTTCAGTGGCCCATTCAGCCAGTGGTCAGCGGAATGGTAATGGGCAGGTGGAGAGTGGATTCCGGCCTTCCCCGTCCAGGGCTGTCCAGCTCACCTGGCCGTGAGGTGAGCTAGAGAGTGGGGGCACCCAGGGGACATGCTGGGGACTGTGTCCTGCAGGGCTCCAGAGCCCTTACCAAGGCCACCCACTGGCTTGAGGCAGCCATGAACCTCTCCCCATCCCCGCCTCTGTGACCTGATGCCAGTGGACATCTGTATAGGACGCAGTCTGTAGGACCTGGGCCCCAGCATCTGGGCGACCTGAGGGGCTTCAGGGCCAGTTGGGTCCTCGGCACCTGGCTCCCTCAGTGATGACAGCTGGACAGAGTCTGAGGACCTCGGCCTGAGGGAGCCGCCAGCTGAGTTCTGTCTCTTAGCAGGATCTGGACCTCAGAGGATGAAAGTTGTCCCTTGGGACCTCACCCTTTTTTGTCAGAACAGAGAATAAGGAACTAAGGGAACTAAGCTAGGGAACTAAGGGAACAGGGAACTAAGAGTTAGAATGTTTGAACTAAAGATGCTGCATGCCACAACTAGGACCCGATGCGGCCAAATAAATAAATATTAAATTAAAAAACAAAAAACCAATAACATTCACTTGGTGGAGATTTACAGGAACATCATTACATGACCTGATCTCAAGAAAAAGGATTTAACCCCAACAAGTTTGCAATAACTAACCACGCCCCTCCCTCATCTTCCCTAGAAAAGAGATTTGCTGAAAGCTTTGGGAAGTCTCAGGGGTTTTTAAGGCAGGAGCCACCCATCTCCTTGCTTGGCCCTGCGGTAAACCTTTCTCTGCTCCAGACCCTAACATTTTGGTGGTGTTTGGCCTCACTGTACATCAGGTACACAGACCTGCATTTTGGTAATAGTCTCCAGAGGGTCATCAGGGGAGCATCCATCCATGGTGGTATGTCAGGGTGTCAGTGAGAGAAAACTCTTCCTGGTGGTGGTAAAAGTATTCCACTGGGGTGTTGGCCTCTGAGGTTCCTTGAGAACTGGGGGTTTCAGGTATACAGCTTGCCTTCTCCAGGGGCTCCTCAGAAGTTCATGGCGCTAATCTCAAAAATATTTGTCGAATTAGTCATCCAGTACCAAGGAAAACAGACATTCTGTGTGAACTAAGGAATGGTTAGATGAAAACATAAGTATGTTCTGTCCCTTTGGAGGTCACTTAGGAGTTAGATATTTACAAATGGAAACACTAACAACTGTACTTGTATCAGCAGCCAGATTTCAAGTGAGAAATCTCTGGCTCTGCTAATTCTTGTGAAGATTTAGACAAAGGAACTGAGAGTGTGCTGTGCCCCAGGTATCCCGTGACGGTGGCATCGCCTCCCCTGCCACCGAGGGCCGGGGCAGCAGCGAGGTGGTGGAAGGAGGCCGGACGGCTCTGGACAACAAGACCTCCCTCCTCAACACCCAGCCCCCTCGCGCCTTCCCAGGGCCACGGGCGCGTGACTACAGCCCCTACCCCTACTCGGACACCATCAGCGCCTATGACAAGACAGCCCTGAAGGAGGCCGTGTTCGACGACGACATGGAGCAACTGCGAGATGGTGAGTCTCTCCCAGCTTGATGCCCCTGGCAGGATAGCTCTGGGCACACACAGCATGTGGGATGGAGCAGAGAGGCCTGCCTTGCTCTGCTCGTCTGAGGTCCTGTCGTGTGCCCAGGAGCAGGGGGCACATGGAGGGCCTATGGGGAAGGCTTTGTGAAGAATCAGGCCTCAAGCTGGTGGTGATGAGCACGGGCATAGGCAATGGGGACACTGACCGTTTGGCTTCTGGTGGGCATGTCCCCATCCTGGGCTGTGGCCAGACGTCCCAGAGCCCTGCAAGGAGACTGCCTGCTGGTCTCTCGCGTTACTGGACCTGCGGTTGGGGAAGGGATCTAATGTGCCCTGGGGCCCTGCTGGCTATGTGCTGGCTGCTGAGATAGAGGGATCCTTCCCATTGTTCCAAGTAGGAAACTGAGGTTCAGAAAGGTAGAGTTACTTGCCCCAAGTAGAACATACTTGATACAGAACAGAACTGCTCTGGGTATTTTTCTGACTCTTGTGTTAAGACCATTATTGAGTAACAAGTGAGTGAGTATGTGTTGGTAGGATAGTCATTTTACTTAGAACCTAACTTTTCCTTTTTTCACCTCACTGTCATGTTCATATGTTTTAGTTAATTTTAATTAGTTTTTTAAAGTTTTATATATGTATACTTTGTTTCCAAGCCTGTTATTTTATGTTGTTTTTCAATTTTGAATGAAGACTTCAGTTAGAACCTTAAATCAGAATTCTAAGCAGTTAGCATTCAGCGAAGGCCTACTGTGTGTCAAGAAGGGTGTGGCTTGCCAAAGACACAGAAATGAGACACAGCCCCTGGCCCCAGAGCTTAATGCCTTTCCCCTTTCCTTTAAGGGGAAACCGACCCATTGTGGTGGCAGACATAGAGGAGAGGGCTGTGTTACCAGTGGATGCTGAATTGGAGGGGAGGGGAGCAGGAAAGGAAGAAAACGGTGCTGTCCGTGTGCCAAGCAGTGATGGGAACACTGTCTGAAAGCACAGGTAGCTTCAGGGACGTGAGAGTGTGGCCCCTTGGCCTGTGGATTGCTACTCACTGGTGGGGAGCAGCTCAATCTACCCAGCTGTCTGCTGGGCAGGAGGCTAGCAGTGGAGGGCTTATTTGGATTTGTACTTTCTGGGAGCTGTGGACCTTTTCCCCTCATTACTCATAGGATTGATACAGTGTTTAACTTACCCAGTTGTCAGTCTTATTTAAGACAGACGAGACGAGGATGTCGGCTATAGTTATCCACCAACTGTACACTTAAAGGCTTAAAGGAAAAGGTGGGATAGCAGGGGAGAGACGAGAGGGTTCGTTAAGACATCAACTTCCTTGGTGTTTGTTCTTCAGTCTTAGAAGGTTAGAAGCTTAAGAAGAGTACAAGTTTAGGTTTCTAATGGTTTGTCTTTGTGTTTCATCCATTCTATTTAAAGTGAGTATTTAAGTGTATTGAGGTCTCTTAAAAAAACATGTAAAGAGAAAGGATATGTTCCTCTGCTGTACAGACCATGGTCAAGTCCCGACAGGCGTTACACTGCATGATGTCGGCAGACCTTGCGGTCTGTGAATAGCTAGTCTGTGGGTTGCCTGGACGCTGTGATCCATGTGTGTTTACGCTCTGGACACTGAAGCAGGGAATGAATATTGACGAATCAGATGTGGTGGTGGAGGGCCTTGAGGAAACTGTGCTAAGGGGCTCTGAGGGTAGTGAGGGTGTCCCTGCTGGAGCCTGGCTGAGGCCAGGTGCAGGGAGTAGAGCTGGGAAGAAGACAGTCCAGGAGGGGTTTTGGGGGGTTTTTCCTGTTTGTCTGAAATAGGAGGGTAAAAAAGTCAGGCCGAGTAGAGAGAGGCACTGCCCGTTGGTCCCTGCGTCCTAGATGCCTCTTTTCACGTCTGTTTTCACCATTGAGCTGGTGAGGGTACCTGCTGAGGGTGTAGAGTGAGGCCAGTGCCACAGGGCGTGGTGTGGGCCAGTGGGGACCTCCCAGAGGCTGGAGAGCAGGGCGGGGTCCTGTTAACAGGGCTGAGCATCTGTCTTGTGTCCCCCAAGTGCCCATTGACCACTCGGACCTGGTGGCAGACCTCCTGAAGGAGCTGTCCAACCACAACGAGCGGGTGGAGGAGCGGAAGGGCGCATTGCTGGAGTTGCTCAAGATCACGCGTGAGGACAGCCTGGGCGTCTGGGAGGAGCACTTCAAGACCATCCTGCTGTTGCTGCTCGAGACACTCGGGGACAAGGATGTGAGCTGCCCGCCTTCCTGTCTGTCCTGGAGCCACGGCTCCCCTCCACTCTGTGCCACGCCTCCCGTCCTGGGGCCCCGGCTCCCCTCCACTCTGTGCCATGCCTTCCGTCCCGGGGCCCCGGCTCCCCTCCACTCTCTGTGCCACGCCTCTCATCCCAGGGCCCTGGCTCCTCTCCACTCTCTGTGCTATGCTTCCTGTTGACACCCAGACAGTTCTCAGGTTTTCTGAGCCTCGGTTAGTAAGGTGGTGTTCTTACTGGAGACAAGCCCTGTCCTAGCTTCAATGCGGGGTTTTCTGTAATAGGGTTTGTAGTCGTTGAGGGAAACTTGTTCCTGCTTCAGGTCACTTTCACAAAATGTCTTAAGACTTTGTTAATGTAGAATGTGAAGTTGTTTTTTTTTTTTTAATAATGGGATTTTTTTCTTAGGGGTTTTCTTTATGGTTCTATGCAGTTGAGAAATGAGACGTTTGTTTTTGGAAGACCCACTAAATGCTGCCTTCCCTGGGGCTCCCTCTTGGTTCACCGTTGCATGTGTTAGTGGTTCCAGCAACAGATTCCAAAAGCAGAGATTATAACTATTTTCTGTTACCCTCCATTGTTATTTTTAAAATAGAAAGCCTTCTCCACACTGTGACATTTGAACATGACGAACTAGGCGTTTGCACCCGGCCTGGTTTGTCATCTGCATGTGGTACCTCTTAGATGACCCTTCCAGGGGTGAGCACCCTGATCAGAGGCCACCTCCCCTCCACCCACCCCGACCCAGTGTGGCTGCTCTCTTGTGTGGCAGCAGGAATGACTGTTGAGACTTCCCTGAATTAACCTCTAGAAGTAAGAATCGATCTCTGTGCTCTGGGCTTCGTGTAGGCCAGCAGAAACACAAGTGCAGTAAGTGTGGTGAGCAGCTCAGGGACAGGACCAGGCAGATTTCGAGGAAGTTGGCCATGGCCGAGGGTCGAGGTCATGCCAGGGTCACATTGATGGTGACTTTAATGGAAGGCAGGTGAGCATAGGCTGGTGAATGTCATAATGACTCCACTGGCTCTCTGCTGCTTAGATTGAGTGGTTTGGCGTAGGGCGAATAAAGGTGGAAGGACGGTGATGAAAGATCTGTCTTCGTTTTTCTTAAAACAAAGTACGTATTGGCTCCTGGAGTCCTTGTACTGGTTGGGCTTTGTCGGGAGAGGGGCAATGTCAGGGAAAGGGCAGGGGATGGTGTGTGAGCGTGTGGCTTGTACAGGTGAGTGACAGGGAATCAGGATGTACCGTTTGGCTCTATTTGGTGTAAACTCCATCCTCTTTTGTTGAGATTAGGCGTCTGTTTGGAATGGCTTTCCTCCAGACGCATGACTCGAGCTTTAAGCAGCTCTGCACAGGTTCCCCTCCCCCATGACCTGCTCACCTCAAAGGTCAGGAGTATCGACAGATCTCCACTGTCCTGGTAGGAAAGTCCACTGTCTGCCAGGGCAGGTTGATGAGATGTGTAGGTCCTCTTCATCTGTTCTTTTATGTATTTTACAAATATGTACCTAACTCTCAGAAACCCTGAAAAACCCTGGGAGATTGATATGAACTTAATCATCCTCATGCGGGCCTAATTTGGCTTATGTGGGAAGCCGTCCTGGGGTCTCTCTTAGGTGCTGGGTCCCAGGATGTCCCCAGAGGCACCACACCTGTCCTCATGGAGCTGGCTGTCTGGGGACCCTGTTTGCATTCAGCCTGGAATACGTATCGCAGTGCCTGCAGGTGCCAAGAAAGCCCAGGCCTGGGACCTGGTGTCGGGCCCTGCTGACCGTGTGCGCAGGGAGGCGCCGGAGCTGTTTGCTCATGTCTTCTTTCCTCTCGCCCCAGCATTCCATCCGAGCATTGGCTCTCAGAGTGTTGCGGGAAATCCTGAGAAACCAGCCAGCAAGGTTTAAAAACTACGCGGAGCTGACGATCATGAAGACACTGGAAGCCCACAAAGACTCCCACAAGGAGGTGAGCCGGGTCCAGGGTGCACACCCCTGCGTCCGTCCTGATGTCTGAGCTGCGGTGGAGAGCCAGTGCACCTGCAGGTTCCCCCAGCTGGGCTCTCAACTGCTGTCCAGCGTGCCGCGCCCTCCCCCTGCAGTCAGGACCAGGGATGCCCTCGGCCAGCCTCTCAACTCAAAGCCCCGCTTTCCTTGGTAGCTGTCATCACCTGTTGTCCCCAGGGGAGTTAGGCGAGACTGGCACGTGTGGGTGTCCCCCCTCCCCTGGCAATGCGCTCCACTCTGCAGGCTCTGGGACCTGGTAGCAGCTCTGCCTGCTCCACCAACTCCTGGATGTGAGAAACTCACTCTGCTGGGGTTCCCGCTCCTCAGGCCTGTCTCAGAACACGTGTTTCTGGGCTCGGACTTGTGTGTAGATGGTGGACAGACCACGCATTGTCCAGTCACTTGTTGAACTGTCCCGGTATCTGTTACTCCCAGTCCTTTGAGTATCGAGAGGCCACCAGAGAGTGGGGAGGTGGGTGGAGCTGTCCTAAAAGAAAATGATTTCAGTGCCACCCTTCCAGTAAAGTTCACTATGGACAGCAACCGTTTTATTTAGAGGTTTACGAAACTTGATGTGATAGATAATGGGTTTGACCCCTAAGTGAGACATAAACCACGTGGTCAGTTCAGTCTTGGCTCCTGTGTGACTCTCGTGAGCACAGTCATGGATTAAAGGAATTGTGATTAGAACAGTTCTTATATTCACAGCAAGAATCAGACCCTAAATTGTGGTGTTTTTTCTGTTCAGCAGTTACGTGACTGCTTCTGAACACAGACGGTCTGGCCTCCTCAGATTCCCGCCCGACTGCAGGCTCAGCGAGGCTGAGGCTGCTGCTCTGTCCAGGCATGTCTCCACCCAGCAGTCCTAGCAAAACACAGGGGTATAAGCGATAGGTGTGTGTGCAAACCCCTAACGTATACTTCTAATGTCTGGCTCAGTGGCCTGATGGTGATCATCATCACTCACATTTGAACAAAACACTTTGCACTTAAAATAACTCTTTTGAAACAATGTAAAGACCAGATTAGCTGCTGGCAGTCAACATAATTGTCAAGGATCAGATAAGCTGACAGTGGTCAACAGAAGTGTTCCCAGGTGAGGAAGAGGTTCCAGGAGTTCCCGTCCTTTGTCAGGTGATGCACACGTGTCAGCTTTTGGCAGAACCAAGATGCAAACTAGGCCTTGTGTCTTGTAAGGGGCAAACAGGCCCATGCTGACTTTTGTTTTAAACCATAATGGCCTCTCCTTAATGAGAATACATGATCAAAAAATGAAATAAAATGGATGATCTCTTACATGCATATGATATCAGTTGTTTTCAGTGGGGAGACATAACTGAGAATGTGGCATTAAGGTGAAGCCTTGTGTGGCAGCCCTTCTGCCCTGTGTGGCAGCCACTGGCCATCTGCTTGGGAGATGTTTGTCTTCACAGTGGCTGCCCTGATGTTAACCTTCAGAACCTGGACAGTGGACTCTGACAAGCATACATTACTGATTGCATGAGGGGTTCTTGTTTTTTTCCCCTGCAAGACAAGAGGTAGAGGAGAGAAGGTTCTCAGCTGTGAAGTCCTTTAGGTTGCCTAAGGGACACAAGCAGAAAATACCTGCTGCCTGAAGCAAATCTAGCAGCACTTGGTTGTGGGGAATTCTTGTGACCCAGGGTCTCCACGCAGCTGTCACTGATTTCCTGATAAGGCAGGTGGAGGAAACATTGTGTCCTGAAAGGAGTGCCGTTGCTGGCGGGCCTCCCTGCTTTGCATACCTGCAGACTCACCTTGACTTGCTGCCCACGTCTTTTCCCTTATGAAACTCCACGCTGTCACTTTGCCAGAAACTCCTAACTTGGGCACCTGTGTGTTTCTGTTGGCATATGAAATTAACATCACATACAGTGTGTCTCTAGTTATTATATTTTCTCACCAGTATATTCAAACATTTATTCAGACATCATTCTCATATTTATTGGAAAGGATCCAAGGTGTTTCTAGACCCAGTTACTAGTCAGACAGAGCCCGAGTTTCTTCCTGTCCAGTTGGCGCTTCCAAAGTGTGCTCATCCTGGGCCATAGCTCCTGGAAACTCCTCCATAAGAAGCTAGTTTTGTGTTCACAGGAGATGAAGGAGATGGACTGGCAGGTTAACAAGGAGCTGCTGTGAGAGACCTTGTCACCAAATATGTCCTCCCTTGGCTGCTGTGGCAGGCCCTGGCATGATGCACACTAGTTCCAGCCGTGGGCCTGTAGCAATGAAGGACTTCTTGAAATATGGTTTCTAATAGGTTGAAACATGTCATACAGCCTTTAGGGAAGATGCTTAAAGCAGGGCTGCTAAGTTGTCTTGCTTTTTTCCCATAAGCTGAGGGCTGTCTTCTCAGGGTCTTTAGCAGGAGCTGTGTGTGCAAAACACTATCACTGAAACATGCCAGGGGCTAAATCTGTCTCATCATGACTCATCCTAAGCTAACATAGACATTTTACAATAAGCAAGATAGAGGATTTGGGGACCGATTTAGAGTTTTTGTTTAAAAAGTTGGTGTCTATCAGGTTAAGTATGTTTTCATATTCCCTATTTGAATACATAGATTTCTTAAATTATCTAACTCTGTGTTTTTATCTTTTTAGTAAATAAAATTTGCTGTTGCGTTTCAACTGCTGATTAATGAAGTTGCTGTGGTTTACAGTAGTGTTAGCTTTTAGCAAACATCTACGGGCGAAGGCCTTGATAGCGACCTTTTTAAGATCCTATGCCCACTCTCTGTTTCTCAAAAAAAAAACTTTAACTTCAGTGCTTCTTATCTTAGAACTTGTAATCCATCTCTTAGGGCTGGTACCGAGTCTGTCCATCAATGATTAAGAGAGGATTTAGATCTGGTATGAGCATTGATACTATGAATGCGGTTCTGGGGTCAGTGGGAGCACGAATATAGAGATGGAAAGCTGGGTTTTCCATCCAGCATCCGGCCTCCAGCCTTGCTGTCTGTTTGGTCCCCATTGTGTAGTATGGCTGCCGCAGAATCAGATAGGGGACCTGAAAGCTCATGTCTTAACACTGTCAAACGCTGTACAGACTTTGCTTCATAAAGCTGTCTTCAGACGTCTCTGTCGTCTCAGAGGCAGACAGATGATGTACAAATTATTAATCATTTTATACACATTTAATGTAAGATAGCCGTTGCTCCCAGGCACCATGGCTTACACACGGTAGCCAGAGTGTTGAGGTCCTTGGTCAGTGTTCTGTTTGAACTTTAGAGAAGCATCAACTCTGTTTCTTTGAAAATATTCTTTTGAAATCAGTTCTAATGAGGTGAATGAAACTGGAGCCTATTATACAGAGTGAAGTAAGCCAGAAAGAAAAACCCCAATACAGTATACGTATATATATGGAATTTAGAAAGATGGTAACGATAACCCTGTATGCGAGACAGCAAAAGAGACACAGATGTATAGAACAGTCTTTTGGACTCTGTGGGAGAGGGTGAGGGTGGGATGATTTGGGAGAATGGCATTGAAACATGTATCATATCATATGTGAAACGAATCGCCAGTCCAGGTTCGATGCAGGATACAATATGCTCGGGACTGGTGCACTGGGATGATCCAGAGGGATGGTATGGGGAGGGAGGTGGGAGGGGGGTTCAGGATGGGGAACACGTGTACACCCTTGGAGAATTCATATTGATGTATGGCAAAACCACTACAATATTGTAAAGTAATTACCCTCCAATTAAAATAAATAAATTTATATTAAAAAAAAAAAGAAAATATTCTTTCGGGCCATAATATTGGCCAACACAATGTACCTTGACCATTAGGCTTTGCTTTCACTGACCTCAGCCATGGTAGTGAACATTCAATTACATTTGCCTGTTAAAAGAGAAAAATATCAGCCTCATTGTGGGGTCACCAGATCTTGTTTGCCCCACAGAAGTCTTGGTGCTTAAGGCATCAGAATCCAGCCTCAGGTGGTTTGGCTTCTTTGGGGAAGTTTGATTCTTAAATATAATATAAAACAACCACTGTTATGTCTCCTGGGGTTTAATTTTGAAATCATTTCTAGTTAATTTAATATTTTAAGTTTGCAGAGAATTAAAAAAACTAAACCAGATGACATTTTTAAAATGGAACTTTTCAGGACCTCTTGGCAAATAGGCCTGCACAAAGCAATGGTGTGTGAGAGAAAACACTTGAGAGATGAGCTGATGTTCTGCTTCAAATCCCAGTCAAAATCACTCTGACCATGGTACCAGATCCTTGGCTCTGGAATGGCGTTTAGAAGCTTCTTGGGGCAGCAGCCACGTGTCAGTGGGTTCTGGCGAACAGTGCATTGTGTGAGTGTGGAGAGATTACTTCACCTCTCTGGACCTTGGTTTTCCTAATCTGTTAGCCCAGGGAGTGGACTGCATGGTTATCTGCGTGTCATCTGGCCTCAAGATAATAGAGGCTGCTATTGAATAACAAGCCTAAACCTTCCTAGATTCCAAATCTCCAGTTTTCTTTGGGCCCAATCTTGGCATGTGGCCAGAAGCCCTATTTCCTTTGTAACTTGTAGCCTTGTAACAAAAAGACAAAACCAGAAACCTATATAGTCGTTTAAAAGGTCAAAGTTGCTGAGCCAGTCTGACACTCACAGCACAAACTCTAGTAAATGTTTTATTATTGGAGGCACAGGGGAGGGGGGTTGGGGAGTGTTTTAGACTTAAAGGAACTTATGGTTTAGTTCAGGTTAGAGCAAAGGACTCCACCAGGGGTCCAGAGAGAAGTGCACTGGGAGTTTGGGGTGGACTGGGAGGGGCGCCCAGGGAGAGCGCTGACAGCAGAGAGTCAAGCAGCGAGCCTGAGTGCGGGCCTTGGGCCGGGAGGACATGTCTGGGCTGGGTCTGCTGGACCAAAATGGCCCCAGGGATGGCCAGGACATGCCAGGCACAGTGTCCAGCCCTGAGAGATGGCAGCTGCTGCCCCACAGTTACTCAGGGCAAGGAGACACGGCCCCTCCTCTCTGGTGCATCTACCTCCGAGGAACCAGATGTGACACCTGCCCTTTACTTCCATAGCCTCAGAAAGAGTGTCTTACTGAGAGAGAACTTGTCTGGAGAAAGCAGTCAAGTGGTTTGGTGTAGGGCAAATAAAGGTGGAAGGATGATGATGAAAGATCTGTTTAACATCAGAGCCTTGGGGTCTGGAGACTCAGGTCCTCATTCTACGTTGACCAGTTGGTTAGCTGAGTAGCTGGGGATGGGTCTCAGCTCCCTGAACATCAGAAGTGCTGGCACTCAAGGTGAACTGGGGCTACAGGATGCCTGCCCCTTGTAGGACTGACATTCATGTCAAGGGAGTGAGGAGGCTAACGCTGTTCAAAACTGCAGACACGGTCCTTTTAATCCTCTTCCTCTGAAGTAGATAGACCGGTTCTGAATAGAATTGGGGTTTTCCTGTTTTATGTAAACCAGAAATTGCTGCATTTCTTGAAGTACATGTCAGAAGGGTATTGAAATTTGGGTGAATTAACTGTGGGCTGTGTTATTGGGCTCCCAGCTGGGCTCCCATATTGGCTGAATCTCTTGGTGTCCACTCTGGAGTGTCCATCACACTCCTGCATTTGAGGCCAGGAAATACCAGGAATTGATGGGTTTTGGGAGACACAGAGGAGCCTTCTGTGCGCTGCCCATCTTCAGCCTCCTTGACTCCTCCAGGGACCAGCCAGCCCAGCGTTCCTGGCATCCTCCAGGGCAGCAGACATGGCCACCTCCTGGGCGTCCAGCCCCTCTGACTCCACAGCTTTGTTCCCTGTTGGCTGTGATTCCACCCCTTGAGGTGGGACAGAGTAAGTCTCCACCTCAGAGCCTTACCACACTTGAGACAGTGTTGCCCTCAATCTGCCCCTGGAGGGGAGAGTGTGATGGCTGTGTGGTTAGAGACCGTTTCATGCAGACTCTGCCTTTTGAAATCGTGCATGTGTATTTTCAAGAGAAAATACTCACTAGGTAGGGTAGGGAGATAAAGTGTCACCATCCAAACTGATATCAGCATACTTGATTCAGGTCCCCCCCACTTCATTTTACTTATGAGGGAAACAGGTCCAGACAGTATAAGAAGCATCCCTCAGGTTCACCTCACTCATTGGTGACAGAGCTGGGTCCCCGAACTTGGACCCTGAAGCTTTTTCCTTCCCTCCCTCCCTCTGGGGCCAGGCCTGACAGACGGGGACTGGTCCCTGGCGGTGACCATCTCACCAGAGAGACAGCCTCCCCACCACGGTGGGCACACATCCCCATCATCTTCCCTGTTTTGTGAGGTCTTCCCGGCTTTCCCCAGAAGGTGGCGCCAGCGTCTCACTTAGCTTTTAAATGATTGGGACTGAACTAGGTGTACTTTGGAGAAGGAAATGGCAACGCACTCCAGTATTCTTGCCTGGAGAATCCCATGGACAGAGGAACCAGGCTTCTCTGTCCATGGGGTCGCAAGAGTCGGATACGACTTAGTGACTAAACTACTACTACTAATTAAGTGTACCTGCTTGTCGTCATTTCTGAACATTTGCTTGCTTGTTTATGTTAGCCAGTTACACTGGCGTGCCTGTAACAGAGTGCAGTCAGTCTTTGTGAACTTAAAGCATGCAGTTCAAATTGTGACAGGTTCTGTGCTCTCAAAGAAACCTTATCTTTAAGCAAACATTCATCAATATTCTGAGTAATGATCTCATTTTAAAAAAAGTTAGATAAGGAAATTATGCTTTTCCGAGGTAGACACTGTTAATTCACTGACTTTGAAAAAAAAGAATTCCTGTGTTTCTACCAAACTGCAAAAAAATCAGCAGAATTGGAACCGTTTTGGTCACTTAGGGTTGGTAATGACCCAGAAGTCTGCCTGACCCCACTCTCTCTCATCATCTTCACCCTCTCTGAGAACTCATCTTTGCCCCTTCTGGCCTCCGTGTCTACCGAAGAGTACTATCCTCCTTTCTCTCTGTTGCCTGTGTTTACTTTGCTTTCTGTTTGCTTACATTTATAATCTTTGCTTCTTATGTTACATAGACCACAGGGGTGAAACTTAAAGTTCACCGTGAGTCAGGCAGCCAGCCAGCAGCCGGGAGCTTGGCATGTAGAGGGAAGTCAAGAGCACCAACCCCTGTGCCAAAAACAGCGTCTGCCTTGGGAAACTTGCTCCAGCCTCAGTGAAAGAGGGGCCTCAGACGGACCTTGAAGTGCAGCTTCTGGCATTTTCTCTTCAGGCATTTTCAGAAAACCTATGTTTGATTAAATGCTTCCTGCAAGCAACTTCAAGAATTCCTGGAGTTTTATCAGAGGAAGTTCTCCTTGGGTTCAGGTTTCAGCTCCACATACCCGAGCTGGTCTGTTTACCAGCAGCTCCCTGCAGGTTAACTCCTGTGATCTGGATGAGAGTGAAGCTTGGAAAGGTTGGTGGGGAGGAGGAAACCCTCACGAGAGAGCCTCACTGCGAACCTGGCCGTTTATCTCCCTGTCTGGTCAGTGCCCTTTGCAACCCTGAGGTGCGCCGGGAGGTTTCTGCTTTACTCCTGTCAGGACTTAAGTGAAGCTGCCAGGACTCCATTCCCAGTCTCTCTCTCCTGCCGCCCAGCTATCTCTACTTCTTACTGGCCTCCTAAATTGCTCGACATTAGTGTTTTCCAGTTTGGGATATTATCAATGAAATCATCCAGTATTTTCTGACCCTTTCATTTTTTTCCCCCCATGTTTAAAAACTAAGACCTCAGATTTCATCAGTTAGTATTACTCAGTTTTCTGACCAGTATGTTGTGACACCTATGAACAGTGATTTCTTACAGTTGAAGGGCATTGGTGTTCCACTGCAGGGCCAGGTTAGAGAAGGGATGGACCCCTCTTCCACTATCTGCCTAGCTGTGTATCACAGGCCCGACGCTTGGCTTTCCCAAGTATGCTGTGGACGGACCACAGTCCTCAGGACACACATGAGCTGAGGAAGAAGAAGAGCACTTCATCTAGTGATTGCTGCATGATGGGGCCCTTCTAATGATATGCTGTTGTTCTCCAAACAAACCGATCACGGCAAAAACTAACCTGAACTCAAGTCTGTTTTCCAAAGGACAGATCTGTTCCCCTTTCGTTGTGTCACCCAGAATGGACCTTCTGGGCCTTGTACAGTTGATTTCTCCAAAGCCCAACTTGGTCCTCTGGAGAGGTCTTGACTTCCTCCTCATTTTCTGGGCCAGCTCCTCCATTGAAACATGTAAATGCAGATCAGCGAGGCATGCCCTGGAGCTGACTATGCCAGTGGTGAACATTTACACACATACACACACACACACACGCGCGTGCGCTGTGGGAAAATGAGTTGGACCAACATTTATTAAGCACTTAGTGCATAATGGACACTGTTGGGCATGGGGGATAGAAGATGGCTGAGATGGGAACTGACCTCCAAGGAGCCCTTAGTCTAGTCGGGGAGACAGTGTCATCAGAGCATGTAAGTGCAGTGGTCAGGGTGCACCTGGGGGCTCTGTTGAGGTGAGTGCATCCTGCCGGTCAAGTGGCGCACATAGGTGAGCACCAGTGAGAAAAAGTGAAGGGAGCAGACTGGGCACTCAAGTGGCTGGCAGGGCTCCGGCTCGCCCCACTTCCTTCCATCTGCTCCTGGCCAGCTGCAAGGTAGCAGACCCCGCCCTTGGGACCCCGCCTGCTTCTGTGGCCTCTCCTGCTGCCTCCTGAACCTTTGCATCCTCATGCAGCCCCTCAGCGCCGACCACCCATCTTGCCCAGCACCACCTTTGCCTCTGAGGCCTGTGCTCAGCTCGGCCGCTGCCACCCCGGAATGCGTGAACACACGAATGCACACAGGTTGGGGAAGGATAGTAGGAAAAAATTACCAAGGCTATAAAGTTTCTAAGGATCTTATGAGCTGGAGCACAGAATATGACTCTTTTAGAGCAAGGTTACCTCTTTGCAACTGCTCCTCCGGTTGACTCTGTTGGCGTGAAAGCATAGCCAGGGGTAGGGGTGGTGGCGGGGGGTTTCCAATACTAGGCGCTATGTGCCTGTCGCTTGGCCTTTGAAATGTGTGTTGCGGTGTGGAGCTCACTCACATGGGGGCATGTTTCAGGTGGTGAGGGCTGCCGAGGAGGCCGCATCCACGCTGGCCAGTTCCATCCACCCAGAGCAGTGCATCAAAGTGCTGTGCCCCATCGTCCAGACAGCTGACTACCCCATCAACCTGGCCGCCATCAAGATGCAGACCAAAGTTGTTGAGAGGATCGCCAAGGAGTCCTTGCTGCAGCTCCTCGCAGACATCATCCCAGGCCTGCTGCAGGTGGGCCCCTCGTGGCGGCCTGGCCACTCAGCACACAGGGGCGGGCGGGTGGGCCACGCCCTGCGGGACCCTCGGCATCTTGTCTGTCTCTTCTGGGCCACCCTTCCTGAATGCAGAGGAAGTTCTGGGCGGCCCAGATCTGTGGCCTACAGAATGAACTTTCTGTTTACTGTGAACATGTTTTGATCTTTCTTTGTTGTTCATTCCTTACTGCACGGCTGATGGGCACAGCCCTGGGCAGGGTGAGCCGTGGAACCCAACATCAAACAGTGGTTCTTGTCCTAATCTGTCCAACAAATAGTAATTGAAACCCTTGTAAGTGTGAGGCATTGAGTTAAATAGACTCTGGAAGGCAAGGTGCCTTCTTCTGTTGGGATCCTACCTCAAGTCGTTGACAGCCCTCTCTGGGACTTGGTACTCCCATACCAACAGCTGCAGGTCAGGGCCGGTGCTGCGTGCTAAGTTACTGGGGTGGACGTGGGTGGTTCTGAGATCTGGGTGGAGGCTGATCTCTAGGTTTAAGGGCTCAGAGAAGAGGTGGTTTAGACTTGGGCCCTAGAGAGAGATTTCAGTGGAGAAAGTAGACAGACATTAGCTTTACACTTAATAAACGCTGCTGTTTGCTGAGCACTGGGCTCAGGAATTTAAACACACACAGCCGAGGACTGGATTATTCCAGGCAGAGGGAAAGGCGCAAAGTCTGAAAGGTCCCAAAGGCTGCTTGGAGAAAAGCAGACAGTCCCATCTGGGTTTGGGGAGGTAGGAGGCAGGTTGTGGTCCAGCTGGAGAGGGATGTGGAGGTCCGTCTCACTGCAGAACGATCCATGGACAGTGGAGAGTTTTATCCACAGAGTGAGTGACCTAGTTCTCATTTCTTTAAAGAGATTTGCACATGTGAGATTTGCTTTACCATGGTGAGGAGAAGCCACTTACTTTCCCCCTTAATTTCCTTTTTTCACTGTGTTCTCTCACAACGTTTCTTGGCTGGTGCTGCCAATATTTTTTGGCAGCTCATGATACAGCATCGTTCTGTGTGGAGGAGACCAGTTCGCCAGCCTCCTGCCTCCCACCCCAAAACCAGCTCACTCTTGACATTATTGCATGTGGCCTCTTTGGGGCAAGAGCTCTCGAGATTCATCGGCAGAGCTCTGGGGCATTCAGACCGCTCCCAGCAAGGCTGAGGTTGAAGTGTGAGAGTGTGGAAACATTGATGAAATACTGTCAGTCAGGCAAAGCTTTGATCTCGCTTTCCTCTCTATGTCCCTCTGGTTGTAGGGTTACGACAACACCGAGAGCAGCGTGCGCAAGGCCAGCGTGTTTTGCTTAGTGGCAATTTATTCCGTAATCGGAGAAGAGTTGAAACCTCACCTGGCACAGCTTACGGGGAGCAAGGTATGTATAGTGTTACACGGGTGGGTCGTGCACCTGGGCCTACCAGCGTGTCCCAGACCCACTGCCCTGCAGTTCTGGGCTCCAGACAAACTTGCTCAGCGTGTGTGAGCTAGCTGGGCCTTACTGTCCAGGGTCGCGTCTCTAAAGACAGAGTGAACAACTGTGTAGTGAAGTCACCTAGGTACGACACAGTCTCTTGTCACTCCTATTTTTAACATGATAGTTTTGAACTTCTAATTTATCCCCAAAAGGAAGATGACTTTGTTTCGAAACCAGCTTGTTTTCTGTCTCTGAAACACTAAGGACATTTGCCTGCTGGCTTCACGCCTGTCTGGGTGGGCTTTGGGTCCTGTGGGTCAGTGTAATGATAGCTGCCTCTCACTGTGTGCCCAGCGCGTCCCTTGTTCGTGATGGCATCTCTGCAGGGTGAGGACGCTGATTCTGCACGTGACCCACCTGAGGGCCCGTGGTGGTCATACTTCCTCTTGTTCCTTCTAGAATCGGGCACAAAATGAGACAAAGGGACTGTTGGCTCATGGAAGATGAGAGTGTCTAGAGTGCTTGCTGGTTTAAAAATAAGCTCAAATCTGATGAACCCGATGCGGAGAGAGGATAGCCACCCTTGATCTCAGGCCGTGGGGCCAGGAGTTGGGCCGTGGTGAGGCACCTGCCTCGGGGACTGCCTGGGGAAAATGTGTCACCGTAAAGTTACAGAGGGCCCAGGCACGGGTATGAATACAAAAGCACGGAGCCTGAAATATCTGGCCTTCCTCCTTAGCAAAGAAGGAAGCAGCAGGTGAAGCCTCGTGGCTTTTCAAGTAGGCCTGTTCCTTTGGCACAGTTGGTGAGCATCTCCACTCACTGAGTTCTGGGCAGAGCTGGCTCTCCCGCCTTTGTCCAGAGCAGGGCTCACACTCTCAGTGCTGCCAACATTTCGGGGCACTTCGTGGTGGGGGCACCATCCCTGAGGTCCCAGGAGCACACCCCACCCTCAGCTGATGTCCCCACACCTGGTCAGGTGTCCCTTTGGGACAGAGTCAGCCTTGGTAGAGAACCACTGGTCCAGAAGAAGATATATCAGCAACTGGGCTGGAAGGTCTGAGCAGAGCCGGTGTGGTGGGGGCTGCTTCACCTGGATCCATTTCCCGTGTTCTTCCCATCACTGCCCCTGCAGAGGTGCTTGCCCAGCCCTTCCTGACCACAGCTTGCAGAACGATGAGCCGAGAGTGCCCAGCAGTGTACGGGCCAGGAGCACCTGCCTCTGCTGCTGCCATCAGGGATCCATGGCTGTTGCGTAGCAGCAGTGGGGCCCTCACAGACAGTCTTCATAAAGGGAATTAGATTTGTAAAAAGGAAAATTCATCCAAAAATAATGTTTTCCAGATCTCAGTTTTCTGGTACTTTCTACTCTCAGGAGTAAGGGAGCTGTCATCTCGCTTGACCCCACTAACAAGGGGCTGAGAAAATGGAGGTGTCTTCTCACCCCTGTCCTGTGGTTGACCTGCTGCCCCTTGGAATGGTGGCGTAGGGTCTGGAGCTCAGTCCTGATCAGAGCCAGTGTTCCCACCTCCCCACTGATGACATTAGTCAGCTCGGAGTGCTGAGGGAGGCTGACCTGACACCTGTCCGCTATGGCAGCACAGTGCTTCCAGTCATTCCAGTTTTTATATGAGATAGTTCCGATGTATTAACAGGAACTTTGTAAGACTCTAATGCACATCTCCTAAAACAAACAAACACCCCCCTCCCACCCATACCCCCAGAATGGGTAGCTGACGGCATGTGGTGCTAAGTTAGAAACGGTCAAGCTGTGGCTTCCTGTTTCTGTCACCAGGCCTGTCAGAACCCCTTCTACTACTACTTAAATGAAGTTGATAAGTGATATCAGGTTCTGTAGAGGAAGGCCTGATGCAAGGTTGGAGTGGGGGGACTTGTGAGGTGTATCTTGGAAGTGTCCCATTGCCATGGCAGCAATACTAGCTTTAGGATCAGAAAACCTGCCTTCTGGTCTCTGTCTCCCACTTACTAGCTGTATGACTATGAGCAACCTTTCCTTTCCATTCTCTCTCTTGATAAAATATATGTAATGTGAAATTTACTATCTTAACCATGTGTTAGTGTGCAGTTCACAGACGCCAAGTACATTCATATTATTCATATTCATCCCCACCATCCATCTCCAGAGCACTTTTCATCTTGGAAAACTGAAATCCATTAAATAATATCCCCCAGGTCCCCAGTCCGTCAACCACCACTCTACTTTCTTTGGTGTGAATACTTATAAGTGGAATCCTACAGTGTTTGTCTATTTGTGACTGGTTTATTTCACTGAGGATAATGTTCTCTAGGCTCATCCATGTTGTAGCAGGTATCAGAATCTCCTTTCATTTTAAGGCTGAATATAGTCTGCTGAATGTACATAATAGCATGTTGCTCGCCCATTCCTTGGTAATGGCCTTGTGGATTATTTCCGTGCTCTGGCTTTTGTGAACATGGGGGTACAGATGTCCTTTGAGACCCCCTGTTAATTCTTTTGGGTTTTTTAGTAGAACTGCAGGATCATATGATAACTGCCAGCTGCACCATCTTAGATTCCCACCGACAGTGCACAGGGTTTTAGTTTCTCCACATCCACTTGTTACCTTCTCTTTTCTTTGGTAGCCATCCTCATGGCTGTGTGAGGCAGCATTTCACTGTAGTTTTGCTTTGCATTTCCCTAATGATCCGTGATGTTGAGTGTCTTTTCATATGCTTGTTGGCCAGTTGCATATCTTCATCAGAGAAATGTTTATTCTAGTCTTTTGCCCATTTTAAAATTATGTTGCTTGGTTTTGTTGTTGTTGATGTTATTGTTGAATTAACAGAAGTTCTGTCTATATTCTGGATATTAACCCCTTGACCTTTGATGCACAGCTTTTTTTTAATTTTAGTGAAATCCAATTTGTCTGTTATTTTTTTGCCTATGCTTTTGCTGTCATATTCAATAATCAATTGCCAAATCTATAGTGAAGTTTTTGCCCTTTGTTTTCTTCTAATCATTTTATAGTTTTAGCTTTTAATGGAGGTCTCTGATCCATTTTGAGTTAATTTTTGCATATGGTATTAGATAAGAGTCCAACTTCATTCTTCTGTGTGTGGATATGCAGCTTTCCCAGTTCTGTTTGTTGAAAAGACTTTCTGTTTCTGCAGAAAACCGCATTGGGATTTTGATAGGGATTCCATTGAATGTATAGATAGCTTTGGGTAGTTTTGATCTCATAATGTCTTCCAACCCATGAACATGGGATGTCTTTTTTTAACCTCTATATGTAATGAGTTGTTTTTAATTTTTAATTGAGATAAAAATGAACATATGAAATTGTATTAGTTTTGGATGTACAGCATAATTATTTGATATTTATTTATATTGCAAAATGATCACCCAGTAAGTCTAGGTAACAGCTGTCATACACATAGCTACACGATTTTTTTTTTCTTGTGGTGACAGATTTTAAGATCTACTCTGTTAGTGACTTTCACATACACAGTATTCTTACTATAGTCACCATACTGTATAGTACATGGAGTGTCTTTTTGTTTGTGTTTTTAATTACTTTCAATAAAATCTGGTAGTTTTTCTTGTATAGTTCTTTCACTTCCTTGTGTTAATTCCTAAGTGTTTTATTCTTTTTGATTCTATTGTAAATGGAATTGTTTTTCTTAGCTTCATTTTTAGTGTACAGAAGTGCAATTGATTTTTGCTCATTGATTTTGTAGTCTGCTAGTTTGCTGAATTTCTTTATTAGTCTTAACAATTTTTTGTGGAATTGTTGAGATTTTATACATATGAGATCACAGTCATCTCTTGGTATCCCACAGGGATGGGTTTCAGAACCTGTCACAGATAGCAAACTCTGCACGTGCTCAAGTCCTGTACCTGTCATTCTGCCTCTGGGATTTTTCAGCTGACCACAGATTGTGTCGTGCTGTGTGTATTGAACAACATCCATGTATAAGCGCATCTTCATAGTTCAAACCTGTGTTGCTCAAGGGTCAACTGTGTATCATCTTTGAACAAAGATAATTTTGCTTCTTCCTTTCCAATGTGAATGCCTTTCTTTCCTTTTCCTGCCTAATTGTTCTGGCTGGAACTTACTGTGTTAATAGAAATGGTGAAAGCAGGCATCCTCTGCCTTGTTCCTCATCTTAAAGTTGTCAGTCTTTTACCATCGAGCATAATATTCACTGTTTGGGTCTCTCATATATAGCTTTTGATATATTGAGGTGCAGGCATAGAGATGGTATGGATTTGGTTCCAAACAGTTGAAATAAAGCAAGTATTGCAATAAAGCAGATTGCACAAATTTTTTGGTTTCCCAAGGTATATAAAAGTTATATGTGTACTATACTGTAGTCTGTTAAGAGTTCAGTAGCATTATGTCTGAAAATATCAGTATCTTAACAGAAATGCTAGCCATCATCTGAGCTTTCAGTGAGTCATAATCATTTTGCTTGTGGAGGACCTGGCCTCTATGTGGATGGCTGCCGACTAATCAGGGTGGTGGTTGCTGAAGGTTGTAGTGGCTGTGTCTTATTTTAAGACAACAATGAAGTTTGCCAAATCGATTGACTCTGCTTTCACAGTTTCTCCGTAGCAGCAATACTGTTTGATAGCATTTTATACACAGTAGAAAAAATTGAAGTCAATCTTCTCAAACCTGCCTCTGTTTAATCCACTAAGTTTATGTAATATTCTAAATCCTTTGTTGTCATTTCAACAGTCTTCACAGCATCTTCACCAAGAGTAGATTCCATCTCAAGAAACCACTTTGTTCATCCATAAGAAGCAGCTCCTTATCTATTAAAGTTTTACCATGAGGTTTCAGCAATTCAGTCCCATCTTTAGGCTCCACCTCTAATTCTAGTTCTCTTACTCTTTCTATCACATCTGCAGTTCCTTCCTGCACTGAAGTCTGGAACCCCTCAAAGTCATCCAGGAGGGATGGAATCAACTTCTTTCAAACTCCTTTTAATGTTGATATTTTGACTTCTTTGTTCTTCATGGCATCTAGAATGCTGAATCCTTTCTAGAAGGTTTACAGATGACTGCTCAGATCCATCAGAGGAGTCACTATGGCAGCGATTGCCTTACAAAATATTTTTCTTAAATAGTAAGACTTGAAAGTCAAAATCAGTCCTTGATCCTTGGGCTGCAGAAAGAGTGTTAAGTTATTAGCACATGTGAAATCAACCTTAATTTTGTTACATCTTCATCAGAGCTCTTGGGTGACCAGGTACACTGTCAGTGAACAGTAATATTTTGAAAGGAATCTTTTTTTCTGAGCTGTAGGTCTCAACAGTGGGCTTAAAACATTCAGTCAGTCCTGTTATAAACAGATGCACTGTCATCCAGGCTTTGTTGTTCCATTTATGGAGCACAGGCAGAGTAGATTGAGCATAATTCTTAAGAGCCCTGGGATTTTCAGAATGGTAAGTGAGCACTGGCTTTATTTTAAAGACACCAGCTGTGTTAGCTCCTAGTAAGAGTCAGCCTCTGAAGTTTTGAAGCCAGGCATTGACTTCTCCTCTTTGGTGGTCAAAGTACTACATGGCATCTTGTTCCAATATAAGACTATTTGCCTGTGTTGAAAATCTGTTGTTTCATGTAGCCACCTTCATGAATTATCTTAGCTAAATCCTCTGGATAACTTGCTGCAGCTTCTGCATTAGCAGTTGCTGCTTCACCTCACACTTTAATGTTAGGGAAACAGCATCTTTCTTTAAACCTCATGAACCAACTTCTGCCAAGTTCAGACTTTTTTCCAGCAACTCGTTCATCTCTCTTAGCCTTCCTAGAATGGAAGGAGAGGGTCTCGATCTGTATTAGGTTTTGGCTTAAGGGAATGTTGTGACTGTTTGATCTTCTATCCAGACCACTTTCTCCATATCAGCAGTAAGGCTATTTTGCTTTTGCTTTCTTATCATTCATGTGTTCACTGGGTAGCACTTTCAGTTTCTTTTGAGAACTTTTCCTTTGCATTCACAACTTGGCTAACTGTTTGATGCAAGAGGCCTAGCTTTTGGCCTGTCTCAACTTTCAATATGCATTTCTTACAAAGCTTAATCATTTCTAGCAAGAGAAGAGCAACTCTTTCACTTAAACACTTAAGGCCATGGTAGGGTTTTTAATTGGCCTAAGTTCAATGCGATTGTGTCTCGGGGAATATAGAAAGGCTCATGTACAGGGAGAGAGACAGGGAGATGGTGCACGAGTCAGAACATACACATCTGTGGATGAAGTTTGCTGTCTTCATATGGACATGGTTCATGGCACCCCAAACAACTGCTGCAGTCGTAATATCAAAGAACACTGATTACAGATCACCATAGAGTGTAATAATGATGAAAAAATCTGAAATAATTGTAGGAATTACCCAAATGGGACAGTGACATGTAGGCAGCAAATGCTGTTGGAAAATGGCACTGATGAACTTGCTTGATGCAGGTGTTCACAGACCTTCAATTTGGGGGGAAAAAGCACTGTCTTCAAAGTACAATAAAGTGAAGCACAGCAAAACAAAATACGCCTGTACTTTCCTTCTATTCCTAGTTTGTGTGGTATTTTTATTTTGAAAAAGTATTGAATTTTGCCAAATACTTTTTTTATGTCAATTGAAATGATCCTTTGATTTTTTTTTCCCCTTTCATTCTGTTAATATGGTATATTCGGTTCAGTTCAGTTCAGTTGCTCAGTCGTGTCCGACTTTTTGCGACCCCCATGAATCGCAGCACGCCAAGCCTCCCTGTCCATCACCAACTCCCAGAGTTCACTCAAAGTCATGTCCATCGAGTCGGTGATGCCATCCAGCCATCTCATCCTCTGTCGTCCCCTTCTCCTCCTGCCCCCAATCCCTCCCAGCATCAGAGTCTTTTCCAATGAGTCAACTCTTTGCATGAGGTGGCCAAAGTACTGGAGTTTCAGCTTTAGCATCATTCCTTCCAAAGAAATCCCAAGGCTGATCTCCTTTAGAATGTGGTATATTATATTTATTAATTTTTGTATGTTGGATCACTGTTGGAATATTGATCTGTAGTTTTCTTATCTTTTTCTGACTTTGCTATCAGGACAAAGCTGACTTCATAGCATGAATTCAGGTATTTTTTCCTCAAAATTTTCTAAAAAAAATTGAGGATTGTGTTAGTTCTCTAAATGTTGGTAGAATTCACCAGTGAGGCCATCTGGTCTGGGCCATGAAACTGTTCTCCCTTCTGCAAACTTGACGTTCTATTCTTTTCCTAGTCCCTTAAGATACGTTGTTAGGTTGTTGAAACATAGCTTTCTTCCTTTTTAAATGTAAGCTTGTAGCTCATGTAGCCGTGAGCTTCCCTCGCTGCACTGCTTTTGCTGCGTCCCATGTGTTTGTGTTTTCATCCCTTTTGTGTTTTCATTTTCATCTGTCTCAAGATATTTTCTAATTTCCTTTGTGATTTATCCTTTAACCCATTGGTTGTTGGAATAACACGTGTTATTCAGTTTCCACAGACTTGTGGATTTTTTGGTTTTCTTTCTGCTACTAATCTGACTTCATCTATTGTGGTCAGAAAAGGTACTTTGTGACATCTCTTTTTTAATTTATTGAGATTCAATCTGTGGCCTAACATATAGTCTATCTTGGGAAGGTCTCATCTTAGGGTGTTTTGCATATTTCTTTTATATTTAGTTGATTTATTGTGTTGTTCAAACCCTCTATAGTGGAATATTGAAGCCTCTCAACTATTATTATAAAACTGTTTCTCCCTTCAGTGCTGTCAGTTTTTGCTTCTCTGTTTTGATGGCATATTCTTAGATGTATAATTATAAATATTATAATTTCCTGCTTTGTGGATCTTTTATTAATCCTTGTGTTTCTTATAACCTTTTTTGATTTAAGCTGTATTTTGCCTAATATTAGTATAGCTACCTTGTACTCTTGATTACTGTTTGCATAGAATATCCTTTTCTATTCTTTCACTTTGAACTATTTGTGTCTTTGGATCTAAAATGAGTCTGTAGTAGACAAAATATAGTTGAATCATGCTTTTTGAAAAAATCCATTTTGCGGATCTCTGTCTTTTGATTGGAAATTTTAACTCATTCACATTTAAAGCATTTACTGATGAGGAAGAGATTTCTGTCATTTTGGTATTTGTTTTCTGTATGCATAATAGCTTTTTTGCCCCTCATTTTCTGTATTACTGTTTTCTTTTGTGTTTGTTTGCTTTTTATACTGAAATGTTTAATTCTTTTCTCATTTCCCTTTGTGTATATTCTATACCTGTTTTCTTTGTGGATTACATTTGACATCCTAAAGTTATAATCCTGTAATGTGAATTTATACCAACTCATTGGGCAAGCTCTCTGAATCCCAGCCATTTCATTTGTAAAATAGGAGAACCTGTTTTCAGAGGATTAGTTTGATGTTCGAATATGATTAAAGCTTGTAAACTCAGGGCTTAAAAGGGGTTCTGAGTTGCAAATAACTATTAACAATGTTTAGAAGTTCATTTTAACCTGTCTTTCATAGAAATATAACTATCCTGTTTTCTAGATCACTTTTTTCTTCTTTAAAGAATACTTGATTCAGTAAGTATGTATTAGGAACCTGCTGCCTTCAGCATGTGGGAAACACAAAACCTTGTTCTCCCCTGAAGTAGCATCAAATAGAGCTGAGGATCAGGACTGGCACATGGGGAGACTTTACAGAGGTCCAAGAGTGACCAGTGGACACCGTGAGACAGGTTCTGGTTGCTGGGTCAGGGGCCTACTGGAGCAGGAGGAAAGGGAGACTTCCTGGAGGAAGCGGGACTATCCTGGGCCTGGCTAGGCAAGGAGGGAAGGATGAACTACAGGCAGGAGCAGTGTGAACAGCTTGGGTAAGAGAAGGAGCAGGGTACTCAGGGGACATGTTTTCTAAGCAGGGAGCTACCTGGAAGGTGTATCACTTATTTTGCAAGTGATTGAGTCAAGGCTCAGGAAATGTTTACCTGAAGTCACAGAACTAGTGTTGGAGTTGGAGTTGGTTATCTGCTGGATCTGCTGAGCCTCAGGCCAGTATTTTGTTGAATGTACCAGAGTTTCTCTTGAAGCTGGCTGGCCCTGGTCATATCCTCCTGAGCCTTTGAGCATTAAGAACCTGTGTAAAGTGAAAGCACCTTGATCAGCACACTGACTATTACGTTAAAAGGTCTAAGATTTTGAAAGGTGTGGAATGAAACACAAGCTGGGATATGTCGTGTGAATTCATGGCACTCTCCCCTGCAGATGAAAAGAGCTAAATCCTGATGTGGGGAGACCCCAGATGGGCTGTTGCATGAAGCCAGCGAACTCCAGGACACTCAGGGCAGAGCTCTCAGACCAGCTATACATTCTGGGCTCCATGTCTGTTTGACCATGTGCCTTGCTGGGGCTCAGGGAGACTGCCTCGTGAGGAGCACTGCTGGTTGCTGGCATTCTTAATATGGTCAGGCACACTATAGACATCAGGTTATTGGTATTCAACAAATATTCTAAGAACTTTTCCTGATAGCTCAGTTGGTAAAGAATCCACCTACAATGCAGGAGATCCTGGTTCCATTCCTGGGTCGGGAAGATCTGCTGGAGAAGAGATAGGCTACCCACTCCAGTATTCTTGGGCTTCCCTTGTGGCTCAGCTGGTAAAGAATCCACCTGCAATGCAGGAGACCTGGGTTGGGAAGATCCCCTGGAGAAAGGAAAGGCTTTCCACTCCAGTATTCTGGCCTGGAGAATTCCATGGACTGTATAACAGTCCATGGGTTCGCAAAGAGTCAGACATGACTGAGTGAGTTTCACTTCACTACTATGTATGTTACATGCTGCTTTAGGTGTTTTGAGGGTCCAGGGGGGCTTAAGTTAGAACCAAATGAGATGTGGAAGGCCTGTTGTGGGGAAGCACTGTGCCCAACGAAGGTATATTGTATAGTGATGCAGCATCTGACCTCTGGGAGACTGAGTCTTGTTGGAAAGGTCCAGCCCACTGGTGCCCCCAGCATAAGGCGGCATGTGCTGAGCCACAGTGGGCGGAGCGGGGTCCCAGGGGCAGGAGGACTAAGGGTGCAGATGAGGGCAGCCTGAAGGTGGACCTCAGATGCTGTGTAAATCAGCAGGTGTCGTGTCCGTGGACAGAAGCAGGTGCAGACGAGGTGTGTGATGGGGAAGGAGCAACTTCTGCAAAGGTGTGAGGATAGAAATCCTGACCTCTGACCTTAGCTTAGTTTCTTTATCCCAATAGAGTAGGCATTATACCCTCTCCTCCTGCTGGCTTGGTTGGAGCCGCACCGGCTGCCTTGCCCCCGAGTGTGTGGGTCTGCCTCTAGAGAGCCTTTTTGCAGGCAGCCCTGAGGCCCACCTCGTGGTAGCAGGTGTCCCTCTTTTCCTGATAACCTCTCATGCCCCCTCCTCTAATCTGACCTCCCAATCGCCCACTGGCCCCAGGCAGGTGGTTTGGACGAGTGGTAGGCACTTAGGGAATGTCTGTGCAGTGACTTTCTCCACTAAGGGACGTGCTGTTTTCTTATGGTCACCTGGGCTTTCTTGCTTACTTTCTGATTTTCTTCCTTCTCATCCATTTGTATTTTTTCTTTGCAGATGAAGCTGCTCAACTTATACATAAAGAGGGCGCAGACCACGAACAGCAACAGCAGCTCCTCCTCTGATGTCTCCACCCACAGCTAATGCAACGCCAGAATCTCTGTGTAGCCCTGGAAGCAATCGGTGGTGCCTCAGAGACCTCCCCTCCACTCCCCCTCCAACCCCCCATCGGCTGCCCAGTCAGTACCAGGAGGCCCGCAAATATTTATTACAATCAGTATTTTGATCCCTTCCAGCTTTTGTGTAGAATCCTACTGGTATTGAATGTAAGGGAAGCAAGGCCTGTATTTCATCTTCCTACAGAACAAAACAAAAGGAGTAAGAGAAGAGCCATACTCAAACCGTCTCATCCAGCCTGCTGAAGTTGTAAAACCGTGTGTGTGGGGTGCAGTTCTTAAAAGTCAGAGCTCTCTAGCTGATACGTGGTAGAAAGTAGCGTTTTCTCTTCAGTTAATAACAGGTTTGAGGAGGTTGTATTGAGCTGTGTTTCTCTTTCATTCTGGCTCCCTTCCCTCTGGATCTGGCCTGTGTGGGGCAGAGCCCATGCCCTTCACAACTGACACCACGAAAGGGTTTTATATGTTTTAGGTTGCATTTTGAGACTACTAAGAATATGGGTCAAGTCTTGGCAAGAAATGAGAAAAAAGCCCGAAGATGGCCTTTTAACGAACATGTCATATTTTGCTTACACTCTGCAGCCTGGGGGCTGGCACCCTTCACTGCCTCCTTCCAGGATGGGCTCCCAGCTCCTCCAAACGGCCCCACCGATGCCACCCCTTCCCCAGAGCTGCCGGGGCAGAGATCTGTGACAGTTGAGATCCAAACACAGAAATCCAGGTAAACGATAGCCTCAGTTAGTATGTGCTTGAAGTGGGACTTCACGCAGCATTGAAAACACAAGAGGAGCTGCTGGTTTTACTGCTGAGATCCTGGGAAACACTATTGAACAGCACTGCCCCTGGAGGCTCAGGTCTAGTGCCGCCTTGTCTCCTTTCCCCAAGCTGCGCCCAAGCTGCTTGATTCCACAGTGTTCTGTCAGTCTGATAATTGGCAACTCTGCCATCTCAGTTTTGACTTCTTTAATTTGGGATTGAGATCAAAGAAAAATCTAAAGAGACCAGGTTATCAGGATCATTTTTTTAAGTTTTGTGAACTGAAGTACTCCCTCGATCATCTGTTGAAATAATCATGGTTTAAGGAAAAAGTAATTATGATGTGCAGCAAATTGCAGAAAAACAGGATTTGAACCAGTTTAGAGTCTGTTTTTCCTTCAGTGAGAAACTTACCCTTTAAAATGTTTTCTTGAGGGTTTCATTGCTTCAGTAAAGGTAACTACAGATCTCAAGTCTGTATAACTTAGGTTTCAAGTAGAATTCTTCAAACCAAATGGAAATTCTTTTTGCAATCATGGAAACATTTTAGACCCTCTGAACTGGTTTTTCCATATTTCCTTATGGAAATGCGTTCAGTTCTTTTTCCCATGCCTGTTCTGATGTTAATTTTTAATAAGGTGTTTGCTGCTCAGGTGCAGAATCTCGGCAACTGCCAGGTTGTATGGTTCCTGCCTCTGAGCTCTAGCTTGACGTTGGAAGTCGTGAAAGACACTGTAGCAGAACATAACTTGTTTTCATTCAGAATTTATTTTAGATACTTTATTTGGAAATAGGCACTGAAAATGGAGGTCCAGGAGCAGTGAGGCTGGGGTGCCTTCACTGCGTGCGTGTGGGTGTGTGTGTGGGTGTGTGTAGGGGGTATCCTGCATGTGTAGGAGGTGCCCCGCTGCTGCTGTTGAGAGAACTTCAGGGGTGTGTTTTAAGTGATCAAACATTGTTGACTCTTGGCTCAAAACAGCAGGACCAGGCCTTACTTCCATTGATAAATACCATTTGTTTGTTCATATGTCGCTTTTGGGGTTTCTTTCTTACCCCCTACAAACAAGTCCAAGTGTCTGATGACTCTTCTGGGGCAGAAACTGTGTTTTTTCCTGCCTAGTGTGTGTAGAAAGGCCTTTCTCCTTCTGCTTGTGGACACCCAGGTTACTGCGGCCCCCTACCCTGGAGTCAGGAAGGACCTTGAGCATGGCCGCGTGTCCTCCTGGCGCTCACAAAGGGCTCGCCTTGAATGTCACTTGCCCAACCTCGGTCTCCCAGTGCAGAGGGAGCCGCCACCCCCAGGTCTCTGGGCCTCCTGGGAGGAGACTCGCATGCAGCCACAACCTCAGGGGGCCACCCCCTCCAACCGACAGCTGCAACTGCCCTGCCTGGCCGCCGCCTCCCCGCAGGCCTCCTGTCTGGATGAAACAACAGAACACAAGCGAGCAAAGCACCCAAAACTCTTGTCTGCCTCCCCTGTTCGCCTGACTGTCTGGGGCCCCGAGAAGCCCACTGATGCCACCACTGGGGCCAGGTCGCCTGGCTCCTGCTTCCCCTCCCACTGTGGCCCGCGGGAGGCACACGGCCTTCCTGGGGCACCGTAGCCACAGGCGCCTGCCACAGCCCCACTAGCTTCTCAGTCATGCAGGCAATGCAGCTGCGCCTGATTTGTCTCCTAAATCTTTTTCTTTCCCCGCCGCCCTTTATTTATCAAGCATAATATTACACATTAAAGAAGAGCAAATAAGAACTTTGTAGAACCTCACCAGGACTTTGCTAACGATGATATTTGAAAATGAGAACAACGCTCTGAAAAATATCCACCACCAAAATAGTTTTGTTGGCACTGTTCACACGCATGGTCCCCCACATCCCCAGGTTGGGTTTTTGTTTTTTGGTTTTGGTTTTTTGGGGGGCTTTTTCATGTTACATCCATATCTGTATTTATATCTTATTTGTTTCACCTTCAAGTGTATCATGGCAAATGTACAGATTTTCTTTTTTTTGTTAATAATGTGCTAGGATTTGCTAAAAAAGGAAACACAAAAACCCTTTTGAGTTTGCCCTAGAATAAATGAGACTTAATTCAGTTTCTGACGTCCAAGTGGTCTTTTTTGTTGGATGCTCTGTAGGTAGTATATCCCATCTCTGGGACATCAGAACAAGGCCACGTTTCTGAAGGACTGAGGGGCTATTTTGGGGATCTCATGAGGTCAATTGATGGGACTGCAGGGGGACGCCTGTGCCCTAGGGGCCAGGGGCCGAGAACAGGCTGGAGGCAGGATAGAACTCTCGGGGAAGGGTTTGGGGCCCCCTGTCAGCTGCAGGCCTGCAGAGGAACAGGTGCACGACCAAAGGGTGCTGGCCCCACCTCTTTGGCGTCTCATTTTGATTTAAGAACGATTTTGAGTCTTCACTTCTGTGATGCATCTCAGTTTCCCTGCCTGGTGACTGTGAGCCCCTTCTCCCCTGTGGCCCACCTCCTCCTGCCCACTGGACGTGAGCTCATGATTGGTATAAAAGTCAAGAGCTGGGTTCAAATTTCTGCTCTCTCCCTCGCCCCCTCGGGCCACTATTCTCATGGATAAACCTGACTGAGTCGGACCTCATGGAGGTGCTGGGAGGGCCCGTGAGTGACGTAAGTGAAGCTGCAGCCTAGCCCTTTGCTGCCAGCAAAGGGACACAAAGGAAGCTGAGCCCCCCCCCCCCCCGCAACACCCCCTCCTCATCCCTGGGGCCTGGTGTGCCCAGCACCCATTACTCAGAAGCAGATGTGCCATCTCTACATTTGAGTTTCTAACCCCTGCAGCCCCTCTTATCTCAAGGCTGCTCAGCAGCCGTGGCTGAGGGGGTGGGCACAGATGCCCGCCGTAATCAGCGGGGCTTGACTTGGGATCTGAACAACCTTCTCTCCAGAGGAAAGACCCCTTTCCACTCTCACAGTTCTGCTCACAAGTGTAGGTTTCAGGACCCCCTGAGGCTGTCCAGGGGTTCCACAGGGAAAATGTGCGACTTACGCTGCTCTCGCCCTTCCCAGGTCATGAGTGGAGGGGGTGGGAAAGTGGAGCAGTGGCTGACAGGAAGCATTAATTAACGTCACGGATGAGGCACTTAGACTTCTTAAGTGTTGTCATCTGTGGCATCTTACTGGTTCTTAGACCAGTTGTGAGATGCAGGTGAAGGACTTGCTGTCATGTCCCCGCTCCAGGTGGGCAAGCTGAGACCCAGGCACAGTGCCAGCTGGGTGGAGATGAGGGGAGTGGGGGCCTGACGGCAGGCTCCTGCCTCATCCTGCCTCCTCACCCTTCATACATCTCTGACCTCCCTGTGGGCAGCTCAGAGTCCCCTGGGGAGCTGCTGAAGCAGAAGGCAGAGTCCCACCCGGGTGTTGTTTCTGTAGGGCCTGGGGCCTGGGCATTTGTCATTAGTTCCTGGGTGGTGCTGATGCTGACGGACTGCAAGCATAGTTGGAGAATCATCGTGGAACGTTTTTCTGAAAACGAGACAGGTGGTTTGGTCCCCAGATTTGGACACTCTTTGAGACAGGCTGTTGCAGCAAATAGCGCTGGACTTCGGGAACATCAGCCATACAACCCCTGATGTATCCAGCCAAGCATCTAGACCAGGACCTCTGTCTGCCGTGAGCAGAGGGAAGCCAGGAGTGTCTCGGGCAGAGGGGACGTATGACCCCCTGGGCATAAAGCTTCCCTCCCACCCAGCCTAAGCCTGGACCCTGCCTGCCTTCCCATTTCCTCCAGTATTTATTAACTCCTACTGCAGTGGCTCCAGGCAAGAACGGACAAAGGTCATGTGAATCGGCATCTAATCCCAGATTATGTATTTAAAAAACATTAAAATGCTTCCACACCAGTGCCCTCTGCGGACACCGGGCCTGCTGCCAGTACTGAGGCCCCGGAGGTGGATTCCATGGGACACTGGGCCCCTCTACAGGGGCTGAGTTCCTGAGCAGACTCCCAGCAGCTCTGGGATCCCCCTGCCCCCCTGGGTGTCCCACAGGGGGTGAGGGGTGGGGCAGGAAGGGCTGTAGACCTGGGCCCTGACAGTGTCACCTCCCCCGGCAATGTTCAGGCCCCAGTGGCTGCTTTGCCTGGAAAACTTGGAAGCCTTTGCTGACTTACCTGCCTGAAGCCTCATAACAACCTTGAGAGGTCGGTCCCACGATTACTCCTGTTTTGCAGATGGGAAGTAGAGGCACAGAGAGGTTGAGTAACTTATCTAAGGTCACAGAGCTAACAAAGTAAAGTGACAGTGTTCGTACTCAGTTGTGTCTGACTCCTTGTGACCCCATGACCTGTAGCCTGCCAGGCTCTTCTGTCTGTGACATTCTCCAGGCAAGAATACTGGAGTGGCTTGCCTTTTTCTTCTCCAGGGGATCCTCCCGACCCAGGGATAGAACCTGAGTCTCCCACATTGCAGGCAGATTCTTTACCTTCTGAGCCACCAGGGAAGCCCACAAGAGGCAAAGCTGAGATTCAAACCCAGGACATCCCCTCTGGCCTGAACTAGAGTCTCATCTTATGTCTCTGTCCCTTCTTAAAGCTTCTGTTTCCATACACCTCTCATATTAGTGAGGAATGGTGCCTGGTCAAAGGTCTGCTGAGCTGTTTGGCATCACACTCATGGTAAACATTTCTGGAATCCCCCTGGGGTCCAGCGCCCAGGCCTCACAAGGAGGGGAAGGCTCACCTGGGCGCAGGATGTCCGGGTTGTGAATCTAACTCTGTTTCGGGGTCTGTGACTTTGGCTGAATGACTCCAGATTAGGATGACCTCAGCTTCTTCCTCTAGAATCCTAGTGGCAGAGAATTGAGATGGGTCCAGTGTGTGTGTGGGGGGGGTGGGGGGTGGGTGGGGGTGGTGGGGGGAGGGGTGGGCACATGAAGATTAGCATAAAGTTCTTGGACCCTCAACTCTTAGCTCCCGCCTTCCTCTTTCACCCCGTTCTGGGTCACTGCACCCCAGTAACTTTCCTGCCTCGGGGCCTTTGCATTTGTTCTCCCTTTCTCTGATCCCTTTCCTTGCCCCCTTTGTGCGCCCGCATACGCACACATACACACCCCAATATGTGGACTTCTTTTGACTAACTTTCATGGGAAATAGATGGGGAAACAGTGGAAACAGTGTCAGACTTTATTTTTCTGGGCTCCAAAATCACTACAGATGGTGACTGCAGCCATGAAATTAAAAGATGCTTACTCCTTGGAAGGAAAGTTATGACCAACCTAGATAGCGTATTCAAAAGCAGAGACATTACTTTGCCAACAAAGGTTCGTCTAGTCAAGGCTGTGGTTTTTCCTGTGATCATGTATGGATGTGAGAGTTGGACTGTGAAAAGGCTGAGCGCCGAAGAATTGATGCTTTTGAACTGTGGTGTTGGAGAAGACTCTTGAGAGTCCCTTGAACTGCAAGGAGATCAGCCCTGGGATTTCTTTGGAAGAAATGATGCTAAAGCTGAAACTCCAGTACTTTGGCCACCTCATGCGAAGAATTGACTCATTGGAAAAGACTCTGATGCTGGGAGGGATTGGGGGCAGGAGGAGAAGGGGATGACACAGGATGAGATGGCTGGATGGCATCACTGACTCAATGGATGTGAGTCTGAGTGAACTCCGGGAGTTGGTGATGGACAGGGAGGCCTGGCGTGCTGCAATTCATGGGGTCACAAAGAGTCGGACACGACTGAGCAACTGATCTGATCTGATCTGATTTGACTAACTTTATGGACGTTTTAGATCTTGGCTTAAATGCCAGGTTTATTTATATACTTTAGAGAAGTATATAAATTAGTCCTTTTATTTTCCCCTCCTAACACTCATCACACACTTTATGTGTGCAGATTTTTTGTCTGATTTTCCTAGATCTGTGGGCAAGAACCAGGCCCGTCTCATGTCCCTCTGTAGTCCTAACACTTGGCTCATGTAACCTGGCTCACAGTGGGTGCTGAATGAATGAACGCATGGCTAGCTTGGCTGTATCCTTTGTACTGAAGGATGCAGTCACCACTGCTGTACCATCTGGGTTCAATTCCCAGTGCTCGTTTGACCTCAGGCATGTTTTCTAACCTCTTCCTGCCTCTACATCTTCCTCTGAATGGACAGAGTGCTAATGGCAGCAGTACCTTTCTCACAGAATATTCATAAATCACTCAAAAAGAAAGGTGCCCTGGGCACTGCCTGGATTGCAAAGTCATTATTTTTTAATTGAAGTACAGTTGATTTACAATGTGGTGCTAACTTTTGCTGTACAGCAAAGTGATTCCCTATACATATATATACATACATATATACATATATATATATATATATATATATTCTTTTCATTCTCTTTTCCATTACAGTTTATCACAGGATTTTTGAATATAGTTCCCTGTGCTGTACAGTAGGACCTTGTTTTTTATCAGCCATTACTTTGTATTCAGTGATCAATTAGACCAATTAAGTAGGGGAGAGAGCTTGACCTTGGAGTTGGCATGGGTTCCCATGCTGTCTTCCCATGCTGTCTTCCCCATTTCTGTGTAGTTGGCCCTCTGTATCCAGAGATGTGAAACCTGCAGAGACAGAGGGCTGATTTAATCTCAAGGGCATCTCTCAGCTTCTATCAGCCCTAACGTCATGGGGCAGCATGGCCAATGTGGAAAACAGTTTGGCATTCTCTGATAAGATTGAGGATTCATATACCTTACAACTTATCAGCCCCACTTGTGGGGCAGGCCCTGAACAAGGCCAGTGAGTGTTCCTGAAGACTCAGTAACAGGATTCTCAAAGGCCAAACAGGGCATAGCCCGGCTGGGCCCCGGAAGCAGGGTGTGCAAGAATTAGCAAGATGGTTACATCATGGAATCTGACACAGAAGCGAACACAAGTGAACTGCTGGTGGGTTCACCAGCATGATAACTCAGGAAAATCAGTTTGAGGGGAAGTAAAAGCATTGCAGAACAATGAGTGTTTTTTTATTTTTTAAAGGTGAAAAAAACCCAAACTAACCAAGTATATTTTAGAGACACATAGGCTGTGACAAAACCCCACAAAGTATGTAGATATGAAACAAGCTTCCAAGAGTGTTGTGTGATTGTGGAGGCAGGCATCAAAAATCCTGAACAGTAACCATGGAATCCAGATCAATAAAATCCTACTTGGAGTTTATAGTGCAGAAAAGAGCATTTCACAAACTGGGAGATTTCAAAGCCCAAACTGATAATGCTTGTGTCACAGGATGGTTTATAAAGTGAGAATGGGAAAGTTGTTTAACCTTTTATGTTGATCAGTTATTACAGTAGGACTTTTCCGATGGCAGGGAATTGGTTAAAAGTGATTATCTTATATCGTTTTAGGAAGATGACTTCAGTTTCTTTTATGACTGTCAAAGGCATTTACAAGAAACAAGTTAACACTGTTCATTTATGTTTATGAAATAAGCTAGGTGCGCTGGGCTTGCAAGTTTCCGTCTGCCAGAGCACTTTCCAGTTTCATCTCCGTTTTGCTTGAACACAGGGGAACAGGACAAGGAGCCTCATGGTGATGGTGTTTTGGGTCATAATTTGGGTAATGGAGTCACACGTGTTTTATTTATTTTTAATCAATTTATTTATTATAATTGAGGCTAAATTTTTTTTTACTGGTTAGCTTTTTTTATTAAATTAATTAATTTATTATAATTGGAGGCTAATTACTTTACAATATTGTAGTGGTTTTTGCCATACATTGACATGAATCAGCCATGGGTGTACATGTGTTCCCCATCCTGAACCCCCCTCCCACCTCCTCCCCATACCATCCCTCTGGGTCATCCCAGGGCACCAGCCCCAAGCTTCCTGTATCCTGCATCGAACCTGGACTGGTGATTCATTTCACATATGATATGATATATGTTTCAATGCCATTCTCCCAAATCATCCCACCCTCGCCCTCTCCCACAGAGTCCAAAAGACTGTTCTATACATCTGTGTCTCTTTTGCTGTCTTGCATACAGGGTTGTTGTTACCGTCTTTCTAAATTCCATATATATGCGTTAGTATACTGTATTGGTGTTTTTCTTTCTGGCTTACTTCACTCTGTATAATAGGCTCCAGTTTCATCCACCTCATTAGAACTGATTCAAATGTATTCTTTTTAATGGCTGAGTAATACTCCATTGTGTATATGTACCACAACTTTCTTATCCATTCATCTGCTGATGGACATCTAGGTTGCTTCCATATCCTGGCTATTATAAACAGTGCTTCGATGAACAGTGGGGTACACGTGTCTCTTTCAATCCTTGGTGTGTATGCCCAGCAGTGGGATTGCTGGGTCGTGAGAGTTGGACTGTGAAGAAGGCTTAGTGCCAAAGAATTGATGCTTTTGAACTGTGGTGTTGGAGAAGACTCTTGAGAGTCCCTTGGACTGCAAGGACATCCAACCAGTCCATTCTGAAGGAGATCAGCCCTGGGATTTCTTTGGAAGGAATGATGCTAAAACTGAAACTCCAGTACTTTGGCCACCTCATGCGAAGAGTTGACTCATTGGAAAAGACTGATGCTGGGAGGGATTGGGAGCAGGAGGAGAAGGGGACGACAGAGGATGAGATGGCTGGATGGCATCACTGACTCGATGGACGTGAGTCTGGGTGAACTCCGGGAGTTGGTGATGGACAGGGAGGCCTGGCGTGCTGCGATTCATGGGGTCGCAAAGAGTCGGACACGACTGAGCAACTGATCTGATCTGATCTGATGGCAGTTCTATTTCCAGTTTTTTAAGGAATCTCCACACTGTTCTCCATAGTGGCTGTACTAGTTTGCATTCCCACCAACAGTGTAAGAGAGTTCCCTTTCCTCCGCACCCTCTCCAGCATTTATTGCTTGTAGACTTTTGGATCCCAGCCATTCTGACTGGCGTGAGATGCTACCTCATTGTGGTTTTGATTTGCATTTCTCTGATAATGAGTGATGTTGAGCATCTTTTCATGTGTTTGTTAGCCATCTGAATGTCTTCTTTGGAGAAATGTCTGTTTAGTTCTTTGGCCCATTTTTTGATTGGGTCATTTATTTTTCTGGAATTGAGCTGCAGGAGCTGCTTGTATATTTTTGAGATTAATTGCCAGTTGCTTTGTTTGCTATTATTTTTTCCCATTCTGAAGGCTGTCTTTTCACCTTGTTTATAGTTTCCTTCATTGTGCAAAAGCTTTTAAGTTTAATTCGGACCCATTTGTTTATTTTGGCTTTTATTTCCATTACTTTGGGAGGTGGGTCATAGAGGATCCTGCTGTGATTTATGTCAGAGAGTGTTTTGTCTATGTTTTTCTCTAGGAGTTTTATAGTTTCTGATCTTACATTTAGATCTTTAATCCATTTTGAGTTTATTTTTGTGTATGGTGTTAGAAAGTGTTCTAGTTTCATTCTTTTACAAGTGGTTGACCAGTTTTCCCAGCACCACTTGTTAAAGAGAGTGTCTTTTCTCCATTGTATATTCTTGTGGAGGCTAATTTTTATAGCTTGTAACCAACCTTTATGTAATATGTTTTCTCTCATAGTATCAAATATTTCATAATTTAAAAACAAAAAGATATGTGAGCATGCTAAGTTGATGAGTTATTTGATGATTTGATGAGTCTATTAATCCTTTGGATTAGCATAGAGATAGAAACTCCCCAGTTTTAAACTCTTGTAGGTAATTTGCAGATCTCTGAGAATACATCTGGAGAGCATCCTTCAAGGAATTCTGTGCCACATGGGACCATGTGTGGTCCTAACAGGCCTGTGTCTGAGCAGAGGCTCTGGATACAGGTTACCACCTTTTAGAGGACACCCTCTCTGCACAGAACAAGGGGAAGGGATGAGCATGCAAGATCTTCTTAGCACCAGTTTCTCACAGCCCCTTGGGCCCCTAAACACTAGGGCAGTTTTGTCCCTGTGGCCACCTGTTCCTCACTCCTCTCCCACCCAGTTATATCTCTTATTGTTGTTGTTGAGTCACTTAGTCATGTCTGACTCTTTGCAACCCCATGACTACCTCACACCAGGCTTCCCTGTCCTTCACCATCTCCCAGAGTTTGCTCAAGTTCATGTTCATTGTGTTGGTGATGCCATCCAACCATCTCATCCTCTACCACCCCCTTCTCCTCCTGCCTTCAATCTTTCCCAGCATCATGGTCTTATCTAGTGAGTCAGCTCTTTGCATCAGGTGGCCAAAGTATTGGAGCTGGATCTTCAGCTTCAGTATCAGTCCTTTCAATGAATATTCAGGATTGATTTCCTTTAGGATTGACTTGTTTGACAAAGCCCCTTTGCCATGACAAGGCTGTGATCCATGAAGGAGTATACCCCCTAATCAAGGCCAAAAGGTGACATGGTTCAATGTTCTCCAAGTTGAGATGGATCACAGAAGGTCTTGCGTTTTCAGTCAAGCCTGAGTTGCTTCATATTCTTTGTAAGACACACTCCAAGAAGGATACATCTGGAGAGAGATGTCCATAGGGTGATGGTCGCTCCTAGAAACATCAGGCTGCAGAGGAGAGATGCTGAGTGTGAGAAGGACTGGTATGCTTCACACCTTTCCCTTCTAGCATGCTTTCCTCTATGGCTGGGCCAAACTCTCTTGGTGCTGGGTTCTATGTGTGCCTGGGCTCTGCCAAGGAGATGTGTCTCTGAGAAGGGAAGCAGCATTTGTTGAGGATGGACACAACATTGGGGGTGGGGCTGCTCAGGTACAGGTTCTAGATGATCCCCAGTGTCATAGCTACCAAGTAGCAGCCGCACCACCAAGGTTCATCCCTTTATCTGGGAAGGAATTATCCTTGTCTACCGTTGTTCCTGGCTAAGTGGCACCCAATTAGGTCCCCTGGCTCTAGCAAAGATAATGTCCACTCTGTTAAGAATCTGCTTAAACTAACTGGTATTCCATCATTTGTAATTGAGAACCCTGAGTAATAGCAAGACATACAACTCAAATGTCCAGCTGAAGACAAAAAAACTAAATAAACATTGGCTTAACCTTTGGATGAAATACTATCCAGCCATGTAAAAGTGTATGTCTAAAACACTTTTAGGACTTCCCGATTGGTCCAGTGGTTAAGAATTCACTTTCCAATGCAGGGAACTCAGGTTCAATCCCTGGTCAGAAAATTAAGATCCCACGTGCCATGGGGCAACAAAGCCCATGAACTGCAATAAGAGAAGCCCACACACTGCAACAAAGAGCCAGCACAGCCAAAATAAAAAACAAAAAATTCTTAAAGGTGTGGAGTAAATGCTCACACAAATCAAGTGGAAAATGAAAAGAGAGGGAGAATTCCCTTATCTGGTAATGGTGTAATGGATAAATTGGGGTAAACTCTTCTGCAGAAGGTAACAAAAAAAATCTGGCCAAAATATTTTGAGAATTTGATTAAAGCCATCAGATTTAACAAAGTAGTGAAAAATTACAAGGAATTAGCAGGAAATGACAGAAATCTGGAGAGATAGGCTCGTAGTGTTTGCTCATTCAGAAGAGAAAACCAAGACAACAGAGATGTTGGACAAGGCTTCTGACAACCTCACTCCTCAGAAGTAACACTATCCACTGCTGATGCCCCAAGTTCCTGGCAGAAACAAACACAACACTTCTCTGGAGGAAGATATTATCTAGGCCACAAAAATACTTATACAATTTTTCAAATATACTACTCAGCACACAATAAATAGGAAAGTGCTATATGAAGGGGCAAAACCAACAGAAACAATAGACAAGGGATAAATACCAACAAGGGTCTTCTCTTATAGCCCAGACAGTAAAGAATCTGCCTGCATTGCAGGAGACCCAGGTTTGATCCCTAGGCTGGGAAGATCCCCTGGAGAAGGAAATGGCAACCCACTCCAATATTCTTGGCACTGGTATTCTACCTGCTCCAGTGGAATTCCATGGAGAGAGGAGCCTGGCAGGCTATAGGCCATGGGGTCACAAAGAGTTGGACATGAATGAACAACTAACACAGACAAATAGCCACAAAGGCTTCAACTGTTGAATTACCAAACACAGACTTTAAAATATCCTTATTTAACATGTCTAAAGAGATAAAAGATAAGATTCAGAATTTCTACAGAGAACTGGAAACTTTAAAAAAGCTACTATAAGAAATTTTTTTAAAGGATATGGTACAAGTTTTTAAATTCTTGGATTGAAAAATACATTAGCTGCAATTAACTGACTCTATGAGGCAGGGTCTTCCCTGGTGGTCCAGTGGTTAAGACTCCACACTTCCACTGCAGGGGGCACAGTTTCAGGCATTGGTTGGAGAACTAAGATCCCACATGCTACATAGTGTGGCCAAAGACAGACAGACAAGGCAAAACAACTCTTTAACAGCAGATTAGACACAGCTGAAAAGATAATTAATGAACTGGAAGGTAGACTAGAAGACAATATCAGGAATAAAGCATAAAGATATTTAAAAAATGGAAAATACAGAAGAAATAGTAAGAAACATAGATATGTAAAAGATGTAAAATCCATATAATGGGAAACTTAGAGTGAAGTAGGAAGAGATTTAAGCAGAAGCAATATGTTAAAAGATAATAGCTGAGAATTTTTCAAAATTACAAAGACCCCAAACTGCAAATTAAAAATTCCATTGAAGTCCAGTAAGCAGGACTGGGTTGAAGGTACACTTACTTGCATGACCCCGTGATTGACTTCATCCTTAAATTTTGTGCTATAAGCATCTCATTGCCTTGCTCTAATTTTGATCCTTCCAGTAAAGGCAAATAAAATAAGCAAATGTAGGTACATCATAATAAAACTTCATAAAAACAAGACAAAGGGAAAATCTTGAAAGCACTTATAGAAAAACAAAGATTACGTTCAAAGAAGCAATGAGATTATCAGCTGACTTTTCAGCAGAAACAATAGAAAAACAGAAGAAAATAGAATTCTATACCCAACAAAAACATCCTGTCTGGCAGAAAATGAAATAAAATTTCACACAAATAAAAGGCAATAAAATTCTTCATGGGTAGACCTGTATTTTAGAAAATGTTAAAGGGATTCCTCCAGGCAGAAAGAAATGATCTCAAATATTAGGGTTTTGTTACGGAAAGGACTATGCTGCTGCTGCTGCTGCTAAGTTGCTTCAGTCGTGTCCAAGTCTGTGCCACCCCATAGACAGCAACCCACCAGGCTCCTCTGTCCCTGGGATTCTCCAGGCAAGAACACTGGAGTGGGGTGCCATTGCCTTCTCTGTACAGAAAGGACTATAGATTGATTGAAATGGTAATTATGAGGACGATTTAAAAGATTCTGTGTGAAAAAAAAAAAAAAAAACAACAATAATAATGTCCTGTGGGGAGTTCCTTGGCAGTCCAGTGGTTAGGATTCCAAGTTTTCACTACAAGGGGCACAGGTTTGATCTCTGGTTGGGGAACTAAGATCCCACAAGCTGTGCCCCACCCCCCAAAAAAAGCCTCATGGATTTTAAAATGTATATGGAATTAAAAATCCATAAAAAGGGCACAAAAATTAAAAGGGATCCAAATGAAGTCAAGTGTTCTATAGAAGAAAATAAAAGTACTGATTAACATTTGGTTTTGAAAAGTTACCGATGGACTTTGAAACTTTAAGAAAATCTTAAAAATAAAGTCGCAGGTTCAGATATTTGGTGTATGTGCTTGGCTGAAGAGCCAATGGGGCGAAGCTACCTACCATCTATGGGATTATGACTGAACGCCTCTAAGTCAGAAGGCCACCCAGGCAGAACGATCCGGCAGCGCCGCGAGAGCCTCGGTTGGCCTCGGAAGCCTCGGTTGGCCTTGGATAGCCGGTCCCCCGCGGTCCCCGGGACGTCGGGGGCGGGGGGGGGGGACGTCGCCCGCGTCCCTCGGGGCGGGGCGCGGCGCCATGCGCCGCGCGTTGGGACCAGGGTCCGCTGCAGAGAGCCCTTCGTCCCGGGACACCGGGCGCGGCCGGAAAGGCGACCGCCCCTTCGCCCGTCACGCACCGCATATTCGCGGAGAACCTGGTGCTAAACCATTGGTAGACGACCTGCTTCTGGGTCGGGTTTCGTACGTAGCAGAGCAGCTCCCTCGCTGCGATCTATTGAAAGTCAACCTTCGACACAAGGGTTTGTAAAAAAAATAACTAAAGTTGAAACAAGGTGTAACTTTCAAACTAATATAAAGAAAGAGGTTTTATAATAAAAACAATTCATTCTAAAGAAGTCAAAATTAATAGAAAAGGAAATAGGAAAAATAGAAAGCACATAGTAAGATGTTAGATATAAGTCAATATCCTACTAATTACATTAAATACAAATGGGACAGAACACAACAATGAAATGACAAAAATATTAGACTGGATTTTAAAAAAACACAAGTATATGTTCTTTCCAAGAGATAGATCTAAACTTGAGTACACAGGTAAGTCGAAAATCAGGTTAGAAAAAGATATATCGTGCAAGCACAACATTTAAAACATAAATAACCCAATGGATGAAGAGACGTTATAGCAGAAATTAGAAAAATTTTTAACTGATAAAAGAAAAAAATTTTAACTAAATGATGCATTTCGAAATGCAGCCAAAGCCCAGCTCAGAGGAGAATTTTAGCCTTGGATGTGTATGTTAGAAAAAAAAGGAAAAGCTGAAAATGTTTAAGTTATTCATCTCAAGATGTTAGAAAAAGAATAGCAAAATAATGAGAAAAATAATATAATGCTGAAGACAATTAAATAAAAAACATGTATTAGGAAGGATCAATAAAGCAAAAAGTTGACTATTTAAAAAGACTAATATAATTAACACTTCAAAATCAATGAAACTTTGGCAAGATTAACTGATGAAAAGGCACAAATTATTAATATCAAAAATAAAAAAGGAACATCATCAAAGATCCTATAGGTGTTAAAAAGATCAGATCAGATCAGTCGCTCAGTCATGTCCGACTCTTTGCGACCCCATGAATTGCAGCACGCAAGGCCTCCCTGTCCATCACCAACTCCCTGAGTTCACCCAGACTCACGTCCATCGAGTCAGTGATGCCATCCAGCCATCTCATCCTCTGTCATCCCCTTCTCCTCCTGCCCCCAATCTCTCCCAGCATCAGAGTCTTTTCCAATGAGTCAACTCTTCGCATGAGGTGGCCAAAGTACTGGACTTTCAGCTTCAGCATCATTCCTTCCAAAGAAACCCCAGGGCTGATCTCCTTCAGAATGGACTGGTTGGATCTCCTTGCAGTCCAAGGGACTCTCAGGAGTCTTCTCCAACACCACAGTTCAAAAGCATCAATTCTTCGGCACTCAGCCTTCTTCACAGTCCAACTCTCACATCCATACGTGACCACAGGAAAAACCATAGCCTTGACTAGACAGACATTTGTTGGCAAAGTAATGTCTCTGCTTTTGAATATGCTATCTAGGTTGGTCATAACTTTCCTTCCAAGGAGTAAGCGTCTTTTAATTTCATGGCTGCAATCACCATCTGCGGTGATTTTGGAGCCCAGAAAAATAAAGTCTGACACTGTTTCCACTGTTTCCCCATCTATTTCCCATGAAATGGTGGGACCGGATGCCATGATCTTCGTTTTCTGAATGTTGAGCTTTAAGCCAACTTTTTCACTCTCCTCTTTCACTTTCATCAAGAGGCTTCTGAGTTCCTCTTCACTTTCTGCCATAAGGGTGGTGTCATCTGCATATCTGAGGTTATTGATATTTCTCCTGGCAATCTTGATTCCAGTTAGTGTTTCTTCCAGTCCAGCGTTTCTCATGATGTACTCTGCATATAAGTTAATTAAACAGGGTGACAATATACAGCCTTGACGAACTCCTTTTCCTATTTGGAACCAGTCTGTTGTTCCATGTCCAGTTCTAACTGTTGCTTCCTGACCTGCATACAAATTTCTCAAGAGGCGGGTCAGGTGGTCTGGTATTCCCATCTCTTTCAGAATTTTCCACAGTTGATTGTGATCCACACAGTCAAAGGCTTTGGCATAGTCAAGAAAGCAGAAATAGATGTTTTTCTGGAACTCTCTTGCTTTTCCCATGATCCAGCGGATGTTGGCAATTTGATCTCTGGTTCCTCTGCCTTTTCTAAAACCAGCTTGAACATCAGGAAGTTCACGGTTCACATACTGCTGAAGCCTGGCTTGGAGAATTTTAAGCATTACTTTACTAGCATGTGAGATGAATGCAATTGTGCGGTACTTTGAACATTCTTTGGCACTGGCTTTCTTTGGGATTGGAATGAAAACTGACCTTTTCCAGTCCTGTGGCCACTGCTGAGTTTTCCAAATTTGCTTGTATATTAAGTGCAGCACTTTCACAGCATCATCTTTCAGGATTTGGAATAGCTCAACTGGAATTCCATCACCTCCACTAGTTTTGTTCGTAGTGATGCTTTCTAAGGCCCACTTGACTTCACATTCCAGGATGTCTGGCTCTAGGTCAGTGATCACACCATCGTGATTATCTGGGTCATGAAGATCTTTTTTGTACAGTTCTGTGTATTCTTGCCATCTGTTCTTAATATCTTCTGCTTCTTTTAAGTCCATACCATTTCTGTCCTTTATCGAGCTCATCTTCGCAAGAAATTTAATGAGGAGCAATTGAAAAACACATACAAAAGAATGAATTTGAATCTACCTCTCATCATATACAAAAATTAACTCAAAATGGATGAAAGTCCAAATAAGAGCTAAAACTATAAAATTCTTGTAAGTAAAGATATGTTAAGTCTTCATGAGCTTTTATTAGGCAATGTGACAGCAAAAGCACAAGCAACAAAAGAAAAAAAATTGAACTTCACTGAAGTTAAAAACTTTAAAAATAAATGTTTTTTTGTGTGTTTCAGAAAACAAGAAAGTAAAAAAATAAAACACACAGAATGGGAAAAAATATTTGTAAATCATGTATCTGATAAAAGACATACCCAGAATATATAAAGAACTTTTATAAGTCAACAATAAAAGACAAATAGCTCAATTTTAAAATGGGCAAAAGACCTGAATACACATTTCTAAAAAAAAAAAAAAAGTCCAACTAGTACATAAAAATGACCAACACGTTTAGTCATTAAAGAAATTAAAATCAAAACCAAAATGAGATACCACTTCATACCCACTAGAATGGATAGGGTCAAAAAAGCAGACAGGGGGCTTTGCTACTGGTCCGTGGTTGAGAATCTGCCTGCCAATGCAGAGGACATGGGTTTGATACCTGATCTGGGAAGATCCCACATGCAGTGGGGCAACTAAGTCCGTGTGCCACAACTACTGAACCTGTGCACCCTAGAGCCCATGCTCCCTGCAAGGAGAAGTCCATGCACTGCAACCAGGCATAGCCCCTGCTTGCTGCCGCTCAGGAAAGCCTGCACAGCAATGAAGATGCAGCCAAAAATAAAATGAAATAAGTTCATTAATTGATTTTTTAAAAGCAGACAACAATAGTTTGGGGAAAGATGTGGAGAAGTTGGAACCCTTATACATTGCTGGTAGGAATGTAAGATGGTGCAGACTTTGGAAAAATCTGTCAGTGCCTCAAAAAAACTAAACATAGAGTTATATGACCCAGTAAATTCAAACCTGGATATTTACCCGAGAGAACTGAAAATATTTGTCCTTCCAAAGACTCATTAAATAAAGTTTATAGCAAGATTTTTCATATTAACCCCAAAGTGGAAACACTAATGTTCATTAATGTTCATCAGCTGATGAGTAGATAAACAAAATGTAGCTGTATATCTCTACAATGAATATTATTTGGCCGTGAAAAGGAATGATGTGCTGATAAATACAACATGGGTAAACCTTGAAAACGTTACACTGAATGAAAGAACCCAGTCACAAAAGGCTGCATACCATGTAACCCCATTTATATGAAATGTCCAAAATAGGCACATCTGTAGATACAAAAAATAGACTAGTGGTTGTCAAAGGCTGAGGGGAAGAGGAAGAGGGAAGTCACTGATAATGGATATGAAGTTTCTTTGGGGATAATTAAAATATTTTAACTGGAATTAAATATCTAACTGGAATTAGATAGTAGTGACAATTGTACAACTTTGTGGATATACCAAAAACCACTGCATTGTATAGACTCATTTTATTTAAGTAAAAATAAACAACAAGGCTGAGTATATACAATATAACAATAATGTAAAATTCAGATTAAATTGACAAACTGTAGGAAAAAAATCCAACAATTCAAAACTGATACAAGAGAAAAGAAAATTGTTAATAGTCTTATAGTCTTATAGCTGTTAATGAAGTTGAATACATAATTTTAAAACTTCACACAAAACTCCAAACCCAGATGGCTACAGTCGTGCATTTTATCAAATACTTATGGAAGAAAAATAAAAATCAGCCCCACAGAAACTCCTCCAGAGAGATTAGAATAAGAGAAAACTCCACCTGATCAGGTCAGCATAACCTTGATACCAAATTTGATAAGAACTTATGAGAAAGACAAATTACAGGCCAATCTCACTCATTACATTGATGCAAAAATCCTAAACAAAATATTAGCAAAAGGAATCTTGTAACATAAGGTCAAGTAGTATTTATTCCAAGGTTGGTTTTAACATTAGAAAGTCAATTAATGAAATTAATCACATGAACAGAGTATACAGAAAAAAACATGATCATCTTAATTGATCTAGAAACAGCATTTGATAAAAATTCAACATCCATTCATGATTTTAAACATACTTTTAGAAAACTTAAAACAGAAGAAAATTTTCTTAATCTGATAAAGATTACCTATTAAAAAAAACTAGGGAAAATACCACACTTAATGATGAGATGTTGAAAGCTTTCCCTTTGAGAGCTGGAGCAAAGCAAGCTACCTCTACTGAATGTTGTGTTGCAGGCCCTGGCCAGAAAAATAGACATTAAAGTCATAAGCGGGGACTTCCCTGGTGGTCCAGTAGTTAAGACTCCACAATCCCACTGCAGGAAGCATGGGTTTGATGCCTGGTCAGGAAACTAAGATCCTGCATGCCACACAGTATGGCCAAAAAAAAAAAAAGTCATAAGGACTGGGAAGGAAGAAATAAGACTGTTGTAAGTAGTGAGTGACATGACTATGTAAATAGGAAATCTAAAGAACTGACAGATCACTAGATTGAATAATGAGTTCAGCAATATTGCTGGATGCTGCTGCTGCTGCTGCTGCTGCTGCTGCTGCTGCTACTAAGTTGCTTCAGTTGTGTCCGACTCTGTGTGACCCCATAGATGGCAGCCCACCAGTCTCCCCTGTCCCTGGGATTCTCCAGGCAAGAACACTGGAGTGGGTTGCCATTTCCTTCTCCAAAGCATGAAAGTGGAAAGTGAAAGTGAAGTCACTCAGTCAGGTCCGACTCTTAGCGACCCCATGGGCTGAAGCCTGTAGGCTCCTCTGTCCTGGGATTTTCCCGGCAAAAGAATACTGGAGTAGGGTGCCATTGCCTTCTCTGAATATTGCTGGATAAAATCCAGTAAAAACAAACTATTTCTATATATATATCGGCAACAAACAAAAGATGAAAATTTTAAACAGGCACTGTTTACAACAGAACAAAACATTTGAATACCTAGAAATATATCTAAAAGTGAAAATGAAGTCGCTCAGTCGTGTCCAGCTCTTTGCGACCCCACGAGCAGTAGCCTGCACCAGACTCCTCCGTCCATGGGATTTTCTAGGTAAGAGTACTGGAGTGGGTTACCATTTCCTTCTCCAGGGAATCGTCCCGACCCAGGGATCGAACCCAGGTCTCCTGCATTGTAGACAGACGCTTTACCATCTGAGCCACCAGGTAAGTCCAGAAATACATCTAACAACAGCAAAAAGAGCAACACCTCATTGAAGAAAACTGTAGATCATTCTTGAGAGAAAAGTAAAGATTTAACTAAATGGAAAGATATTCAGCAGAAGACATAGTAACGTTATCAATTCTCTCCCAAATGATCTGTGCAGTTAATGCAATTCTGATAAAAGTTTCAATAGATGTCTTTAAAAAAATATTTATTTATTTGGCTGCACTGGCTACAGTCTTAGCTGTAGCATGCAAGATCTAGTTCTCTGACCAGGGACTGAATCTGAGCCTCCTGCACTCAGAGTGTCTTAGCCCTTGACCACCAGGGAAGTCTCTGAAAAGATGTTTTTATGTAGCCTGAAAGGCTCATTTTAAACTGTAAAGGGATAAATGTAGACAAGAAACTCTTGAAGAAGAAAAACAAGGTGGGAAGACTTGTTCTACCAGGAGTCAAGAATTTTTACAAAGCTCACAGTAATTTGGCATTCTGCAGTAATAGATGAACTGCAAATACATGATGAAAACAAAAAAAAGCCCAGAAGTAGACCCATGCATATTTGAACATTTGATTTATGACAAAGGTGACACTGCAAAACAGTGGGAGAAAGAAAGTATTTTCCGTAAGTGTACTAGGTCACTTAGAATAAATGTGAGGGGGAAAGAAGAGAAACTTGACCCCTACCTCACACCATGCACAAATAGCAATTCCAGGGGGAAATTGAAGAGAACTAATCTGATGTTCATGGCTAGGAAGGCTCGATATTGTCAAGATGTCGGTTTTCCTCAATGTGACTTTTAGATTCAAAGCAATTCCAATCAAAATCCCAGTAAGTTATCTTGTAGATATTGACAAACTGATTCAAAAGTTTATATGGAGATGCAAGAGACCTAGAATAGCCAAAAAAATATTGAAGGAGACTTGTGCTACCCAAATTCAAGACTTACTATAAACCTATAATTACCAATATAACACAATATTGGTGAAAGAATAGACAAATAAATTAATGGAACAGAATAGACAGCCCAGAAACAGACCCATATAAATATAATCAACTAATCTTTGAGGAAGTGCAAAGACAATACAGTGGAATAAGATAGTCTTTTAAACCCGTGGTGCTGGAAAAACTGGATATGCACAAGCAAAAATATGAATTCAGACACAGACCTTATGTTTTTCACAAAAATTAAATCAGAATGAATCACAGACATAAATGTAAAACTTGAAAGTATAAAACACCCAGAAGATAAAATAGAAGAAAACCTAAGATGACCTTGTCTATGGTGATGACTATTTAAGTACACCACCAAAGGAAGAATCTAGGAAAGAAATAATTGATAAGCTGGACTCCATTAAAATTTTTTTTAACTTTTTATTTTGTATTGAGGTACAGCCGATTAGCAAACAATATTGTGATAGTTTCAGGTGAACAGCAAAGTGACTCAGCCATACATATACATGTATCGATTTTCCCCAAAACTCCCCTCCCAGACAGCCTGCCACAAAACAGTTAAGCAAATTTTCATGCACTTTACAGTAGGTCCTTGTTGGTTATCCATTTTGAATATAGCACTGTGTACATGTCCATCCCAAACTGCCTAACTAGGCCTTCTCCCTATCTTCCCCTCAACAACCATGAACTCTTTCTCAAAGTCTGTGAGTCTTTTATGTTTTGTAAGTAAGCTCATCTGTATCATTGTTTGTTTTTTTTAGATTCCACATATAAGGGATGTCATATGATATTTCTCCTTCTCTGTTGACTTACTTCACTCAGTATGACATTCTCTAGGTCCATCCATGTTGCTGCAAATGGTGTTTTTCATTCTTTTTAATGGCAATGGATCCCATTAAAATTTAAAACTTCTATTCAACAAAACAAAACAAAACAAAAAAGTTCTGCTCTGTGAAAGACAATGTCAAGGGGATGAGAAGAAAGGCCAAGGCTGGGAGAAACTATTTGGCAAAAGACACATCTGATAAAGGACTGTTTTTCAAAATATAAAAAAACTCTTAAAACTCAGCAATAAGGAAAGAAACCAACTCAGCAATAAGGAAAGAAACCAACTCAGCAATAAGGAAAGAAACAATCAATTAAAAAGTGGGTCAAAGACTTTAACAGACACTTCATCAAAGAAGTTATGCAAATGGAAAATAAGCATATTAAAAGATGCTCCACAACATATGTCATCAGGCAAATAAAAAGTAAAACAAGAAACTGCTACACACCTATTACCATGGCCCAAACTCTGACTCACCAAATGCTAGCGAGCATTTGGAGCTACAGGAATGCTCTTGTGTTACTGGTGGGAATGCAAAATGCTACAGGTAATTTTAATGAATAGAATAAAGTGAAAGTGACCATGTGGGACTTCAGAGACTAGATCAAAAAAAGCACTAAGACTTGGGGACTTCCTGGAAGTCCAAGGGTTAAGAGTCCATGCTGCCAACGCTGGGGGTGCAGGTTCAATCCCTGGTGGGGGAACTAAAATCCAACTTGCCAAGCAGTGAAGCCAAAAATAAATAAGTAAATATGTGTATATTGGCTGGCTGCCTCGTTGAGAGGACAGTCTGAGAGCCCCGTGGAGAGGTCACAAGGTGAGGAACTGAGGCCTCCAGCCAACAGCACAATGAGTGCCGCATCTTGGAAGCAGCTCCTCCAACCTTGGCCAAGCCTTCAGTGGCCACAGCCATATTGACAACACGACTGCAAGATCAAGACCCCTGAGGCAGCACCACCTACCTGAGTGTGAAATAAAAAGCGTTGGATATTTTAATTTGTTAAGTTTTGGAGCAATTTGCTATGCAGCAATAATTTGTATATCCTGTAACATTAATGCAAGAGTCCAAATGTGGATTTCTTCCCTTAATATTGTCCTGCTCTTATGTAGTAACAGCAGGGCACGGTGGCAAAGAGCACAGGCAGTGGAGATGCATACAGCTCATCACACGCAGTGAGGCCACTGAGTAGCTATGCCTCTTGGGAAAGGTGCTCACATTCTCAGAGCTTTTGTTGTCTTGTTTTCAAAATGGAAACGTGAATTTTTCAATCAAGTGCATGGCTCTGGGCAGCAGACTCAACAATGGAATAATTGTTATTATTCAATATTTCACTGTCTTTACTGCTTGCTGCTGCTAAGTCGCTTCAGTCGTGTCCAACTCTGTGCGACCCCACAGACGGCAGCCTACCAGGCTCCTCCGTCCCTGGGATTCTCCAGGCAAGAACACTGAAGTGGGTTGTCATTTCCTTCTCCAATGCGTGAAAGGGAAAAGGGAAAGTGACACGACTCTTAGTGACCCCATGGACTGCAGCCTACTAGACTCCTCTGTCCATGGGATTTTCCAGGCAAGAGTACTGAGTTGCCTACCCATAAGCAGAGAGACTTGCTTCCCTCCCACCCTATCCCCATTCAGAGCTGTTTCCACCAGACTCCAGGCCTCTGATATCAGCTCTTTTGCTATTTGAACCTGGTGAGTGATGCGTGCTAAATCACTTCAGTCGTGTCTGACTCTGTGCTACCCTGTGGACTGTAACCCACAGGCTCTTCTGTGCAAGGGATTCTCCAGGCAAGAATACTGGAGTGGGTGGGCATTTCCTTCTCCAGGGTATCTTCCCGACCCAGAGATCCAACCCATATCTGTCTCCTGCATTGGCAAGTGGGTTCTTTACCACTGGTGCCATCTGGGAAGCCCTATTTGGATCTGGGATCTGTGTTTATTCTACAAGGGATTGGGGTTTCATAGCATCAGAGTGTCATGTGGCTGGAGTCTGCCTTCCTGGAGTCCCCAAGATGCAGCTCTGGCAGAGTCCTCAACAGCCTCCCTGGGGATCACCATGCTCCTTGGCCAGTGCCCACCCCTACCTCTGCCTTCTGGGCTCCAGTTTCAGCTGGCTCCTAAGCACCTGTGCAGTGCTGGCCACTGGGCAGGCACCAGATATGAGAAATAGGTCAAAAGCTTCCGTCTCCAGGAGGTGATGAGTGTAGACATGATGATGCTGCATTGGGAGCGCAAGGCCAGAGGAACCCAGATCCCCGAGGAGGGAACATCATCCAACCTAGGGGTGAGGAGGGCTCAGGAAGCAAGGATGGAAGCTTCCTCAGAAGTATGATTTGAACAGAAGGACTGGCTGTGCTAAGGGGCAGGCAGGCGCATGAGAGGGAATGAAAGTGCTGGGTGTGGGAAATGTGCTGGTGGAGGGGAGTGGTGATACTCATTCCTTTACTTACATTGGACCCCAAAGCAGACACTTGGCCATTTACCCAAGGTCTTCTTCTTGTCCTCACCCTCAAAAGGTTCTTTACACAAAACTATTCCTGATGGATCTGAGTTCTTAGTGATCTTGTTTATGTTGGATTATTCTGTCATCCATCAATCTTACCTTTGGACATAGCCATACCAGGGACAGTTACTGAGGATTTCCTGTCCCCATTGTGTAGCAGTATCTGTGTAATGCTGTCTGCTCTTGAAAATTAACGTCAATCTCACTAGTCAACATTTTAACTCTCATTTCTCTTGTTTGTTCAGTGACATGAGGATTTCCAAACGGTCAAGTGAGGGTCTCATCTTCTAATTTAATTTAACTTAATTCTTCTGGTAGATCCATTCATTCCTTGAGTTACCAAGACTACTTAAATAATAGAGCCCCAAATTGTGGGGCTACAGGACGAACAACATGTGGGTTAGTCATTAGTTGTATTATGAAGGAGGTGATTAGCTCTTCAACTCCTGGACCCTTGTATGCTGTACCCATGTATGCTAAGAGGAAGAGACATGACCATGTATTGGTAGCTGATTCAGGACTAGATTGTACAGTGCAGAATAGACACATTGCCTTTTTTTGAGGCATTATCTCTTATCTGGTGCTGTAATGGGGTCTTTAATAGGCCATCCCACTATTCAAGAAGGCCAACTGCTTTGGAATGAGCAGGAGCATGGCAAAAACCTATGAATCCCATGGATATTATTGGTCAATTGTCTTATTTTTCTTTCAGTTCAGTTCAGTCGCTCAGTCATGTCTGACTCTTTGCGACCCCATGAATCGCAGCACGCCAGGCCTCCCTGTCCATCACCAACTCCCGGAGTTCACCCAGACTCACGTCCATCGAGTCAGTGATGCCATCCAGCCATCTCATCCTCTGTCGTCCCCTTCTCCTCCTGCCCCCAATCCCTCCCAGCATCAGAGTCTTTTCCAATGAGTCAATTCTTCGCATGAGGTGGCCAAAGTACTGGAGTTTCAGTTTTAGCATCATTCCTTCCAAAGAAACCCCAGGGCTGATCTCCTTCAGAATGGACTGGTTGGATGTCCTTGCAGTCCAAGGGACTCTCAAGAGTCTTCTCCAATACCACAGTTCAAAAGCATCAATTCTTCGGCACTCAGCCTTCTTCACAGTCCAACTCTCACATCCATACATGACCACAGGAAAAACCATAGCCTTGACTAGATGAACCTTTGTTGGCAAAGTAATGTCTCTGCTTTTGAATATGCTATCTAGGTTGGTCATAACTTTCCTTCCAAGGAGTAAGCGTCTTTTAATTTCATGGCTGCAGTCACCATCTGCAGTGATTTTGGTGCCCAGAAAAATAAAGTCTGCCACTGTTTCCACTGTTTCCCCATCTATTTCCCATGAAGTGATGGGACCAGATGCCATGATCTTCGTTTTCTGAATGTTGAGCTTTAAGCCAACTTTTTCACTCTCCTCTTTCACTTTCATCAAGAGGCTTTTGAGTTCCTCTTCACTTTCTGCCATAAGGGTGGTATCATCTGCATATCTGAGGTTACTGATATTTCTCCTGGCAGTCTTGATTCCAGCTTGTGCTTCTTCCAGCCCAGCGTTTCTCATGATGCATATAAGTTAAATAAGCAGGGTGACAATATACAGCCTTGACGTACTCCTTTTCCTATTTGGAACCAGTCTGTTGTTCCATGTCCAGTTCTAACTGTTGCTTCCTGACCTGCATACAGATTTCTCAAGAGGCAGGTCAGGTGGTCTGGTATTCCCATCTCTTTCAGAATTTTCTACAGTTTATTGGAACTGGAATAAACACACAGTCAAAGGCTTTGGCATAGTCAATAAAGCAGAAATAGATGTTTTTCTGGAACTCTCTTGCTTTTCTCATGATCCAGCGGATGTTGGCAATTTGATCTTTGGTTCCTCTGCCTTTTCTAAAACCAGCTTGAACATCAGGAAGTTCACGGTTCACATATTGCTGAAGCCTGGCTTGGAGAATTTTGAGCATTACTTTACTAGAGTGTGAGATAAGTACAATTGTGCGGTAGTTTGAGCATTCTTTGGCATTGGCTTTCTTTGGGATTGGAATGAAAACTGACCTTTTCCAGTCCTGTGGCCACTGCTGAGTTTTCCAAATTTGCTGGCATATTGAGTGCAGCACTTTCACAGCATCAGCTTTCAGGATTTGAAATAGCTCAACTGGAATTTCATCACCTCCACTAGCTTTGTTCTTAGTGATGCTTTCTAAGGCCCATTTGACTTCACATTCCAGGATGTCTGGCTCTAGATCAGTGATCACACCATCGTGATTATCTGGGTCGTGAAGATCTTTTTTGTACAGTTCTTCTGTGTATTCTTGCCACCTCTTCTTAATCTCTTCTGCTTCTGTTAGGTCCATACCATTTCTGTCCTTTATCGAGCCCATCTTTGTATGAAATGTTCCCTTGGTAGCTCTAATTTTCTCGAAAAGATCTCTAGTCTTTCCCATTCTGTTGTTTTCCTCTATTTCTTTGCATTGATTGCTGAGGAAGGCTTTCTTATCTCTTCTTGCTATTCTTTGGAACTCTGCATTCAGATGCTTATATCTTTCCTTTTCTCCTTTGCTTTTTGCTTCTCTTCTTTTCACAGTTATTTGTAAGGCCTCCCCAGACAGCCATTTTGCTTTTTTGCATTTCTTTCCAATGGGAATGGTCTTGATCCCTGTCTCCTGTACAACGTCACGAACCTCTTTCCATAGTTCATCAGGCATTCTATCTATCAGATCTAGGCCCTTAAATCTATTTCTCACTTCCACTGTATAATCATAAGGGATTTGATTTAGGTCTTACCTGAATGGCCTAGTGCTTTTCCCTACTTTCTTCCATTTAAGTCTGAATTTGGTAATAAGGAGTTCATGATCTGAGCCATAGTCAGCTCCCGGTCTTGTTTTTGTTGACTGTATAGAGCTTCTCCATCTTTGGCTGCAAAGAACATAATCAATCTGATTTCAGTGTTGACCATCAGGTGATGTCCATGTGTAGAGTCTTCTCTTGTGTTCTTGGAAGAGGGTGTTTGCTATGACCAGTGCATTTTCTTGGCAAAACTCTATTAGTCTTTGCCCTGCTTCATTCCATATTCCAAGGCCAAATTTGCCTGTTACTCCAGGTGTTTCTTGACTTCCTACTTTTGCATTCCAGTCCCCTATAATGAAAAGGACATCTTTTCTGGGTGTTAGTTCTAAAAGGTCTTGTAGGTCTTCATAGAACCATTCAACTTCAGCTTCTTCAGCGCTACTGGTTGGGGCATAGACTTGGATTACTGTGATATTGAATGGTTTGCCTTGGAAATGAACAGAGATCATTCTGTCGTTTTTGAGATTGCATCCAAGTACTGCATTACAGACTCTTTTGTTGGCCATGATGGCTACTCAATTTCTTCTGAGAGATTCCTGTCTGCAGTAGTAGATATAATGGTCATCTGAGTTAAATTCACCCATTCCAGTCCATTTGAGTTCGCTGATTCCTAGAATGTCGACATTCACTCTTGCCATCTCTTGTTTGACTACTTTCAATTTGCCTTGATTCATGGACCTGACATTCCAGGTTCCTATGCAATATTGCTCTTTACAGCATCAGACCTTGCTTCTATCACCAGTCACATCCACAGCTGGGTATTGTTTTTGCTTTGGCTCCATCCCTTCATTCTTTCTGGAGTTATTTCTCCACTGATCTCCAGTAGCATATTGGGCACCTACTGACCTGGGGAGTTTCTCTTTCAGTATCCTATCATTTTGCCTTTTCATACTGTTCATGGGGTTCTCAAGGCAAGAATACTGAAGTGGTTTGCCATTCCCTTCTCCAGTGGATCACATTCTGTCAGAGCTCTCCACCATGACCCGTCCATCTTGGGTTGCCCCACAGGCATGGCTTAGTTTCATTGAGTTAGACAAGGCTGTGGTCCTAGTGTGATTAGACTGACTAGTTTCCGGTGAGTATGATTTCAGTGTGTCTGCCCTCTGATGCCCTCTTGAAACACCTACTGTGTTACTTGGTTTTCTCTTACCTTGGGCGTGGTTTATCTCTTCACGGCTGCTCCAGCAAAGTGCAGCCACTGCTCCTTATCTTGGACGAAGGGTATCTCCTCACTGTCGCCCTTCCTGACCTTCAACATGGGATAGCTCCTCTAGGCCCTCCTGAGCCCACGCAGCCACCGCTCCTTGGACGTGGGGTTGGTCCTCCCAGCCGCCGCCCCTGGCCTCGGGTGTTGGGTAGCTCCTCCCAGCTGCCGCCCCTAGCCTCTGCCGCGGGGTAGCTCTTCTCAGCCGTTCCTGCGCCGTCGCAGCCTGGCACTCTCGGCCGCTGCCCCTGACCTCGGACGTGGGGTAACTCCTCTTGGCTGCCGCCCTTCACTCATGGGGTCCTCCCGGCTTCTGCCCCTGACCTCGGATGTGGGATAGCTCCTCTAGGCCGCGCCTAAGTGCGCTTCTTGACCGGCAGCAGTGTTGAGTGATTTAGGGCACCAGTAAGTCCACAGATGATATTGCCAGCAGAAACAAAACAGATAAGGAAGGGAAACCCCTTCACAGAACTGTCTATCCCAATAAGGAAAAATCACTGCCACCTCTGTGACAGAGGACATCCAACACAATAAACCTCCACCAGGCGGCCAACTATTCTCCCATGGTATGGCACCATAGTGAGGGCACTTCATAGTGATGGTAGTCAAATCAATTTTACTTTTTAAAAAAATACTTAGTTTGCTGCACTGGGACTTAGCTGCAGCATGAGGGATCTTAAGTTGTGGCATGTCGGATCTAGTTCCCTGACCAGGGGTTGAACCTGGGCCCCCTGCATTGGAAGTATGGAGTCTTAGCCACTGGACCTCCAGAGAAGTCCCCAAACGGCTTTAGAGTGATCAATTCCATGCTGTTGTGCCAACATACAACCTCCATCCCTGCTATCACTGTTCCACTTTGTCAATGAGTATGTACTGGTTGCAAAAAGAGATGGACAATAAAAAACCTGCTCTGCAACAGGTATCCTCATGGGAAGCATTCACACAAGACACAAATATTGTCACATGATTGGCCTGTTCTTTCTCTAAGCTTGTTATGAGTCTTTCAATCTAGCTACTTTCAACTTCCTGACCACTGACCTCAGCTACCACCCACAAATCAGGAGTGATCCTTACTTCATATCGTCTAGAGGATCATGTGATGATGTACTGCTTGAAGTTTTGGCTTTGGGAGGATTTCCCATTTCCACCATCCTTCAACACACCACTGAGTTGCTCCATGGTGATTCATCTTCAGTTGGCTGCTGCATATTGTTCAGAGCCATCTGAACAGGGCTTCAGTGCTTCCCTCAACTGGCCACAGGGTGGGTTGAGGGAGGAAGTGTAGGTGGATGGGTGGGCCACCTACTGGTGTACCTTCCATGTGTCTCCAGGATTTGCATGAGTCTAATCTCATCAATTTGATGGTGAGGTGATCAGACAACCTCTGTCTCGTGTTGGGCAGCCCAGGTTCATGGTCATGGTCATTTGGTCCCCCATAGGTATTCACTCTTAACCAGAGCAAAATCTGTTTCCTAATGGAATAGTTGCTCAAAGTAGAGGCTACTTCTTATTGTAAATCAAGTGAATGTGGGTCTGTGTCTGGACTCAGTGATATCTGATCCTTAATGCTGTACCTCACTGACCTGGTTACTAAACCATATGGTGAATTTGAGGTCACACAGTGTGAAGTCCATTCACTTTGTTCCTCTTTTTCAAGATATCCTTGGCATTTTCATATAGATTTTAGAATCTGTTTGTCAATTTCTAGAAAATAAAAAGCCTAGTGAGATTATGACTGAGACTACGTTGGATCTATAGACAAATTTGGAAAGAACTGGCATTTTAACAATATCGAGCCTTTCCATGACACTGATGTCTCTCCACTGATCCAGGTCTTGCACATCTTTGGTTAAATTTTAAGTATTGTATACATTTTAATGGTATACTTGCAATGTAATTTAATTTCAACTCTTCACACACTGACTTATATTGTGATCTTGCTATATTAACTTTTAAATTTTTGTCATTGCAGAGATCTAGGTAAGAATTTTCTATGTGAAAAGTAATCAGTTTGTTTTAGAAAAGAGATAGTTTTGATTCCTTCTGATCTACATGCCTTTTATGTCTTTTACTTGCCTTATTGCACTGGCTAGTGCAATACAATATTTAACACAAGTAGTGAGAATGGAGAGTTTATTTCAGATCAGTCACTTAGTCGTATCCGATTCATTGCAACCCCATGGACTGCAGCACCCCAGGCCTCCTTGTCCATCACCAACTCACAGAGTTTACTCAAACTCATGTCCATTGAGTCAGTGATGCCATCCAACCATCTCATCCTCTGTCATCCCCTTCTCCTCCCACCTTCAATCTTTCCCAGCATCAGGGTCTTTTCAAATGAGTCAGTTCTTCACATCAGGTGGCCAAAGTATTGGAGTTTCAGCTTCAGTATCAGTCCTTCCAATGGATATTCAGGACTGATTTCCTTTAGGATGGACCGGTTGGATCTCCTTGCAGTCCAAGGGACTCTCAAGAGTCTTCTCCAATACCACAGTTGAAAAGCATCAATTCTTCGGTGCTCAGCTTTCTTTGTACTCCAACTCTCACATCCATACATGACTACTGGAAAAACCATAGCTTTGACGAGGTGGACCTAGGTTGGCAAAGTAATATCTCTGCTTTTGAATATGCTGTCTAGGTTGGTCATAACTTTTCTTCCAAGGGGCAATCGTCTTAATTTCATGGCTGCAGTCACCATCTGCAGTGATTTTGAAGCCCCTCAAAATAAAGTCTGTCACTGTTTCCATTGTTTCCCCATCTATTTGCCATGAAGTGATGGGATTGGATGCTATGATCTTAGTTTTCTGAGTGCTGAGTTTTAAGCCAACATTTTCACTTTCCTCTTTCACCTTCATCAAGAGGCTCTTTACTTCTTCTTTGCTTTCTGCCATAAGAGTGGTGTCACCTGCATATCTGAGTTTATTAATATTTCTCCTGGCAATCTTGACTCCAGCTTGTGCTTCATTCAGCCCAGTGTTTCTCATGATGTACTCTGCATATAAGTTAAATAAGCAGGGTGACAGTATACAGCCTTGACGTACTCCTTTCCCGATTTGGAAACAGTCTGTTGTTCCATGTCCAGTTCAAACTGTTGCTTCCTGATCTGCATACAGATTTCTCAGGAGGCAGGTCAGGTGATCTGGTATTCCCATCTCTTGAAGAATTCTCCACAGTTTGTTTTGATCCACAGTCAAAGGCTTTGGCATAGTCAATAAAGCAGAAATAGATGTTTTTTTCTGGAACTCTCTTGCTTTTTTGATGATCCAACAGATGTTGGCAATTTGATCTCTGGTTCCTCTGCCTTTTCTAAATCCAGCTTGAACATCTGGAAGTTCACGGTTTATGTACTGTTGAAGCCTTTCTTGGAGAATTTTGAGCATTACTTTACCAGAGTGTGAGATGAGTGTAATTGTGCAGTAGTTTGAACATTCTTTGGCATTGCCTTTCTTTGGGATTGGAATGAAAACTGACCTTTTCCAGTCCTGTGGCCACTGCTGAGTTTTCTAAATTTTCTGGCATATTGAGTGCAGCACTTTCACAGCATCATCCTCTAGGATTTGAAATAGCTCAACTGGAATTCCATCACCTCCACTAGCTTTGTTCTTAGTGATGCTTCCTAAGACCCACTTGACTTCGCATTCCAGGATGTCTGGCTCTAGGTGAGAATGATCACACCATCATGATTATCTGGGTCGTGAAGATCTTTTTTGTATAGTTCTTCTGTGTATTCTTGCCACCTCTTCTTAATATCTTCTGCTTCTTTTAAGTCCATACCATTTCTGTCCTTTATTTATTTATTTATTTTTCATTTCTGTCCTTTATTGTGCCCATTTTTGCATGAAATGTTTTCTTGGTATCTCTGATTTTCTTGAAGAGATCTCTAGTCTTTCCCATTCTATTGTTTTCCTCTATTTCTTTGCATTGATCACTGAGGAAGGCTGTGAGAGTGGACATCCTTATTTAATTCCTGATTTAAGGGGGAAAACAAGAGGTTTACACTATGATAAACTAGAAGCTGAGCCTTAAAACAGAACTGAAATCATGCATGGTATATCCTCTGACCACAATGGAATTACACAGAAACAAATGTCAATAATATACTGCTTCATGTAAAATTCAGGAACCTTGAAACTGTATAGAAACATTTATGGGCATATTTTGAATATATTGCAGGTTTGGTTTCAGACCATTGCAATAAAGTGAATATTGCAATAAAGTGAGTCACAGACATTTTTTGGTTTCCTGGTACATATAAAAGTTATATTTACACTATACTGTACACACCTTAATTAATGTATACATCTTAATTTAAAAATACATTATTATGGCTTCAGTGAATCATAGTATTTTGCAATAGTAGCATCAAAGATCACTGGTCAGAGATCGTGGTAACAAATATAATAATAATGAAAAAGTTTAAACTATTGTGAGAATTATCAACATGTGACACAGAGACATGAAGTGAGCAAATGCACTTGGATAAATGGCACTGATAGACTTGCTTGATGCAGGGTTGCCACAAGCCTTCATTTTATTAAAAATCTCAGTATCAGAGAAGCACAATAAAGTGAAGAGCAGTAAAATGAAGTCTGCCTGTACTTTGCCCATGCTTTATATTCTAGTTGTCACGTGTGATACATCTACCTGTGTTATAAATCCCACAGAAACAATATTACGATTTTTGCTTTAGGCAATCAAATGCATTTTAAAGACTTTAAGATGGACAATATTCTACTATATTTATCCACATATTTCTTTTTGATTTCTTGTGCTCTTCTTTTCTTCCTGAATAATTCTATCTGATATTACTCCTTTTCAGTAGGAAGATGGTGTTTGCATATCTTGTAGTGCACATCTGCTAGTAATGAATTATCTCAAATTCATTAAAAATCTCAGTATCAGAGAAGCACAATAAAGTGAAGAGCAGTAAAATGAAGTCTTCCTGTACTTTGCCCATGCTTTATATTCTAGTTGTCACGTGTGATACATCTACCTGTGTTATAAATCCCACAGAAACAATATTACGATTTTTGCTTTAGGCAATCAAATGCATTTAAAAGACTTTAAGATGGACAATATTCTACTATATTTATCCACATATTTCTTTTTGATTTCTTGTGCTCTTCTTTTCTTTCTGAATAATTCTATCTGATATTACTCCTTTTCAGTAGGAAGATGGTGTTTGCATATCTTGTAGTGCACATCTGCTAGTAATGAATTATCTCAATTTTTGTTTATGTGAAAATCTCTTTTTTTCCCCCATCACTGTTTAATAATATTTTTACTGAATAAAACATTCTGGATTTTTTTCAGCACTTTAAAGATGACACTCCATTGTCTTTGGCTTCTTGATGAGAGGGTAGCCATAGATTTTATCACTGAGTTTCTGAATATACTTTTACTTATTCATTTCCAATTTTGATGCCTTTTACTTCATTTTGATGCCTAACTGCTGTGGCTAGGACTTTTAGTACAATGTGGAACAGAAGTAGTGAAAGTAATCATTCTTCACTTGTTCCACATCTTAGAGGAAAAGCTTTCAACCTTTTAGCATTGAGTATGAAGTTAGCTGTGAATTTTCCATATGTTGAGGTAGTTTCCTTCTATTCTTAGTTTGCTGAGTATTTTGGTCATTAGAGAGTGTTTGAATTTTATCAAGTGCAATTCTGTGTCAAATGAGATAACTGTGCAATTTTTGTCCTTCATTCTGTTAATGGGGAGTATACCAGTGATTAATTTTCATATGTTGAACCATCCTTGCATTCCAGGAATAAATCTCGTGTGGTCATGGTGAACATTTCCTTTAATAAGCTGTTGAATTTGGTTTGCCAGTATTTTGTTGAGGATTTTTACCTCAATATTCATACAGGATATTGGTCTGTTTTTTTCTTATGATGTCTTTGCCTGGCTTTGGTGTCATGGTAATGCTGGCTTCACAGAATGAGTTAGGAATTTCTCCTTCTTTAGTTTTTTGAAAGAATATAAGAAGGACTGATGTTAGTTCTTTTCTGAATGTTTGGTGGTGTTCACCAGTGACATCATCTGGTCTTACGCTTTTCTTTGTTGGGAGGTGTTTGATGTTTGATTCGATCTCCTTATAAGTTATAGGTCTGTTCAGATTTTCTGTTTCTTCATGATTCATTCTTGTTGGTTGCATGTTTCTAGGGATTTGTCCATTTCATATTTGTCCATTCATTCAGGGGCAGGGTATACAATTGTTCATTGTACTCTCTTGTAAACCTTTTTATTTCTGTAAAATTGGTAGTAATGTCTCCTCTTTCATTTCTGATTTTAGTTACTTGACTCTTTTCTCTTTTTTTCTTGTCAGTCTAGTTAAAGTTTTGTCAAATTTGTTGATCCTTTTGAAGAATGAAACTCTTGGTTTCATTGACTCTCTTGATTGTTTTCCTATTCTCTATTTTATCTCTTCTCTAATCTTTAGTATTTCCTTCCTTCTGACTACTTTCTGCTTTAGATTTATTTTGTTCTGTTTCTGGTTCCTTGAGGTGTAAAGTTAAGTTGTTGTGTTGAGATCTTTCTTTTTTAAAATGTAAGCAACAGAATCTCTCTTAACACTGCTTTGCTGCATCCTGTAAGTTTTGATATGTTATGTTTTCATTTTTGTCTCAAGATACTTTCTAATTTTCTTTTTGATTTTTTTTCACCTATTAGTTGTTAAAGAATGGGTTGTTTAATTTCACATATTTATGAATTTTGTGGCTTTCCTTCTGTTGCTTTACAGTTTCATTCCATTATTATAAAAAAATAATGCTTTTATGATTTCAACTTTTTAAATTTATTAAGACTTGCTTTGTGGCTTAACAAATTGTCCATCTTGGAGAATATTTTGTGTACACCTGAGAAAATTGTGTATTGTGTATTGTGTTGCATGGATGTTCTATGTAAATCTATTAGGTCCCATTCACCTAAAATAATGTTCAAGTCCTTTATTTCCTTGTTTACTTTCTGTCTAGTTGCTCTAGTCATTATTGAAAGTGGGATTTTGTAGACTCCAAGTGTTACCTTAGAGTTGTCTTGGTCAAATCTGTGTGAGTAATCATAGCCCAATAATTTGCCTCCCCACAACTTTTTGTTTTGTTCTTTTATTGTAACATTTTTGCTTTGTTTTTATATGTGTATCATACATAAAAGAGTGCATATACAATATATTGACATTTAAAAACTAAAACCACCACCCATTTCCCCTCCACTGGCACTTACAATGTTAATTTTTCTACATAGTTATGTATCTCCTTACAATGTATTATTTAGTTTGCCTGTTTTTATACTTTTTACAAGTAGAAAACAATTATTTTGCAACTTGAGTTTTTCCTTTTAACATTATGTTTCTGAGATTTAACCATGTTGATGTATGTGACTGTTTTTTAATTTCATTTTCACTGCTGTATGTGTTTCTGTGTTAAATTTACTTAACCAAAAATTATCTATTCTACAGTCAAAAGATGGCTATTGCTCATAGTATTTTTTGTTCTTTATTAAAAAAAATGTATTTACTTATTTTTGACTGTGCTGGCTCTTCGTTACTATGTGTGGGCTTTCTCTAGTTGTGGCACGCCAGCTTTCTCTAGTTGTGGCACGCCAGCTTCATGTTGTGGTGGCTTCTCTTGGTGTGGAGCAAACGCTCTAGAGTTCATGGGCTCAGTAGTTGTGGTTTGTGGGCTTAGCTGTCCCAAGGCATGTGGAATCTTTCTGGACCAGGGATTGAACCTGGGTCCTCTGCATTGGCAGGTGGATTCTTAACCACTGGACCACTAGGCAAATCCATTGCTACTTTTTTAAAAAATGAACACTTCTACTCTGACTCCTGATGCACAAGTTCAAGACTTTCTCCAGGGAGTATACTCAGGGGTAAAATTGCTAGGGCTTGGGATGTGCACATTTAACATTTTCTACAGTGGCTTGCCAATTTACACCATCCTCAACACTGTTGTACAAGTGACCAACACTTGGTATTTTGTACCTTAAAATTTTTGCCAGGCTGTGAAATTTTATCTCATGGCCTAAATTTGTATTTTCCTGACTACTAGTTAGGTTGAACAATGTTTTATATGCTTATGGGCCATCTGTGTTTTCTATTCTAGGCAATTTCTCTTCAATTATTTTGGCCCTTATTCAACTGAATGCTTTATCTTGTTCTCACTAATTTATGGAAATTCTTAATATATTCTGGACACTAATACCATGACAATTATACTGTGATGACTTTTTTTTAGTCTGCAAACATTGAGCCCTGTAACTGCAGACCTCTATGCTCTGTCTACCCAAAACCCCCTTGGCCCACCCTTTTTGCCCATCCACCTTGGCCCATCCCCCTCTGTGCCTGCCTTGATGCCATTTGACACAATAGGAAGGGCAACACTCTTAATCACATCCTTAATCCAATCTTTCTGGTGAGTTTGCCCCCTTCATCTGGCAGAAAAGTCTCACTAGAGTGAAAAGGATGAAAGGCCATTTTTAAAAAATCTCTAGCAAAGACTGTTTCTTTACATTCATTGCCCAGCATGGTGGGAGCAGCAGAATTCTTGAACTCTGTGAAACTTCAAACCAGTGCCCTCAAACAGCTTAGAATTCAGACTGTAGGTAGAGTGGTATTTTCTCCCTTTGTCACTGGTTGGCTCTCATCTGGGTTTTCCTTTTCTTATTGGACTTGACTCAAAGCAGCCAGAATAAGCTGAGTCAACACATGCCAATGCCCCCTTTCCGCTATGTGCACTAACCTACAGACTTGACGGGCACAGAATCCAGCTTCTAAAAGACCACAGGTGGCAACTCGACAAATGTTTCAGTACCACATGTCTAAAGGCAACAACCTTCTAGCCTGTCACATCTTTACTTTTATAGCCTCAAACCCAACCCTCTCCATCCAGCCAATTTAAAATTTCTAGATTTGTAATTGCAGCCCCGAGTACCAAATAAGGACCAATTAATATGAATTAAGATCTGGTGGGCAATTCAGGGCTGAAATAATATCTTTATGATGTCTTCAAGGGTTACAATTCCTTTTGTACTTCTGCTCAATGTTAGAATGGGTGTTTACCCTTCATAAGATGGCTGCCTGAGCTCCAGCCTTCACAACTGCCTTCAAGACAGCCGGGAGCAGGAAAAGGCAAGGGTAAAAGGATATCGATCAATTGATCCAGCTCTCCCCCAGGTTTCTTTGCCATATAAAATGTTTAAGCACTTTTTTTTTTAGGTGAGAAAGAGGATATTCCGATTTCTCTACTAGGTTCAACAGAATATAATGTTGAAGAATGCTACTATGTGGAGTGAGTAGTGACACACTGATACAAATGTTAAAAGAAGGAACACTTAATCTGTAAAGAAACTTATAATAACAACTTAAAGCTTCATCAGCAGGACTTATTTCTAAGTCCAACACTAAGAAATAGGACCACCGGAATTAAAATAAACTTCTGAGGGTATGAAAAGGGATGCAATGCAAACAAGATGGAAAAATAGTATTTGTTGAGTTGTAAATATGAGTTTTCCATAAGACATACATTAATTTCCCCCAACTTTGAAATTATTGAGGAATAATTGAGAAATATAATTTTATATATTTAAAGTGTATCATGTGATGATTTGGCACAAATACACTATGGAATGTACCAAGATCAAGATAATTCACACATCCATCACTCCCCCTAATTAAGGATATTCATAATTATTCAAAAACAAATCTTGCAAATACAAAATAAAGCCTAAATCAGGGGTCAGGGAATTCAAAATATACCAGCAAAAAGGCAAGGCAATAAACTCAGAGTCTAGCTTGTCAAATATTCCCTGCATTAATATTATGTACAGAAGCACTTTGCCAATTTGTACCCAGCGATTTCTTCTGCAGCTGACTGGGGTCCAGACACTAAATACAAATGTGTGTGCAGAACCAAATCATTCTCCATGGTCAAGGGGTAATCAACAGATCATGGAGAAAGATATGGTTTATATCTTTATAGCTTTATCATAATTTCAAATATGTATTTCAGAGTGTAATTTTGTTTTTGAAGATACTTCTCTTAAATATATGATCTATGATTACAATAACCATTAATAAGATGAAACTTTAGTTTCAGGGAGCTGACCCAAAACTACCCTATCTTAGGATCATGACTTTGTGGAACACACTGAAGTCAGTTCACCTTTTAAGGAATTTCCCCAAAAGTTCCACCTACCAACTTCTACTCACATCTCATTGGTCAGAATTTAGTCATGTGGTTATCTCTCTATTAACCACAAATAACATCCTGGGAAATGTAGGTTTTCACCTGGGCACTGATTGCTAGGCCCCAACAAGACCAGAGCCTCTGTTTCTTCTTTGTCTTAACAAAGAAGAAGGAAAGAAGAGATCTTAGATGGGTAATTCTAAATAGTTGGGGGCAGAACAAAATGTTGTTCCTGCAGAATTGTTAGACGGACTGAAGAAGCAAGTCTAGGCAATGCTCCCAAAAACAGTCCTGCTTCACCAGTTTGATTAATCTCAGAAACACTTTCTGCCACCCACGCCAGCAAAATGGATGACCTCTATCTAGCCATTCCTTCATATCACTTCTAGATCAGAGCCTTGATGAGTGCATCTTATTGGTGGAAACTAGGTCATAGATCTGCAAGGGGAGCTGGGAAATGTAGTTTAAAAGTTTGACCTTAAGAATGGGATTCACAGTTGAGATAAACCAGCATATAACATTGATTTTAAGACATGTGGGTTTTTTTTTTTTTTTTTCTTCACATTTTCATTAGGATGTTTCTAACTGTTGGTGATAGCTCTTGGCCATTTGGCAGTTTTGTGATGAGTTCACATTGTACATACATTAGTACTTCCTTATAGTATAATGTTGTGAAAGTATCTTTATCAAAAAGGTGCAGATGATGCCATATGATCTTGCAATCCCACTCCTGATGTTCAGAAAAAACTAATTTAAAAAGATACATGCATCCCAGTGTTCACTGCAGGACTATTCACAATAGCCAAGACACAGAAACAACATAAATGCCCACAGACAGATGAATGGATAAAGAAGATAAGGTACACATACACAATGGAACACTACTCAGTCATCAAAAGAAATGAAATAATACCATGTGCAGCAGAATGGACGGACCTAGAGAATTAAGTGAATTAAGTCAGACAAAAACAAGTATCATGATATCACTTGTATGTGGAATCTAAAAAAATGACGTAAATGAACTTATTTACAAAACAGAAACAGACTCATAGACATAGAGAATAGACTTGTGGTGGTCAAGGGGGACGGGGGATGGGGAGGGATGGATTGGGAGTTTGGGATTAGCAGATGAAAACTATTATATACTGTAGAGTACAGGGAACTATATTCAATATCCTGCAATAAACCATAATGGAAAAGGATATGAAAAAAGAATGTATATAAATTAATCACTTTGTGTACACCAGAACTTAACACAACATTGTAAATCAACTATACTTCCAAATAATTTTTTTTAAAAAGGGACAAACAGTGCTCCCAAATGCTGCACCATCAACGCTCCACCCCTGAACGCAGGATGCAGAACCTACAAGAAACAGCTCTTCATTAAAAGAGGACCCAGAAGAGCCGTACCTGAAAACATAGAGAACATCCAGAAATAAGTTAAATGACCTCCCTTGCTTATGTTCTCCATTTTTATGTGTGCACAAGAGAGAGAGACACCTCACTAAAGAAAAGATATTTCAAGAAGAACCAAATACAAATTCTAAGTGATAAGAAAACATTGTATCAAGTTTAATTCCCAGTGTTTTCTCTTCTTGGTTCATAAAATAATGGAATACCTTACAGTGATGACGTCTTAGATTCAGTGAAATATTCTGTTGAGCATGGGGAAGGGGTCAAAAGACTCTAGGCAACCAGGGCAAAGTCTGTGTTGGTGAACAGAACAGTGAGGAACTGTTCCTCACTCCTGACCACCAGGGAAGCCCAGGAGGAGCGGGGCACGTGCTAGTGAACATGGGGCCCTGGACCTGTGGGCGGTGTGCCTGGTTCCACTGGGTCAATTCTCGGGACTCCTCAGGCCACACGGGGCAGAGTGTGTGTTCTGGCCAATGGACCAGAAATGCCTCCTATGTGTACCCAAGCTCTGGAAGGGAAGCATGGCTTCCTGGGAACCCCAGGCTCCTGCAGGTGGAAGCAGAAAGCTAGGGAGCAGCCCCAGGGTGAAGAATCCTGCTCTTCCTAGGGCTTGGCAGGTTATGGAGTCCTTCCACACCCACTGCGTCTTTGCTTTCTCACAATTCCACACTCCACCATGGGACTGTATGTTTGCTTGCCCACTTATCTCCCTGTATCAAACCTTCAGCTCTGTGTGGTTGCCCAACCCATAGTAGAACTCAACAAATACTCATTAAATGAATAGAATGAATGAATATGCTAATGGATGACAGGGATGGGATGAGGACAGTGAGACTCAGAGAAGCCCCTGGTGAATGGTAGAGCTGAGGGTTTTGCCATCTTCCCCTCTTCCCTGTGCATTTCCCACCTGCCATCCTTGGACAGGCCGTCCCAGGAGCAGACTCTGAGGTGGAGACCAGGTGCAGGAAGTTTTATGGGGAATGCTGTTAGCATGGATGTCAGTGTATGTGTAAATGAAGTGCAGGGAGGGGAGGGTTGAACTGCAAGGCAGATGCAAGGAAGGCTTCAGCCAATCCCATGGCAGCTTTGAGCCTAGGAGAGCCTGGCTGGGGCACAGGACCCGGGCCTTTATATGTTACATTGACCAGACCTTGGGTGTAGGCTGTCCCAAGAAAGGGGACATGACAGTGGACGGAAAGTTCCAGAGAGGTGCCCAGCTGTATGTCAGTAGCCAGCATTCCCAGGGGTGGGTAAGAGCAGGACAGGTGTTCAGACCTCAAGGGAATGGCTGGACAGCATCCCGCAGCATCTACACACCATATTGAGATAGGGGAAAAAGTCATTCTGGAACAGGGGCTGCGTGCATTTTCACTTAAAAAAAAAAAAAAAAAAAGCCTGCCATTTCCATCTTGGCGGGTCTCAGGAAGGTAGACATGCTGCTAGTAACTCCAGACTTTACAGGAATGTGAAGGAGCATATTTGAGAGCCAGTGAAGGTCTTGATAGAGGATCTGGTTCCATGGTGAAGGAGACAACAACATGTGTAACTGGCTGGTGGGATTCCAAGGACAAAAGGGAAGCAGAGTGTGATGAAGAGACATGGGAAGTCAGGAGACCTCAGCTCATGCTGCAGGTTGCCCTCTACACTGTGTCTTGGCAAGTCCCTCACCCATGTGCCTCTGTTTCTTCATCTGTAAAATGGGAATAATATTTCTTGCCTAGTGCCCCTGTCAGGGTAAGACAGATACCAATCTCCCCCTGAAATCCATTCTCCCATCTTCCTTGGTAAGAAACCCCTGAGTTTTAGCTGGGCCTGGGCCATACCTTAAGACCTATATTTCCCAGTTTCCCACACAGCAAGGTGAGGCCAGATGATTAGGTTCCAATCATTGTTAAGTAAGAAGAAGAGGTGTGAACATCTGCCTTGAAGAAAGCAAGAGTTCCCTTTTCTGTACCTTCTTTCTGGTTGGCAGGAGTGCTGTCAAAATGGCTGGAGCTCCAGCAGCCATTTTAGACTATGTTGTGACCTTGCAAATGCAAGGTACACGTGGCAGAGAAACAAGGCATAAAAAGGCTAGGTTCTTGACACTGTAGAATGTAAGGCACTAATTATCTCTAGAACAGAGTTTCGCAACCTGAGCCCAACTGACATTTTGTATCAGATAATTCTTTGTTGTGGGGGCCAGTCCTGTGCATTGTAAGATGTTCACCAGCATCCCTGGCCTCTACTCACTAGACACGACCATAGCCCCTGAGTTGTGACGACCAAAAATGTCTCTAGAAATTGCTATGTGTCCACTGCGGGGAGGGGTTAAGTCATCTCGGGTTGAGAGCCACTACTCTGGACCAGTCTGTCCAATAGGAATATAATGCAAGCCACATATTTAAATTTAAAATTTATAATAGTAGTCACATTTTTAAAAAGTAAAAATGAACAGGTGAAATTAATTTTGATAATAAAGTGTATTTAACTCAATGCAGTCATTTCTCAGTATCTCCAGAGGCTTTGTTTCAGGATCCCTGCAGATACCTAATTCCAAGGACATGGAGTTTTGGACCCACTGCACACTTTGAAACATTCAAGAAGTAGTGAACACTCAGATTGGTGATCTGCAACTGAATGGCTGACTGTGTTTAGGAAGCTGGAAGATGAGGCTCTGCATGCTTGTTTCCCTGAGTCCTACCAATGGTTCCAAGAGGCAAGCGGCATGTTCATTCTATAAATGAAGTCTCAGCTCTAAGAGCATGGCGGGTGCAGTCGTGTCCAGCCAAGGTGTCCTCTCCCAGGCTGAGGCACTGACAGGATCCCTCTCCGGGACTGGCCACCCTCTGAATCACTTTCCCCAAGTCCCCTCCCCTCCCTAGCAGCAACCTGTGTCTTCATGACTGATCAGTGTGAGTATACATTTCAGCCTCCCAGCTCCAATAGGATTCACAGAGGACTCAGCCTAACTCACCCCTCTACCCACTCCTTCCCACTGTAACCCCCACTTCGAAAGCTGCTGATTCAAAGAACAGGCTTCAGTAAACATTCATTGTAACTCTGTAGCAGAGAGGTTAAGTGACTTACTGAAGGCAACACAGCCACTCTTCTCCCCAGAATTCAGAGGTCACCTGGCCCCTTCCTACACCAGGGGCTAGCCTATGGCTCTTGCTTTATTGTCCCCCTAGAGAACCACACTCCTTGCTCTGCACCTTTGCAGGTGCTCTTCCTTATGCCTGAGAACCCTCTGCTGTTTTTTTCACTTAAAGAAATTCTACCTCCCTTGAGACCCAGCTCAAATTAGCCCTCCTCTCCTCCCCCAGGAAACCCACCTGGGTTACCCAGTTCTAAGATTCCTGGACAGTTCTGGCACCCCTACTGTGCCTTCTGCAGACACGTGTGCCCGTGGGCACCACAGCTGGGGAAGAGCCCCCGGGAGTCACACTGATGAGGAGGTTGGGGCAGAGGGGAGGGGGCTGACCCTTTGGAATGCTGTGCACAATTTTATGTTATTCTTAGAAGATTAGTTAATTGAACAATCAACTGTACTGGTGATTGTCCTGTTGGATGTGTCTCCTATGTTTGTTTTTTGTGTGTGCTGTGCAACTTGCAGGATCTTAATTCCCAGATCAAGGATGGAACTGGGGCCCCAGGAGTGGGAGCATGGGGACTTAACCACTGGACCATCAGGGAAGTCCCTCCCAGTTTCATGTCAGTTCACATCAGTCAACTCAGATAAGCAGCTGCTAAGTAGCCTTTGTGTAATGACCCCAAGCCACGTGCAGGGGACACATTCCCAAGGAGGATGTGGCCCCTGCCTAGATGAGTCCAGAGCCTGGTAGGGGCACAGATTCATGGAAGATTGCTGCCTCCTCACAAAGGCTGTCAGCTCCCGAGGGCCTCAGAGACCCCAGCCTCCCCCAGCTGTTGGGCGCACACTGGGTATGTTGGGCCACAACCCTGGGCACAGCTGCCCCACCCATGCCCTGACTTCAGCCAGGGGCTGAAGGCCAGAACCAGAATAGGGCGCTGAGTCCAGAGGTCCAGAGTCAGGAGGCTTGGGTTCAAATCTGGGATCTCAGCCACCTTGCCTTGGGCAGGTTGTGCCAACGTTTGGAGTCTCGATTTCCCCTCTTGGAGTAATCACAGTGAACCTTGCAAGGGTTGTAGTGGAGACAGCGTGTTCATGAAATTAATGCCTGCGAAGAGTCAGTGCTCAGCAGATGGGAACTTCCTCCCTGTTCCCTGCCTGGGGCTCTGCCCCTCAGCGGGAGTCAGGGTTCAAGGACCGGGCATGCCAGAGACCAGCTGCAGGAGGGCTCCCTCCTGCCAGCTCTGGGCCTATCCCATTCCCCTGCCTGGGCAGTGTGCACAGCAGTGAGGGTGGGCCAGCCTCCACCTGAAGGGCACTGCCCCCTCTGTATTTGCAATCCGCTGTTCCCAAGCCTGTGGGCATAACAGGGCCCATGGGAGAGGATCACCCCAGGAGAACATCGCTGCCCATGAGCTCCATGGGGCCCTGGGCAGCTGCTTGGGAGCAGACACACCTCTGGTCACAGCATGCTTGCCTAGCCTCCTGTGAAGAAAGAAACACAAGCCCTCGAGACAGAAACTGATGGTATCCAAAGAGCAAGAACTCTCAGTTCTGACCTCGAAACCCAGCTGTGGCATTCAGCTTCCTGAGCCTCAGTTTCCTCATCTGTGAGATGGGGTGATAAGCCTCAGATCAGATCAGATCCATCGCTCAGTCGTGTCCGACTCTTTGCGACCCCGTGAACTGCAGCATGCCAGGCCTCCCTGTCCATCACCAACTCCCAGAGTTCACTGAGACTCAGGTCCATCGAGTCGGTGATGCCATCCAGCCATCTCATCCTCTGTCGTCCCCTTCTCCTCCTACCCACAATCCCTCCCAGCATCAGAGTCTTTTCCAATGAGTCAACTCTTCGCATGAGGTGGCCAAAGTACTGGAGTTTTAGCTTCAGCATCATTCCTTCCAAAGAAATCCCAGGGATGATCTCCTTCAGAATGGACTGGTTGGATCTCCTTGCAGTCCAAGGGACTCTCAAGAGTCTTCTCCAACACCACAGTTCAAAAGCATCAATTCTTCGGCACTCAGCCTTCTTCACAGTCCAACTCTCACATCCATACATGACCACAGGAGAAACTATAGCCTTGAGTAGACAAACCTTTGTTGGCAAAGTAATGTCTCTGCTTTTGAATATGCTATCTAGGTTGGTCATAACTTTCCTTCCAAGGAGTAAGCGTCTTTTAATTTCATGGCTGCAATCACCATCTGTAGTGATTTTGGAGCCCAGAAAAATAAAGTCTGACACTGTTTCCACTGTTTCCCCATCTATTTCCCCTGAAGCGGTGGGACCAGATGCCATGATCTTCGTTTTCTGAATGTTGAGCTTTAAGCCAACTTTTTCACTCTCCACTTTCACTTTCATCAAGAGGCTTTTGAGTTCCTCTTCATTTTCTGCCATTAGGGTGGTGTCATCTACATATCTGAGGTTATTGATATTTCTCCCGGCAATCTTGATTCCAGCTTGTGTTTCTTCCAGTCCAGCGTTTCTCATGATGTACTCTGCATATAAGTTAAATAAGCAGGGTGACAATATACAGCCTTGACGTACTCCTTTTCCTATTTGGAATCAGTCTGTTGTTCCATGTCCAGTTCTAACTATTGCTTCCTGACCTGCATACAAATTTCTCAAGAGGCAGATCAGGTGGTCTGGTATTCCCATCTCTTTCAGAATTTTCCACAGTTGATTGTGATTCACACAGTCAAAGGCTTTGGCATAGTCAATAAAGCAGAAATAGATGTTTTTCTGGGACTCTCTTGCTTTTCCCATGATCCAGCGGATGTTGGCACTTTGATCTTTGGTTCCTCTGCCTTTTCTAAAACCAGCTTGAACATCAGGAAGTTCATGGTTCACATATTGCTGAAGCCTGGCTTGGAGAATTTTGAGCATTACTTTACTAGCGTGTGAGATGAGTGCAATTGTGCGGTAGTTTGAGCATTCTTTGGCATTGCCTTTCTTTGGGATTGGAATGAAAACTGACCTTTTCCAGTGCTGTGGCCACTGCTGAGTTTTCCAAATTTGTTGGCATATTGAGTGCAGCACTTTCACAGCATCATTTTTCAGGATTTGGAATAGCTCAACTGGAATTCTATCACCTCCACTAGTTTTGTTCGTAGTGATTCCAGGGAATGGCGCCTGGCATGGCACACAGTGAAAGTCAATAGTCCATCATTAGTGAATTGTGGATGTTTACAAAATGAAAAGAGGGACCAATAGGCCATCACCTGCACATCTGTCTTCTACCCACTAGTCTTGGAGCCCCCGGGTCCAGGCTGGGCCTAATGGAGCCCTGCAACACCGACAACCCACAGGCAGGACCGCGCATCCTACTTAACACAGCTCTGATGTAGTCTTCAAGGCACTGCCAATCCTACTCTCAAGAGAATCAAAATCTGGGAATTCCCTGTCAGTCCAGTGGTGCCTGGTCCTGGAAAACCTATGTTCTGTGATCAAAGCAAGTCCTAGGACCATTTCGATGTGAGAGGCAGCATGGGTCTGTTTACCCCACCCATGGCCACGCATCCTGACAAAGCCAGGTGGGAAAGTCAGGTCTGAGCCATCGTGATCTCCTTCCAGGAGATCTTTCTCCAGGCTTTTGCACAGGCTATGTGCTCAGCTGGAGACTCTCCTCCAGCCCCGATTTCACAGATGGGCCTAACTTCCCCAAACCCATCCATGAGGAGACATCACTTTACCTGGGAGACTTTCCCTGAGCTCCAAAATCCTCCCTGGTATTCACTCCCACTCTTCAGGAGCTCTGGACCACCCGGGGGAGAGTCAGTCTGCCCTGGTGGAGAGCAAGGCCCACCTGTGTGTGTGTTAATTACCCAGTCCTGTTCGATTCTTTGCAACCCCAAGGAGTGTAGCCTCCCACTATGTTCTTGATCACACTGCATTGTGATTGCTGCTCACTACCACCACTCTCCCCTGCCTCTCCAGTGAGAATGCAAGCTTGTGAAATAATGCCATTTGCAGCAACACGGATGGACCTAGAGATCGTCATACTGAGTAAAGTAAGTCAGACAGAGAAAGACAAATGTCATATGATATTGCTTATATGTGGAATCTAAAAAAATGGTACAAATGAACTTACAAAACAGAAATAGATTCACAGGTATAGAAAATAACCTTATGGTTACCAGAGGGTAAGCAGGTGGCAGGAAAAATTGGGAGATTGGGATTGACATATACACACTACTATATATAAAATAGATAACTAAGAAGGACCTGTGCTACTGTATAGCACAGGGAACTCCACTCAATAGTCTAAAATGACCTATATGGGAAAAGAATCTAAAAAAAGAGTAGGTACATAGATATATGTATGTATAACTGACTCACTTTGCTGTATGCCTGAAACTAACAACATTGTAAATCAACTATACTCCCGTTAAAAAAATAAAAAGTATGTAAACTTGCACCTAGCACCCAGGGGCACGTGGCAGGTACTCTGGAGGTATTTGCCCAGTGAAGGAACCCAGGAAAGAGCTCTTTCTATACCGCCTCACAGTGCCTCCCGTATCAATACTGGGCTTCTCCTGGAACCTCAGACAGAGCTTAGTGTTCAGGATGCTTATTTGAAAGTTTCCTTGAAATTAACAACTATGTAAGGGGTGGAATGCAGGTCAGGAAGCAACAGTTAGAACTGGACATGGAACAACAGACTGGTTCCAAATAGGAAAAGGAGTACATCAAGGCTGTATATTGTCACCCTGCTTATTTAACTTATATGCAGAGTACATCATGAGAAACGCTGGGCTGGAAGAAGCACAAGCTGGAATCAAGACTGCCGGGAGAAATATCAATAATCTCAGATATGCAGATGACACCACCCTTATGGCAGAAAGTGAAAAAGAACTAAAAAGCCTCTTGATGAAAGTGAAAGAGGAGAGTGAAAAAGTTGGCTTAAAGCTCAGCATTCAGAAAATGAAGATCATGGCATCTGGTCCCATCACTTCATGGGAAATAGATGGGGAAACAGTGGAAACAGTGTCAGACTTCAATTTTTCTGGGCTCCAAAATCACTGCAGATGGTGATTGCAGCCATGAAATTAAAAGATGCTTACTCCTTGGAAAAAAGTTGTGACTAACCTAGATAGCAGATTGAAAAGCAGAGATATTACTTTGCCAACAAAGGTCTGTCTAATCAAGGCTATGGTTTTTCCAGTGTTCATGTGTGGATGTGAGTTGGACTGTGAAGAAAGCTGAGCACTGAAGAATTGATGCTTTTGAACTACGGTGCTGGAGAAGACTCTTGCGAGTCCCTAGGACTACAAGGAGATTCATCCTAAAGGAGATCAGTCCTGGGTGTTCATTGGAAGGACTGATGCTGAGGCTGAAACTCCAATACTTTGGCCACCTCATGCGAAGAGTTGTCTCACTGGAAAAGACTCTAATGCTGGGAGGGATTGGGGGCAGGAGGAGAAGGGGATGACAGAGGATGAGATGGCTGGATGGCATCACCGACTCGATGGACGTGAGTCTGAGTGAACTCTGTGAGTTGGTGATGGACAGGAAAGCCTGGCGTGCTGCGATTCATGGGATCGCAAAGAATCGGACACGACTGAGTGACTGAACTGAACTGAAGGGGTGGAAAGGAAGTAGGAGTATGTGAGGGAAGCCCCCTGACAGTTCTGAGTTGCCCCATGCAGAATCCTGAGGCTACAACAGCCCATTAGCGGAGATGGCCAGACTTTGATACTTTTGTCTGGCTGGTCATTGGGGCCACCCCAACAGGGGAGCTACCTTGGGCAAGGCGACTCTACAACAGAGTCCTTGGGGGCAGGGGCAGAGTGCTGAGAACTGTCTGCTGTGCTTTCCCTGTGGCTGGTGCAGCAAATTCATCCTTGAAGGGAGATCTGAGTGACAGGAGAGCAGTGGGGAAGTGGTGGTCACTAAGAACTTCCCAGAGGGGGTTGCCTGCCAGCTGTCACCTTGGTTGGAGGGAGGGGAGCTGGAGAGCAGACTGAGGGAGGATCTGACTCACCTCCACGCTTGGGGGAGCTGGAGTTCTGGATCCCTGTTTCCAAGGGACATCATTTGATGTTCACAGAAGCGCCTCCTGTGAATTTAGAAGGCCTCAGGTCAACGTCACCTCCTCCAAGAAGCTTTCTCTGTTTACTGACTTGAGGTATTCCTTTTTCGTATTTACTCAGCAAATATTTATGGAGCACTCACTATGTCCCGGGCTTCCCTGGTGGCTCATATGATAAAGAATCCCCCTGCAACAGGGGAGACCTGGGTTCGATCCCTGGGTTGGGAAGATCCCCTGGAGGACAGCATAACAACCCACTCCAGTATTCTTGCCTGGAGAATCCAATGGACAGAGGAGCCTGGCGGGCTACAGTCCATGGGGTCGCAGAGTGGGACATGACTGAGCGACTATGCACAGTACAGCAGCACCATGTCCCAAGCACTTTTCCAGGAGGTAGGGATAACAGAGTGAGCTAGAGAGTCCAAACCTTGTCCTCTTGGAGATTATACTATCCTGGGAAAGAGATCAATACTCAAGTGTAGATTAAAACAAAACACGATTTCTGAGAGTGTTGTGAAAAAGCGAGACCAAGCTAAGGGGACAGCATGTCGGGGTCGGGGTCTCAGACATCCAAGCTCACAGCCTCCTCACCCCACCCACGGTGAGGCTCTGGGAGAGGGAAGACACCAGGGCTGCGGGGACGGTTACCTGGGCCCCACCCTCGAGGGCGGGATACGGGCAGTGCCGGGCCAGATCCCCGCCCGCAGCCGCGCTGCACGCTCGCGGTCGCCGCCCTGGAGGCGCGCTCGCTCCCAGGAAGGGCGCGCTTGTGTGGGTCACCAGGTGAGGCGGCCGCGCGGCCTGGGGGCGGGCCCGGACGAGGCCCCGCCCCCCGAGCCGTCCATAAATGCGCAGGGCGGGCGGCCACCGCTGTAAGGAGCGCTGCTGGCAGGTGACCTAGAGGTTGGGTCGCCTCGCGTCCCGTCCGCCGCGCGCCTGGGTCGGGCCGGGCTCGGAGCCCCAGCCATGCTGTTCTGGCACACGCAGCCCGAGCACTACAACCAGCACAATCCCGGCAGCTACCTGCGGTAAGGGGCTCGGGCCGGGGTCCGCGGGCGGGGCGCCGTCTGACGTCCGTGGGCCGGGAAAGGAGCGGCCGGGGATCCTGAGCGCCCTCGCCGCCTCCTTACTCTGTGCCCTTTGGGGACTGAGGGAGATCTGCCCAGACTCCCGCCTGGGACAGACAGACCGGCCCTGGCGAGACCCGACGCTCGGAGTTGCGGGCCCGCGCGGGAGACGGGTTTGCAGAGCCTAGTGCTCTCGGGGCTACTTCCCCGACGACCCCGGGCGGGCACGGAGCGCACATCTCTGGGTCGTAATATCCCCGGGGTCTTTCCACCTCTGCGTCTCTCCTCTCCCCGCTCGCGTCGAAGAGGAAAGTTCCTGCCGTCGGTCTGGAGCTGTCCCGGGAAGTCTAGTCCCCTGCTCTTTGCCCCTGTCCGCCCGGGTCCCTCTCCGAGCCTCGCGTCCTCTCCAGTGTCCTTGGTTCGCCCGAGGAGCGAGCGAGCTGCTAGCGCGGCCCTGCGCTCCGCCTAGCGGACCTGCAGCGGGGGCGGGCGGGGGCTCGGGAGGGACCGGGTGCCCTCTCCCACTAGGTGGTCTTGGTATGTGGGTCCGAGGCCCGCACGTTGATTGCCCTTGATGGAAATCTTTCTTCTTCTGCAGGGATTTGACTAGTGCTCTTCAGAGGGAAAAGTAAGTCCTGCCTGTTTTGCAAAGTTCTCTCTCCCGTCCCCTTGAAGGAAGTGGCACCCCCGTTAGCTTCAGTTCCTGGAGGATTGTTTTTCCCTGTTGTGCAGCTGGCTGGGTACTAATGGGCAGTCATTTCACTTTCTGAACTCGCCTGAACCAGCTTTAGCCTGTCTTTATTTCCATCCTAGTCACAGTTTATGAAATGTGCCTAATTTAACCCAAAGGGCATTTGATGTGAGCTCAGAGAAAGTGAACCATGGGCCAGACCACCCCACAGAGAGAGCTGTCCTGCCTGCTTTATTTTATTTTTGACCCCCAAAAGTTCCAACTCAGATTTAACAGTACAGGTGGTGTGGAAATCCTAACTTTGATAGATATTTGTCTAGTAGTCTTCTCTGAAGACAGCCCAATTCCAGCAGGCAAAGGAATGGTTGGGAATAAGAGATATGTCTGCTGTGTTTTATTCATGGGCAAGAGAGGTAGGAGATGGCATAAGCCTAGGGTTTTAATTAAGGACTTATGTCTCACAGCAAACCATGGTGATCCACCAGAGGCAGGCTCCTCTGGAAGGTGTTAAGCCCACCAGGCAGATTTTTTTTTTTTTTTTTCTGCATTGTGTGGTATATGGAATTTTAGTTCACTGACCAGGAATTGAACTCGAGTCCCCTGCAGTGGAAGCCAGGAGTCTTAACCACTGTACCTCCAGGGAATTCCCCACTGGGCAGATGTTAATCTCTGGTAGAAGATTGTGTCCATTCACTTACCCGAAATGCTACAATGGAATACATTTTTATTGTATCGCAGGATGCAATTTTAGTTGTAATTTTGCCTCAATTTTAGTTTGTAGCCATTCAGTTTGTTGCCATACCTTATAAATGACTTTGAAGGTGACCCTGAGTGAAGAAGTGAATGTATGTAAAACTTCCTGGACACCGAAAATGTCATCCCTTTAGGGAATAATTCTCCTCTTGAACTAGAGGTGCCCTTACTGTAAGAGTTTGGTATTGCATTCATCCTGGTGAGGTGGTTGGGAATTGGGGTAAAAGGTGCTATAAGGCCATATGGGTTTCTGGGGTCATATGGGGACCATGGATAAAGACTCATTTGGTCCACACTCTCTTTTTTTATGTTACTTCTTGGAAGCCAGGGCTTTCACACTTGGAGAGGTTGACCTTGATGGATGCCATGAGGAGGGTCCATGAACATGCCCCTGGTCCCCTTAGAGTGAAGAAGATCTTGTTCTTTTGCTTGGTTTGTGCATTTAATTTTGGTCATCTCATCACTGTGCAGCATTTCTTCAAGTTGTGTGACCTTCCTGGGGTACTGGTCTGTACTCCCTTCTTCCCTACTTCTGTTTGATGTTCTGGTGACTTTTATTCCTCAGCAGATAAGGATACCAGGATTGAAATAAGTTACTGTTGAGTGATGGCTCTTCCCCCAACCCTGGCTACTCCCACCTTTTTTTTTTTTTTTTTTTAATTTAAAGGCAGCAGCCCATGGATTATTAACTTAACATGGTCTGGGCAAACATGAAATTATGCAATCCCCCGGGAATCATCTTTTTGCTTCTCCCCCCGTTCCTGGATAACCACTTAGACTGGGCATGTGCCCCAGTCTGGACAAGGGAAGGCATGAGGTGGGGGACCCAGGGCAGTGGGTGGTGGCAGGGGCGGCCCTTCATACAGAAGGTTCCTAGGTGAGCCACAGCTGGACTTTTCCTTCTGAAAGTTGGTCTGACATGCTGGGGTATGTGCCCGGCTTGTGTTTTAGATACTTGTGTGTGGTGTTGTATGAGGAATAGATTGTATCAGTGACTCTGCTGTTTACATAGTGAAGTGAGGTCAGTGAATCTGATTCAGCACCCGGGACACTCGGAGGGTGGAGGCTTATGGAGATAAGGGCACAGGACCCTTTTTTGGCGCCAGTGTCCATGCTGTAATCTCTTCATAATCCAGAGAGCTTAACCAAGTCCCTCTTGCATGCAAGTCATTCATGTTCTCAAAGATTTTGTTTTTCCTTGGGGATGCACTTAAAAAAGCACATCTAGAAATAAGTTCTCCAGTCCTAGGCTGATGTGAAGCTGATTTTTTGGATCTGATGGGAATTTTTGTTTAGAGGTGGAGGAAAAGAATCTTTGAGCATCTCAGTATATTCCGTTTGGGTGAGAAAACTGAATTGAAACCATGGTTGTTCTTGTTTTGCAGTTAAGAGATATTAACATGACCCTTAAAATAGGGTTTATGGGCCAGCTGTCCTTTCTTTTTAGAAGTGTGGAAGTATGTCTCAGTTTTTATGAGTGAAGTAGACAGTTTCTGTATTTGCATGGTTTACAGATCCTAGAGGACAGGATTGTCTTGGTCTGAGATGTGACCAATAGCTAGAAGAGTTTATTTAAAAAATAAAATATTTTGTTCAAGTTCTTGTTATAAAAGCCAGACACTTGTGGATGGAAACCATGAGACATCTGAATAAATCTCTCAAAGGTCATGGAGTGAAAGTAGAATCATCCAGGATTGGTCTCCTCCATTGGGAAGCATTTTAGAGTATTTGTGACGTCGTGTAGGGAGCTGAACCTGCTAGCTGCGCTAGGCTGGGCTGTGTTGCCCTTGATGCTGCCCGAGGTTGGCCACTTAGTCCTGCCTTTGCACGTTGGCTCCGCGGGCCCTGCTCCTGACCCCTCCCTCCTGTGTGTTGCAGCGACGTCCTCGCTCTGCCCATCTTCAAGCAGGAGGAGCCCCAACTGTCCCCTGAGAACGAGGCCCGCCTGCCGCCCCTGCAGTATGTGCTGTGTGCCGCCACATCCCCAGCTGTGAAGTTGCATGAAGAGACTTTGACCTACCTCAACCAAGGTAGTGCTGGAGCACCGGGCCAGGGTGGAGCCTGGGGGCTGAGGGTGCCACCCAGCAGTGGGGAGTTGACCTGAATGACTCATTTGGGCCTGTTGCCTCGTCATGGTGGGAGAGATGGGGTTTGGGAAGGGTTTCTGCTGTCAGATGGCATCTGTCTCCTAGCTGTGAGACTTCCCAGCCTCAGTGTTTTCTTCCGCCAAAGTGGACACATCAGCTGTGTCTCACTCAGGCCAAACAGTGTTTCACATTCCATGTGGGCCCTCCAGGGAGCAGATGATGCTCGGTGAATGGCGGCCATAGTTATACTTGCTATTTGCTGGGGCCACACCTGGTGCCCTTTCCTGGACATAGATTGAGCACCTTTGGTGTATGGGGTCAGCTGCCCTTTCTGGAACTGCACCTATCAGTGATGGGAAGGCCCATCCTCAAGGCTGGATTCCACATGTGCCAGGCAGTAGCCCTTTGTAGCGATGGGGACGAGCGTGCTTACTGTGTCCTGGCAGAAATGGCACGGGGTTTGAACTTTGCATTCCGATCCCAGCCCTTCCCAGCTCTGTGACTTCCCCTTGGAGCCTCAGTGTGTTCACGTGCAAAATGAGAAGTGTTATTTTGTGACGTTTGAGAGAGTTAAGGTGTGTGAAGTACAGTTTCCATTTCTGATGTTCTTTATCAGGACACATGGACCAGTGGCCTAACTGATGACCTTTCTGTGGTTTTTGTGTGGTTATGTGTCTGTGTTGATTGTCCTTCCTCCCTGGATCACCTCAGAGGCCCTGGCATCCTGTGGAATCATTGCCCTTCCATTTCGAGTGGGAAGAGCCAAGGAGCTGGGGGATGCAGTGCTTTCTGGAGGGAGGTGGTGGCGGGGGCAGCAGTGTGGTTACAATTTATCTTACATGGGCAGCTTCCTTTCTGTAGAACTTTGATTCCCTGATTTGGGGAACGGAAGTCCAGATGGGGTGGGGGTGGGATGGAAGTTCAGCCTGCCATCAGGCTTACCTCTGACAGCTCAACCTGCCCGCTTCTGGGCCAGGAACGAGCTCAGAATTAGCAGATGGCTCTGTGTCTGCCTCTGGATGTGGCCAGGGGATGGGCATGCTTATCCTTGTGAGTGGCTCAGCGGCCTCAGTGGGTCCCCAGGCCAGGCTTAGGCAGCTCTCGGGCACCTGGCTCAGGCCCTGAGATCTATGTTCCATCTGCTGAGGCCGGTGACCCCTGATGGCAGGTGTCTTGGCTGGTGGAAGAATACCTCTGTGTGTCTGTGCTTGTTTGTGGAATGGCTTTGGCCATTTTCCTTTCTCTTTCATGGAAGGTCAGATGCTACCAACTTAGGTACCTTCAAGCAGCAGCTGTCCTCCCCTGGGCCTCTGCTCTCTTGCCTAAGTGTCGCATGAAGAAGCTGGGTGATGTTTACAGAGCGCTGGGGTCTGGGGTGGTTCTTGTTCCTGGCTGGTCGTGGGGTCTGAGGCCTTGCTGGACCTGCTGCTGGTCTAGTGCGCCCACCTCTCCCACTGCTTCCCACCGTATCTGTAAGGCCTTTACTGTCTCCTGTACCTTCCCTCAACTCCTTCCCTCCTTTCTTTAATCAGTCACCTTTGGGCAATGTTTGACAGTCAACACTACCTCTTTTAAAAAGGAGTTATCCTTTGCTCAATATAGATAAGTTGAAAGAGAGGCAAAAAGAGCTGCCCAGGGGTTAATTTGGTGTATTTACTTTAGATCTTCTTTTTTAGTTATATGTTCCCGATTATTGAAAATAATACATGTCATCAAATAGGTAACTAATCAGAACCTGCTGTATAGCACAGGGAACTCTATTCACTGTTCTATAATGGCTTATGTGCGAAAGGAATCTTAAAAGAAAAAAAGTGGACATACGTATATGTATAACTGATTCACTTTGCTCTACACTGGAAACTAACACAATGGCGTAAATCAACTATACTCCAATGAAAATTTTAAAACAAGAAAATAATACATGTTCATTATAGGAAACTTGGATCATTTAAAAGGAAGTAAGTTAAAAATTAAATTGAAATCTCTAGTTTCACCTGAGAGCCGTTGCTAACCATATTTCTACATATTCGCATATGTAAAATTAAAATTATTACAGTACTGCAGATATATGCCCTGCTTTCTTTGTTTATTATATTTATGAGCTTGTCTCGTGTTAATAAAAATGCTCTGAGATTACATTTTTGTAACGGTTGCATAGTATTTCAGAGTTCTATTAACTTTGACTAGTCTCATGGTATGAATACTTAGTTTTCAGTTGTCTTTGTGTGAAGTGTTGATTATTATTTTAGATGAATATAAATCAGAGATACACTTACTGGTTCAAAGGAGTTAAGTAAGGCTTTTGCTACATCTTGCCAAATTGACTTCTCAGCTGAATGTACCAATTTACAAGGTAGCCAGTAGGGTATGTTTTACTGTCTCTTATATTGGATATTGTTGCTTTTTGCCTCATTAGTGAAACAGGATTTAATCTTAAACTAGCATTTATATCATTGCTAATGTGGCTGAATATTTAAAAATATATTTATTGATCTTTTCAATTTCTCCATCGGTTATGTTCATGTTCTTCACACACTTTTTTACTGGGATGGTTCTATCTTACTGATTGTAAAAGCTTACCCTATATGAAGAATATATATTTTTTGTGATATATGTATTTATGTGACAATTATATTTATTTTGTGATAATTAGATTTATGTGTGAGATATATATCATGGGTTTTTTTTCAGTGTAGATATTGAATTTCAGTATATATTATCAAACCTTTTCAGTTTTCTAAAATAAGTTTTCTTTTATGTTTAGAATGCCTGCCTACCCCAAAATCAACTTAGTGGTTTCCTAAATTTCATGTTTCTAAATTTTTACATTGCAGTGCACTTGGAAGTCTTCTGGAAATAATAATGTCATTTAGTGATACTTTGGCTTATTACTGCATAAAATATATTTATTTCTTTTTTTCCCTAGCCTTACCAGTGGGATTTATACTTTCATACATTGCACTGGAAATTTGTGATGTGATCTAACAGTCTAAGTTTATTTATTTTTCTAAATAGTTAACCTACTAGTTGACACCTGGTTTATCTCTTAGTCTCACTGGTTTAAATGACACTTTGAAACATTTGAAAAGCCATATTCTAAAGTACTAGTCCAGAAACAGACCCTTGTGTAGATGTTTTCCTGTACACCTGATATTCATTGATTCTTGCCCCATTTCTAGTTGCACTAATTATAGCTTGAAAATATGTCTCTTAGACATTTTTAATCACTTATTCTTAAGATAAATTTTTATAGCCATTGAATCTTCCTTCTATAGTTAATTATTTTAATGAGATTGTATGCTTTATAAAGTTGTTTTTTGATTTTATTAAATATTTATAATATTTTCTATTATAACCTCAAACACCACTTAAAATGTCTGCATCTAGATTATGATTATCTAATAAATTTCATCTTCCACATTAGCTTCTGAGCTCATCAAGGGCTTCATTTCCTTTATCTTTGTCTTCTCCCAGGCTAGAATTCTACCCAGTACAGAACAAAAGTTGAAGGAATAAAAAAAATAAAATGTCTGCATATTATTTCACTAGTTTCTGTTATTATTTGGGACATATTATTGTCATAACTCCCTGGTGGCTCAATTGGTATAGAATCTGCCTGAAATGCAAGAAACTGCCTGCAATGCAGGAGACCCTGTTCGATTCCTGGTTCAGGATGATCTCTTGGAGAAGGAAATTGCAACCCACCCCAGTATTCTTGCCTGGAGAATTCCATGGACAGAAGAGCCTAGTGGGTCACAGTCTGTGGGGTCCCCAGAGTCTGACCCAATTTAGTGACTAAGCTGCTGTTATTCACTCACTAAGTTATGTCCAACTCTTTGTGACCCCATGGACTGCCACACACCAGGCTTCCCTGTCCTTTACTGTCTCCTGGAGTTTGTTCAGATTCATGACCACTGAGTCGATGATGCCATCCAAACATTTTATCCTCTGTCACCCGCTTCTACTCCTGCTCTCAAATCTTTCCCAGCACTAGGGTTTTTTTCCAGTGAGTCCACTCTTCAAATCAGGTGGCCAAAGTATTGGAGTTTCAACTTCAGCATCAGTCCTTCCAATGAATAGTCAGGGTTGATTTCCTTTAGGATTGACTGGTTGGATCTTCCTGCTGTCCAAGGGACTCTCCAGAGTCTTCTCCAGCCCCACATTTTGAAAGCATCAGTTCTTCGGCTCTCAGCCTTCTTTATTGTCTAACTCTTATATCCATACATGACTACTGGAAAAACCATAGCTTTGACTCTGTGGATCTTTGTCGGCAAAATGATGTCTCTGCTTTTTAATACGCTGTCTAGGTTTGTCATAGCTTTTCTTCCAAGGAGCAAGCATCTTTTAGTTTCACAACTGCAGTTACCATCTACAGTGATTTTGGAGCCCAAGAAAATAAAATCTGCCACTGTTTGCATTTTCTACCCATCTATTTGTCATGAAGTGATGGGACCAGATGCCATGATCTTCATTTTTTTGAATGTTGAGTTTTAAGCCAGCTTTTTCACTCTCCTCTTTCACCTTCATCAAGAGGCTCTTTAGTTAGTTCTGCTTTGGTTTCTGCCATTAAAGTCGTATCATCTGCATATCTGAGGTTATTGATATTTCTCCCAGCAATCTTGATTCCAGTTTGTGATTCATCTAGCCTTGCATTTTTCATGATGTACTTTGAAAATAAGTTAAATAAGCAGAGTGACAATATACAGCCTTGATGTACTCTTTTCTCAATTTTGAACCAGTCATTGTTCCATGTCCAGTTCTAACTATTGCTTATTGACTTGCATACAGAATTTCTCAGGAGGCGGGTAAGGTGGTCTGGTATTCCCATCTCTTTAAGAATTTTCCACAGTTTGTTGTGATCCACACAAAGGCTTTAGCATAGTCAATGAAGCAGAAGTAGATGTTTTTCTGGAATTCTCTTGCTTTTTCTATGATGCAACAGATGTTGGCAATTTGATCTCTGGTTCATCTGCCTTTTCTAAATCCAGCTTGTATATCTGGAAGTTCTTGGTTCACGTACTATTGATCCTAGCTCGAAGGATTTTGAGCGTTACCTTGCTAGCATGTGAAATGAATGCAATTGTTGAGGTAGTTTGAACATTCTTTGGCATTGTACTTCTTTGGGATTGGAATGAAAATTGACCTTTTCCAGTCCTGTGGCCACTGCTGAGTTTTCCAAATTTGCTGGCATAATGAATGAAGCACTTTAATAGCATGATCTTTTAAGATTTTAAATAGATCAGCTGGAATTCCATCACCTCCACTAGCTTTGTTCGTAGTAATGCTTCCTAAGGCCCACTTGACTGAACACTGCAGGATGTCTGGCTCTAGATGAGTGACCACACCATCATGTTATCCAGGTCCATTTTTTATAGTTCTTCTGTATACTCTTGCCACCTCTTGTTATTCACTTCTGCTTCTGTTAGGTCCTTGCCATTTCTGTTCCTTATTGTGCCCATCTTTGCATGAAATGTTTCCTTGATATCTCTAATTTTCTTGAAGAGATCTCTAGTCTTTCCCATTCTATTGTTTTCCTCTGTTTCTTTGCATTGTTCACGTAAGAAGGATGCTGGATCTGTAAATTCCAAAGTCATTTAAACCATTGGATGCTCATTTCTCAGTGTAGTGTCAGTCCATTGCCTTACATCATGACTTGGATAAGGTGTGTTCCTTGTAAGTGTTCTGTCATCAACCCCATGACTAATTTTGTATGCAGTGAAAATGGTTTGAGAAACAAAGTTTGTGCTCTTCCTCTGAAATGGAGTCCTAAGGAGAAGGGGTAGATAGCAGTTGAAGGGAGGTCCACAAACTCCAGGCCAACCTCTTTGTCAGTGGCCAAAGGTCACTGTGGAGACATCTTTCCTGAAGACTGGAGCCAGAGGGAAGAGATGAAGTAGGTGGTGGGGGAGGAGTCAGAAAGATCAGAAGAAAGAGAACCTCAGGCAATCTGTGTAGGGAATTCTGGCTTTGAGATAAGAACAAGTTTGCAAGCATGGCTTGTTATGAAGAAAGCTTTGGTATTTCCTACCAAAACAACTCTTAAATTTTAAATACAGTAGTGGATTTTTCCAAGAGTCTTATGTTCATTCATGGAATAAAACTTCCTGTCCATTGGAAGGAGAGTGACAGAAAAACCATGTCCAAAGGCAAGAATGGGCAGAGTGGGTTGCAATTATGCGTACTATTTGTGAAGAATCCTAAGTGATTCAATGGAGAAGGAAATGGCAACCCACTCCAGTGTTTTTGCCTGGAGAATCCCAGGGACAGAGGAGCCTGGTAGGAGGCCGTCTGTGGGGTGGCACGTAGTCGGACATGACTGAAGGGACTTAGCAGTAGCAGCAGGGTATGGAACCCAACGAGGAGTGTGAATGACTGGAGAGGTAGACCAGAAGGCCAAGGTCTCCAACTGCCCTGTTGAGGTTGAGCCCCCATGGGCAAGGCATTTACCTCCCAATGCCTCTAACTCCTCACATATACAATGAAGGAAATAAAACATGTACTATGTAGGTAAAATGAGTTAATGCAGAAAGAACACTGAAAACAGTGTCTGGCACATGCGTGAGTCCTCAGTCATGTCTGACTTTTTGTGACCCCATGGACTGTAACCCACCAGACTCCCCTGTCCATGGGATATCCCAGGCAAGAATACTAGAATTGGTTGCCATTTCCTCCTCCAGGGGATCTTGCTGATCTAGGGATTGAACCTGTGTCTCCTTCATCTCCTGCATTGACAGGAGGACTCTTTACCACTGTGCCACCTGGGAAGCACATAGTAACCATTCGCATATTAACCATTATTAATAATAAAGTGAATATATGTTTCCCCTATCCTATTTGAAAGCTATTGTGGTCATCACATTGGGACTTTGAATTTGCTTTACTTTTTTTTTGTTTTAATCTTTCTTTTCCTAATTGAAAGATTAACATAAGGTTGGTTCTAGAACTAAGAATTGTACCCCTTAGAATTGAAAGATGGTAGCTTTGGGGTAGATTAAAGGCAGGAGGAAGCCCTGCTGAACTTTTCTGTTAGTTCTTCATTCATTGTACAACAAAATAAAAGACATAACCCTCAGGGGACATTCCTATTCAGAGTGTTAAAATACTGTCTTTAAAACTGATTACAGAAAATACTGGACTCCTTCCTCCATGATGTGAGCTGTTGTGTTAGGCGTACTTTAATTGCAATGTGGGGACCCTAGGCTTTACAATTCCCAAAGCACTTCCTGGTGTTCCCTTTTGAGTAATTCTCCTAAAATGTATTATTCCCATTTTACAGGCTGAGAGAGGTGGCAAAATCAGGCAAGCTTGGAGAGCAGTTCAGCATTGATGTGATCTTGAAGGGAGTTCTGAAGGGGTAGGCACTTGGTTTTCCTAGGGACTCCTTCACAGGCAGGATTCTAGGCTGGTGCTTCCAGGAGCTGTGTCTGCCACCTGAAACTCCAGATGCACCTCTGAGGGAGGGAATATGAGCTTTATAGGGGAGAAGGGCAGGAAGCAAAGGATCCAAATGGGGCCGGGAGAAAAATGCCTCCTGGAACAGCATCAAAACCCCATAATCAGTTTCTCCTGCCCCACCCTCTCCCTCCTGCTCTCCAGCCACCTGACCTGAGGGAATGGCCAGAAGATAAGAGCCCCCAGCAGGAAGTCTTGTTTTCTGGGATCCTAGAAGTGAGGAAACTTCTGCTCTAGGGGTATCACTTAGCCTCTAAGACCCTCAGATTCCTCATCTGTGGAATCAAGCCAGGTTTCATTTTGTGGGTTGCCTTGAAAATTAAGTGAAGAACTAACGTCTGGCAAATAGAAAGCCACAGATTTCCCCCTCTCCCCAATTATATCTGTAACTTTGAATTTAAGGAATGAGGCAAATGATTAGTTACTTTGTTATCCTTCTTCCTTTGCTGAAGTTTTCTTCCCAGATTAATTTTTAGCCTGAAGTTTGGGAATATAAACTGAGGAAACCAAATGATCCTTGAATACATTACTTTTTATCTTTTAACGCTTTCTCCCTTATTCTTTGCCGAGTATAAAAATAGCACATATTTCTCGTAAAACAGAACAGCCAAACAGTACAGAAATTTGTACTGTAAATAACTTCTCATAATTCCACTTCCAAGATTTTTCTTAGTCATAGATTAAACCATGTATGCCTAATCTTATAGTCATACATTAATCAATGTATGTCTAATTATATAGGCACACATACATATGCACTTACAGGAATGTGTTTGTCTCTTTTTTTTAAGAGATCTTATTATGTATACTATTTTGGCAAATATCCTCAAAATCTTCCGCGTGTATACATTAAAAACAAACAAACAAGCTGATCTTCCTCTGGGTCTTTCTGATCCATTGTATGGATATTGCATAATTTGTTCTGTTGAGGAACATTAGGATTGTTCCCATTTTTTCATAATTACACCCAGCACTCCATTGATCATCCATGTACACATATCTTTATATTTAAACAAAAAGTGAGAATATCTGTAGAATCAATATCTAGAAATAGACTAGCTGGCACAACATTTTGATAAATGCTGACGCTGCCTTATTGGCATGCAGTGGAGTCAATGGAGTTGTCCCATTTGTTGTTTTATGAATGATACTATCTGAATTATTGTTTACTTTCTCCTTTATCATCTCTCTTCCATCTCTACACACATGGAACATAAACTTCCCGAGGCAGAGACCTTGGGTATCTCTTTCACTAATACAGTGTCTGGCACACAGAACTTCTCTGAATGAATGAAGAAAGTCTATTTTTCTGTACTTTTGCCAATAATTTTTAACCTTTGGTAGAGGGCTTCCCACTGGTAAAGAATCTGCCTGCCAATGCAGGAGACACAGGAGACATAGATTTGATTCCTGGGTAGGAAAGATACCCTGGAGAATGAAATGGCAACTGCTCTAGTATTCTTGCCTGGAAAATTCCATGGACAGAGTAGCCTGGTGGGCTACAGTCCATGGGGTTGCAAAGAGTCATATGTGACTGAGCGTGCACACACACACAATTAGTGGGGAAAATATAAGGTATTCCTGTTTTAATTTTCACTTCCTCAGTGATGTTGAATATTTTTTCATGTTTGATTTTATTGTTTCTATGCTTTTTTGGGCACCCCACTCCAGTACTCTTGCCTGGAAAATCCCATGGACGGAGGAGCCTGGTAGGCTGCAGTCCATGGGGTCGCTAAGAGTCGGACATGACTGAGTGACTTCACTTTCACTTTTCACTTTCATGCATTGGAGGAGGAAATGGCAACCCACTCCAGTGTTCTTGCCTGGAGAATCCCAGGGACTGCGGGGCCTGGTGGGCTGCCGTCTATGGGGTCGCACAGAGTCGGACACGACTGAAGCGACTTAGCAGCAGCAGCAGCAGCAGCATGCTTTTTTGTCTTTCATCAGATATACTCATTTTTCAAGTGGATTTTTAAAGTCATTTTTTATTTATCTGTGTGGGCTCTTTGATGTACTCCTTTCCCGATTTGGAACCAGTCTGTGTTCCATGTTCAGTTCTAACTGTTGCTTCCTGACCTGCATATGGATTTCTCAGGAGGCAGGTCAGGTGGTGTGGTGTTCCCATCTCTTGAAGAATTTTCCAGTTTGTTGTGACCCACACAGTCAAAGGCTTTGGCATAGTCAATAAAGCAGAAATAGATGTTTTTCTGGTTCATAGTTCACGTACTGTTGAAGCCTGGCTTGGAGAATTTAGAGGATTACTTTGCTAGCATGTGAGATGAATGCAGTTGTGTGGTAGTTTGAACATTCTTTGACATTGCCTTTCTTTGGGTTTGGAATGAAAACTGACCTTTTCCAGTCCTGTGTCCACTGCTGAGTTTTCCAAATTTGCTGGCATAGTGAGTGCAGCACTTTCACAGCATCATCTTTTCGGATTTGAAATAGCTCAACTGGAATTCCATCACATCCACTAGCTCTGTTTGTAATGATGCTTCCTAAGGCCCACTTGACTTCACATTCCAGGATGTCTGGCTCTAGGTGAGTGATCACACCATTGTGATTATCTGGGTTGTGAAGATCTTTTTTGTATGGTTCTGTGTATTCTTCTTAATATCTTCAGCTTCTGTTAGGTCCATACCATTTCTGTCCTTTATTGTGCCCATCTTTGCATGAAATGTTCCCTTGGTATTTTCTTGAAGAGATCTCTAGTCTTTCCCATTCTGTTGCGTTCCTCCGTTTCTTTGCATTGATCACTGAGGAAGGCTTTCTTATCTCTCCTTGCTATTCTTTGGAACTCTGCATTCAAATGGGTATATCTTTCCTTTTCTCTTTTGCCTTTCACTTCTCTTCTTTTCATGGCTATTTGTAAGGCCTCCTCAGACAACCATTTTGCCTTTCTTTATCTTGAGGATGGTCTTGATCACTGTCTCCTGTACAGTGTCATGAACCTCCATCCATAGTTCTTCAGGCACTCTATCAGATCTAGTCCCTTGAATCTATTTGTCACTTCCACTGTATAATCATAAGAGATTTGATTTAGGTCATACCTGAATGGTATAGTGGTTTTCCCTACTTTCTTCAATTTAAGTCTGAATTTGGCAATAAGGAGTTCATGATCTGAGCCACAGTCAGATCCCGGTCTTCTTTTTGCTGACTGTATAGAGCTTCTCCATCTTTGACTGCAAAGAATATAATCAATCTGATTTTGGTATTGACCATCTGGTGATGTCCATGTGTAAACTCCAGGAGTTGGTGATAGACGAGGAGTCCTGGCATGCTGCAGTCCATGGGGTCGAAAAGAGTCGGACAGAACTGAGTGACTGAACTAACTGATGGGCTCTTTGCTTATTTGGGATAATGTGTTAGACATATTTTCCCACACTTTCATATATTTTATTCATTTTGGTTTCATTTGCTTGTTCTTTATTTTACATGGTAAAAGGCCTTCTCCGCTTTAAGATCTTAATATTCACTTACTTTATTTTTCTGAAAAAAATATTTTTTGGCATGGAGTGAAAGTGCTGAGTCCTAACCACTAGACTGTCAGGGAATTCCCTTTTTTGTTAATTTTTTAAAATTTATTTTAATTTTTTAAAATTCATTCTTTAATTGGAGGGAAATTGCTTTACAATGTTTTGTTTTCTGCCATACAACAACACAATCCAGCCATGATTATACGTATATCACCTCCCCCTTGAGCCTCCCTCTCCTCGCCCCATCCCACCCCTCTGGGTCATCACAGAGGCCAGCCTGGGCTCCGCATGTTGTACAGCAAATTTCACGAGGTATCAGTTTTACACGTGGTAGTGTATATGTGCTGATGCTACTTCCTCCATTCGTCCCACTCTCCTTCTCCCGCTGGGTCCACAATTCCATCCTCTGTATCTGTGTCTCCATTCCTTCCCTGCAGTTCAGTTCAGTTTAGTTCAGTTGCTCAGTCGTGTCTGACTCTTTGCGACCCCATGGACTGCAGCATGCCAGGCCTCCCTGCCCATCACGAACTCCCAGAATTTACTCAAACTCATGTCCATTGAGTCTGTGATGCCATCCAACCATCTCATCCTCTGTCTCCCCCTTCTCCTCTTACCTTCAATCTTTCCCAGCATGAAGGTCTTTTCAAATGTGTCAGTTCCTCACATCAGGTGGCCAAAGCATTGGAGTTTAAGCTTCAGCATCAGTCCTTCCAATGAATATTCAGGACTGATTTCCTTTAGGACGGACTGGTTGGATCTCCTTGCAGTCCAAGGGACTCTCAAGAGTCTTCTCCAACACCACAGTTCAAAAGCATCAATTCTTCGGCACTTAGCTTTCTTTATAGTCCAACTCTCACATCCATACATGACTACTGAAAAAAACCATAGCTTGGACTAGATGGACCTTTGTTGGTAAAGTAGTGTCTCTACTTTTTAATACGCTGTCTAGGTTGGTCATAACTTTTATTCCAAGGAGCACGTACTAACTACTGGACCACCAGGGAATTCCTTTTTTTAAACATGAAAAAAAATTTTTTTTATTCACCTGTTTTTTTAGAAAAAAATTCCCCCTAATGTTTCATACTTTGGAACTTATTTTTGTATGTAAGGAATGAGGTGAATCCAACTCTGTTACTTTTCAAATAACCATCATTTGTCGCATAATAACCTATTGAATATAGAGCTTTCATTTGGTAGACTATGTAGCCATAAAAAGCATGAGGTGTCTCCTTATGTATATCCGTGAAGGATATTCAGCATGTGCTATTAAATTAAAAATAGCACAAAAAACCTTTGTCTCTATTGTTAACACCAGTTTGGATAACACTTAAGTAACCATTCTTAGGAACTTGGTAGCAGATTGAAAGCCAGGTGTTTCGGAGCTGGCTATACCCATGTTCAATTCCTGGCTCTCTGTCCTCTTGCATTACTGAAATTGTCACCTGTGTTTTCTGTAAAATACAGAACAACTTAAGGTGTTGTCTTGAGAATTAACTGAGGTATTTGTTGTTGTTGTTTGTTTTCTTTTTACTGTGCCAGTATACTTTATTTGGGCTCCATAAAGTTTAGAAATGTTTTCTCAGCAAAGAATATTATAAACCATATGACAAAACTTAGAAAAATCCCAACAAAATAAGGAACAAGTGTTTTCCCAAATGTCAATTCCTCATAATTCATCTATAAATTAATCAGTTAATAAATATACTTAGAAGTTAACTGGGGTTTTTATTTTTGTTGATTGCGTTTTTAGAATTTCTTTGTTTTTAAAACCAATCAGCATTTACTGAAATAACTAGAAGATTCCTTGTACAGATTTCTTACAGTTCAGCATGTAGAAGATGATTTTTAACATTTCAGATGTCTTCTTCTGGTCTTGTCAAGCATCAGTTATGCTTTAAGCAATAGGGGACCATTTAGTTAAGCTAGAATACTTGGGCAGTCTAGTCCACAGAGTCTAAGAAACTGGGAATGATATATTAAAAATGTATATTCTGTGTTGACTAAAAAAATGCACAACTTAAAAACTGAGAGTTTTATTTGGCAGACTCTCTAAGGACGTGAGAGAGCCTGTTACACAGTCTCTCAGATTGTTCTGAGGGACTGCTCTGAAGAGGTGATGAAGGAGCCAGGGTATATAGGAGTTTTTCGACAAAAACCAGATTGTGGGAACATCAAACAATTACTGTTGGTTAAAGAAAATTAGGCATCCTAAGTTAAGGAATTTACCACTGTTCTGTGTACAGGAAGATGCAAGAGTCTGGGCTCACTGAGATCATTCCTTTGATGTGCACCTGAGCTATCTGGGGCCAACATTCTGTGCTTTCTCATCCGGAGTCCCCTCGGGGTGCACCGCTGGGGAGGGTGAGGCAGCTGCAGTGTGAGGACTTGAGGACAGTAACATCCTTTGCTTACTGATATGGCAGAACTTCCCAGGTGGCCCAGTGGAAAAGAATCCTCCTGCCACTGCAGGAGGTGCAAGAGGCATTGAGTTTGATCCCTGGGCTGGGAAGATCCTCTGGAGGAAGAAATGGCAACCCACTCAAGTATTCTTGCCTGGAAAATTCTGTGTACAGAGGAGCCTGGCCGGCTACAGTCCATGGGGTTTCAAAGACTCGGACATGCGCCAGCACACACACACACACACACACACACACACACACACGGCAGGCAGCAGTTTTTCATTAACATCTAGAAACACTATATCAGAAATTACAATATGAGAACAAATGCAGCATCCATGAAGTAACACATGAAATGAAGTTGGCCTCCATCAGGATTAATTTAAAGAGAAGAGAGACATCATCTGTCCTGCCATGCTGGTACATGTTCAGAGCTTGGCTGTAAATCTGAATCCAGCCTCCACATTACCCTGAGTCGTCGAGCCCTTGTAGCTCCCCCCTCGTGCTCCCTTGGGGACGTGATGATGCGGGGGATGTCCTGGTCTCTTTTCAGTGGAGGTTTTATTATTTTTCAGGTATTGTGAGGCCAAAAGATAGGAGACATTACCATGAAAAAGACAGTTCCTTATTCATGGTTCTGGAGTAGAGAGCTATAGGGAGAGGCACCAGGGTCAGTCAGGAAGCAGAGGGAACACAGGGAGAATAAGACCCTTTTGTATGGTTTCCAGGGGAAGGAGTGGGCGAGGCAGAGTAAGCAGGGTTAGGATTGCCTCTGTGGCAAAAAGGCTGTCCCTAGGTGTCTGGTACCCATCAGTCTCTGGAACAATTAATGCAGGGGACCAGTGGCCTGGAGCATCTGGAGCATGATGTTCTGAAAGCCTAAAAGAGGAGGAGGTTGGGGTATGGACTCTAGGTTGGTTGGTTTGCATTTGTAAAGCATACTCTAGGCCTATATAAATTCTTTTTGATATTCTTTTCCATATAGTTTATCATAGGATATTGAATATAGTTCCCTGTGATACACAGTAGAACCTTGTTTATCTGTTCTCTGTATAATAGTTTGCATCTGTTCACCCCAAACTCCCAATCCATCCCCCAATGTCCTCTCCATTAGCAACCACAGGTGTGTTTTCTATGTCTGTGACTCTCCCAATAAACTTTCTTGAGCTCTTTTCTCATTGGAGTTGATCCATCTTTCATTTCTCCAGGTCTTTCATCATCTTCCTGTAGGAGTCAGGTTTTGGTGTGTTCATACACTCTGAGAAGCTCCTGTTTCTAAACAGTAAATTCTCTCATCCACTAGTTTTCTGCAAAGTTACCTTTCATGTTTATAGTGGAATTCAGGCGGTGTTGAGTTTCAGCTGGAATTTTGGAATCTCACTGTCTGCCTCTGGATTTTCACACTGAGGAGATGCCTACCCTGGTTGGAGGCTTTGCATTTGAACTGAAAATGCTACCACATTTGATTTTCTTCACGTCACTTTAAAAATACTCCACTTTTCTCTCTCTAGATTTTTAAAGGAAATATTTAACAAAATCACTGAGTTTCTTCAGAACGACCTCTGAGTGACAATATTGGTCTGCATCTTCTCACTCCCTCTTTTTGGCTGATGTCAAGTTGCCATCATTGATGAAGTCTCTCAGGAGAGCAAGTGAGCATATCATCTTCAGAGATTTTCGCTGCCTCCTTTTATCATTGCCCTCCCATTCCCTTTGTGTGAAGTTCCCCAGCACTTTTTGTGTTCCTTTCACTCTCCCATCTTTTCTTTCCTTCAGAACATGCTCTACGTTCTTCAGAGATGTCTTTACCATGTTTTGGGCCCCTGTCGCTTGGGACTGTTTTGACGCCTCTGCAAGTGACAGTGTCTGGCGTTCCAGATGAGCCATCATCACTCCAGGGGATGAATTTCTGGGGACCTGCCTTTTGTCCTCAGTCAAGATGCAAAGGTGGACCTGGTTGCATCTTTATTAAGTGCTGCCAAGCATTCAGCAGCAGAGTTTGTAACGTCTGAGGATTCACCCCGCTGCAGTGGACTTGAAGGCTTCTGTGATGAGTCTAATCTGCTCATTGACTTGACACATTCTTCAGCGTGGGCAGAAAAGCTTTTGGGTAGCTTGATTTTACTCTCCCCACTCCAAAGTACCTTGGCTTTTTACTGTAAAACCAGTCAAAGCAGCGCATCCCCAAGTTTCCAGGAGAAGGTCAGAAGAACTAGCCCCTCAAGCCCTTAATTCAGACAACCTCATTGGAATACTTCTGATAAGAGCAGCTTTGCTGGTCAGTGGCTTGGGGGCTACAACTGTCCGCCTAGAGCCTTGAGAGTCCTACTCCTGAACCAAACACAGGCCTGGCCACCAGGACAGACCTTCAGTGGGCAGGAGGAGTGGTGGAGGGGGTCAGGGAGGGGTACCAGGTTTAATTGACTTCACTTTGGTCACTGCATAGGTCAGAAGCATTATAATTTGTTTAGCATTGTGGAAAGATAGTCATGTTTAAGTGGGTCTCAATAAGTATTATTTCCCTCGGCCACTAAATTTGGCTGTTTGGAGGGAAGGGGAGCAGGAAAAAAGGTCAGGAGTAGATGGACCCACTTTGCTCTGTGCAAATGGGTTCCTGAGTTAGGTTTCAGGGACCACTGAAGTATGGTTAGAATTACTAACTTAGAAGAATGTATATAATCTTTTTTTTGGCAGGGGTTGGAGGGGGAGTTGTGCTGCATGGCTTCTCTGACCAGGGATAAAACCCAGGCCTTCAGCAGTGAAAGCATGGAATCCTAACCTCTGCACCACCAGGGAGTTCCCAGAAGAATGTGTACAGAAAACAAACTTATTATTACCAAAGCAGACAGGTGGGGGCCAGGTGAAGAGGAAGAAGGGAGGTATAAACTAGGAGTTTGAGATGAACAGATACAAACTACAATATATAAATAAATAACAAAGGAGCTATACTCAATATCTTACAAAAAACTGTAATGGGGAAGAATCTGAGAAAGAATAGATGTATGATATAGATATATGTTTAACTGGATCACTTTGCTGTACAGCAGAAACAAACACACAACACTAGAAATGAATGTACTGCAACTTAAAAGAATGTATATGGATTCTCTTTTCTGATTGAGGAAAGTTTTCTGTCTTTAAAAACAAACAAACAAACAATTTATTTACTTATTTGGCCGCACTGGGTCTTAGCTGTGGCATGAAGGATCTTTAGTTGTATCATGTGAACTCTTAGTTGCTTGTGGGGTCTAATTGCCTGACCAGGGATTGAACCCAGGCCCCACATCGGGAGCAAGAAGTCTTAGCCACTGGCCCACCAGGGAAGTCCCTGTGTCTTGCTTTAAAGGAGTTGCTGTACTCAAGTAGGTACCATGATCCTTCCAACCATTTCCTTTCCCAAGAGAAGGAAGAAGCCCAAAGGAAAAATTGAGTGTTTCCAGGCCATGCAGTTAACTAAGGGTGGGGCCAGTCGTGAGCCCCTGGCTGAACAGGGAGGGGAAGAAATGCTTCTTTGTGTTAATTAGGAGCTGGTGTCCCCCATCTCATTCTCCTTCTCTGGACTCTTCTGTCCCTCTTGCGGTTCCTCCTGGGATACTCTTCCTTGCAAAGCCCTCCAGCAAAGAAACCGATTGTTTGGGTTGATGTAGTCTTGGCTGGAGGCCAGAGGTAGACTGCTGGCCTCCCTTGCTCCCTTCTTCTCTACCCCTCACCTGTTTTATGCAGGAATGTCCTGTTGATTCCTTGAGAGGCATCTCATCCCACCCCTTTGATTGATGGGGAAACAGGGGTCGGGGGGTGGAACTGACATGCCAGCTTGTGGCGTGGGTTCCTGGCAGTCTCTTGGAGAGCAGTTCTGTCTTCTCTCCATGGCAGCTCTGGGACAGTGTCTGGGCCTTGGACCACTAGCATCGGAGTCACCTGGAGTGTGTTTCCTGCCAGGTTAGAGCTGGGAAGGGCAGGAATCTGTGTAAAGTGTCCTGTTATTGATATTTATGTATCCTAGGGTTCAAGAGCCCCTGCCTTGAGAATAGTGCTGTTTTCCGTTTCTTCCAGAAAGAAAGACCTAGGCTTTCTTTTACTATTATTATTTTTAAAATTTGTTGGCTGCGCCACTTGGCATGTGGGATCTTAGTTCCCCCACCAGGGATCAAACCCACAACCCCTGGAGTGGAAGCTTGGAGCGTTAGCCACTGGACCATCAGAGAAGTCCAAGAAACCTGTACCTTCTGAAGACAAGTTGAGTCCCTGCCCACTCAAGGCTCTGCCCTGCAGGTTGAGAACTCTCCTGCGCCCAGCCAGGTGTTCTGTGCTCAGGCACACTTGGGAATTTCTTGACATTCTTCTCATGGGGAGAATACATGGTCTCCATCCAGGCACCAGGTCCTGGAAGCTCCCATTTGGGTGGTTAAGGAATGATATATGTCCTCAGTGGGAAGGAGAAACCATACCTGCTCTGGGAATTCACAGAGGTGGACCAGAGGAGATTCCTGAAGTATTAGGGCTGGAGAGGACCTGAGGTGCCATCCCTCCTGCCCTGCTACTGAGAATGTCCGTGGACCAGTGGCACCTGCATTTCACCTGGTTAGAAATGCAGAATCTGGGGTCTGCTACAGGGTATCTGAATCAGAACCTGCATTTCCCTGCAAGTGACCAGGTAATTTATGAATGTACTACAGCTTGAAGGCCTTCCCTCGTGGCCCAGTGGTTAAGAATCCGCCTGTCAATGCAGGGGACATGGGTTCAATCCCTGGTCAGGGAACTAAGATCCCACATGTAGAGGGGCCGCTAAGCCTGTGCACCACCACAACTGAAGCCCATGTACCTAGAGCCTGTGCAGCGCAATAAGAGAAGCTACCGCAATGAGTCAGCTGCTCACCTCAATGAAGAGTAGCCCCAGCTTGCTGCAACTAGAGAAAGCTGGTACACAGCAACGATGACCCAGCACAGCCATAAATAAATAAATGTTTTTCTAAAAAAAAGCTTGAGAGGCTCTGATCTGGCCTGTTCATGCTCATGCTACCCTCTTGTATTGGTGGTGGTCCATGAAAACCAATAGAGGCTGTGTGACTTGCCCTATTTGACAGAGTTGTACTTCAGTCTGATCTTGCTCTCTTTTTAAGTTTTATTAGGATGCAGTTCACATGCCCTGTACATTCGTATAACCATTTAAGTGTCATTGTTTTTTAGTTTAGTCAAGTAAATAAATGAAAAAGTCACTACAAGAAACTCTGCACCTGGAAGCAGTCAGTGTTCATTCCCTTCCTCCCTGCCCCCTGTTCCTCTACTCCCCAAGCCCTTGGTAACCACTAATCTGCCTTCTATCTATAAAGTTGTCTATTCTGGAATAAGTGGAATAATACAAATGGTGGTCTCATGGGGCTGACTTCTTTTACTTAGGATAATAATTTCAAGGGTTATCCATGATGTAGCAAGTATCAGAACTTCATTCCTTTCTGTTGCTGAATAGTATTCCACTGTGTGAACCTACCTCATTTATTCTTTGGTTGACGAACATTTGAGTTTTTTCCCACTTTTTGGCTATTATCAATATGCTGCTATGAATCTTCACGTGCAAGTTTTTGTGTGGAACTATGTTTTCATTTCTCATTTGTATACACTTAGGAGTGAAATTTCTGGGTCCTGTGGTAACTTTTTTTTAAAAAGTTAAAATTTTATTTGAGTGCATCGGGTCTTAGTTGCCACACTCGAGGCTCTTTGTTGCACACGCGGGGGCTTTTCTGATGGCAGAGCTTGGGCTGTAGAGTGCACAGGCTCTGTAGTTGTGGCACGTGGGTTTAGGAGCTCTGAGGCATGTGGGATCTCAGTTCTCCGACAAGGGATGGAACCCATGTCCCCTCCATTGGAAGGCAGATTCTTAACCCCTGGACCACAGGGAAGTTCCTGGATAACTGTATGTTTAACTTTCTGAGGACCTGCCAGGGTGTTTTCCAAAGCAGCTTTGCTAGTTTATGTTGAACCAGCAATACGGGAGGATTTCAGTTTCTCCACATCTAGCAGTTATAATTGTCCATCATTTTGATGGATTAAAGGTGGGGTGACGGAAGGCTCTTCTGGTGGCCTCCATCAGCCATTTACCAGCATCCCATGGAGCAGGTGACCTCAAGGCGGGATTGCCACTGGGTCTCAGGAGCAAACTGAAGCCAGAGGCTCCAACACTGTGAGGATGCTCTGAGAGTTTGTCTGTTTTATGCTCTCTTTGAGCACCAGCTTCCCAGCCTCTGTAGGCAGAGGGCAGACAGTGAAGCCACCAGATGCTCCTGGGAACACATGCCTAGAGGGACTGCTCCCCTGATTCCCTGATTCCTAGGAGGGTATAGGTCCTGTGCTCACCTGAGCTTGGCCCCTGAGTCAGTGTGGCTACCCCCACCCTTGGCCTTTCTCCACTCTGATCAGAGGCTGAGGATGAAGCACTTCCCTGAGATGCCTGCTCTCCTGGGTAGCCTGGGGGTAAGGAAAAGAGGCGCTTTGGTTGCTTTTTGGTTGCTTTGGGTTTCCCTGATAAACACTGTTTGCCCCAACAGTAACTGCCCCAGGGTGTACTTCACGTACCAGAGGCTGAGACAGAAAACGGGGCTGCCAGGGGCCAGACAGTGATGGTCGAAATAATGATCAACCAGGAGGGTCTGGCTCCCCCTTTCAAGATCAAAGGCTTGTGAGGAACCCTAGCCCAGGACACAGTTCCTGCTGGGCCAGGCTTGGAGGGGAGGTGCCTGAGGGAGTCACTGTCCTGACCTTATCTTAGAGATTTGGTTTTCTACCCTCTGCTGTCCTTTGTCCTGTTAACTTACTTGTTCGCACCCCTCCCCCCTATGTAGGAGGGTACCTGTTTCTCCGCATCCCTGTCTGGACTCTGTCAGCCTTGGGAATTTTTTCTAATAGGTGCACAGAAAATGTGCTCCTAATTTTACTTTATTTTTTTAAAGATTTATTTACATATTTATGTTTGGCTGCACTGGTCCTTGCTGCTTTGTGTGGGCTTTCTTTAGTTGTGGCAGCTGGGGGCTACTCTGTTGTAGTGCGTGGACTTCTCATTGCAGTGGCTTCTCTAGTTTCGGAGCGCAGGCTCTAGGGCTCTCGGGCTCAGTAGCTGTGGTGCAGGGGCTTGGCTGTCCCACAGCACGTGGAATCTTCCCGGAGCCGGAATGGAACCCATGTCCCCAGCATTGGCAGGTGGACTCCCAACCACTGGACCACCACGGAAGCCCTGCTCTGGATTTTAGTTCGCACTTACTTTCTTCCCATCAACTGTTATGAGTGAAACTGAGCCATCTTCTCAGGTGTTTGTATGCCTTTTGCGTTCCTTTTACTTAAAAAACAAGCCGGCAGTTTATGTTTATTGCCAATTTTTTTCCTGCCTTTTTGTTCAAGGGCTTCCATTGTGGCTCAGCTGATAAAGAATTCGCCTGCAATGTGGGACACCTGGGTTCGATACCTGGGTTGGGAAGATCCCCTGGAGAAGGGAAAGGCTGCCCAGTCTAGTATTCTGGCCTGGAGAATTCCATGGACTGTATAGTCCATGGGGTCGCAAAGAACTGGACATGACTGAGTGACTTTCACTTCACTTTGTTCATTGGGCTGTAGGAAACCTTGTATTAGGTTGGACCAAATGCAGTTAACATTCTGTAAATCAGAACAGGTTGCATATCTGCCATTCCATGTTGCTCATTTCCATACATTAAGGATTCGGTTCAGTAGAGTGGCTACCGAGAAGTTGAACATGTAGAAAGTAGTGAATTTCCTATGAATCAGCAACAACCAAGTGTAAAATGAAACAGGAAAAAGCCATACCATTCCTAGTACTGAGAGCAAACTGAGCAATTTTGAAAGATGTTAATCACCTATCTAGGGATCTAGAGGCCCCTGATTTGAAATCAGTCAACAACGTGCATGATTGCCGGTTGCAGTCAGGTCTATTAGCCCCAGTTCTGGGTGGGGCTGGGCGGGGAGGAGAGGCTAATTTAGACATAGAATGTCAGAACTAGTACTGCTGCCAGTTCCTGCTTACCTTTTACCCGCTTCTCATAATGTGAACATCTTATGTAACCATGGTATGGTGATTGAAAGCAGGCAATTACATAGGCTTGATTCTGTTACCTCTACCACATCCTTATTGAATTTTACTAGTTCCTCCATTACTGTCCTGCTTCTGTCTGGATTCCAGTCTGGGATCCCACATGGCATATTGTTGAAATATTTCCTTGGTCTCCTCTGATCTGTGACCACTTTCTGTTTTTTGTGTTTTTTTTTTTTTGATGTGGACCATTTTTAAAGTCTTTATTGAGTTTGTTATAGTATTGCTTCTGTTTTATGTTTTGGTTTTTTTTTTGCCTTGAGGCATGTGGGAGCATAGCTCCCCAACCAGGTATCGAACCTGCACCCCTTGCATTGAAAGGTGAAGTCTTAACCACTGGACCACCTGGGAAGTCCCTATCTGATGTTTTTAAATGATGATATTGAGATTATTGCATTTTGGGGTTGAAGCGACATGATGCCCTTGCCAGGGCACCATACTGGGGAATCATGACACTGACAATGTCTTACTGCTGATGGTATTAACCTTGATGATTGAGTGTCTGCTAGGCTTCTCCACTGTGAAGTTACAATGTCCCTCTTTGTAACTAATAAATATTTTGGAGTGGAAAAGATATTTCTTTCTACATATAGTAATTGAAACACTATTGTAAGAGCTTTCTCTTATCTACTACTAATTTATTTATTCACTTATTTATTGTATCAGTCTCCAGTATTCTTACCTGGAGAATCCTATGGACAGAGGAGCCTGGCAGGCTACTACTGTCCATGGGGTTTCTAGACTGTCCATGGGGTCAAAAGAGTTGAACACGACTTAGCGACTAAACCACCCACAACCATTGTATCAGTATATAAGTGGATATTTATTTTCTTTGTTGAAATTCAATACTATTGTTACCAGTTTTGTTTCTGAAATCGTTCCAGTTCTGACTACTGGGGGCTCCTTCCAATTGGCCCCCACGATGCTGTGACATGCCTCCATCCTTTTTTTGAGCATGTCCTCACTTTGGCACTGCCAGATGCTTAAGACAAGCCGAGCATCTTGTGATTTCCCTGACCCCTGCCCCGGAAGCAGTCCCCTCTCAAAGGGGTCTCTAGGCTGTGGTTTACTCTTCTGCTTTTGTATAAACAGACACATATTTACTGTCTTCCAGGTATTTATTGAGGATGCACTGTATGCCAGACACAGAGCCTAGTCCCTGGCATTCATAAGTAGCTGTGAGGAGGTTAAGGTTCAAGGTCACCCAGGTGGTGAGCCATCAAGATCAGGACTCCGGTCTGTGATAGTAGTAAAGCCTTGCAGTAGTAAAGTGTGCCTTATGTGTGAGCACTCGGTGTCACACACTTGCCCAAGGCCACACATATGCAAGTGACAAGATACTTGCTAGAGACTTTGTGGCCTTGTGCTTCCTCCATCTGCTATTATTTCAGGACTGCTGGCGTCTGGCCCTCTATTCTCTGAGAGCTATCGAGGGCCTCCATTATGTTTTATGTGGCATTAATTACCCAAAGCAGTAACTGCTGGAAAGTAAACAACCTATAAATCTTGCCAGCCCAGGCAATTGCCTCCTGTTCTTGGGAACACGGTGATCCGGGCTGGAGGCCCTGTGCTGGGTTCTACTGGCTGGGCAGAGCTGCACTGCGGTAGTGCCCAGTGGGTATGGCCCCGGGATGGGTGGGTGGGTGGGCAGGCAGGAGTGTGTCTGCCCTAGGCAGCACCCTGATGGCAGCAGTGACTCTCCCTCCCCTAGACAGCCCAGAAGAAAGTCAGGTAGCTTGGGGCCCTGTTCCAGTTGGGTAGCCTCGGACTGGGTGACCTTGAATGGCCTTGGGCGGACAGGCTGCTCAGGGCTGTAGTGGCGAGGAGGGCATGCAATCCCCAGGACAGTGGCCGGGGATGGGTGGGGCTCAGTACGCTGTTGGTTGGAGGTGCTAGTCACGATGGGCATTTGCTGCTGCTGCTGCTGAGTCACGTCAGTCGTGTCCAACTCTGTGCGACCCCATAGACGGCAGCCCACCAGGATGCCCCGTCCCTGGGATTCTCCAGGCAAGAACACTGGAGTGAGTTGCCGTTTCCTTCTCCAATGCATGAAAGTAAAAAGTGAAAGTGAAGTCGCTCAGTCGTGTCCAACCCTTAGCGACCCCATGGACTGCAGCCTTCCAGGCTCCTCCATCCATGGGATTTTCCAGGCAAGAGTACTGGAGTGGGGTGCCATTGCTTTCTCCCAGTGGGCATTTACTGAGTCCTTATTACCTACCAGGCTGCAGGTGCATGATCTCATTTCATCCCCACAACAGTTTGCAAAGAACATTTTGCAGATGTAGAGTAAGAAGCAGAGGGGTTTGAGGGGTTTGACCCTGCCCAGAACATGGGAGGGTCTGACCCTACCCCAGTGTGTCTGCCCTGACCTGCTCCCCTCTCCCTGCTTGTCCTGGGCCAGGCCACAGGCTGCCACTACCTTGCGCGCATCAGCAGCTCCCTGGGCCTGGGTGACCTGACCCACAAAATGGGCACAGTCATCTTGTGCGGCAGCTTCTCCGGGTGGCCGCCCAGAGAGACCTGAGGGTCTGCCCTCATCTATGTGTGTCTGGTAGTCTGTTTATTGGAGAAAGACTGTTTTTCCCAGATGCCCACCTGTCTGATTAACTTTTGGGTACCAACCTGATGCTGGAAGAAAAAAACTGCTGACCATTGTCACCCTGGTCACCTATTACAGTCTTGGGATAGGCTTGGGATAGTATGAGACAATGCTCCTCCGTTTCTTGTGCTGTATGTTTTTCAAATTTACATGTAATGATCTTAATTTTTAAAAAAAATTAATGCTGTAAATATATATAATGTAAGAGGGAAGGGTCTTTCTCTGCATTATTAGTTCCATATCTTTGGCTCACAAGTATAGAGATATACATATAACACTTTATAATTACTGTGTACATATTATTCAGTGACTTGTTTTTTCCCATTCATATGTATGTGTGTGTGTGGTGACTTTTTTTTTTTTTTGCTATCACGGATTTGGATCTGTTTAATTTTTAAAATTTTTTTGGTTTCCACTATCTTTTTTTAAAAAATATAGTCTATGTGTAATATTACATAAGTTACAGGTGTACAGTATAGTGATTCAGTTTTTAAAGGCTATATTTCATTTATTGTTATTACAAAAAATTGGCTGTGTTGTATAATATATCCTTGTAACTTACTTTATACATATGTAATCTTTTTTATTGAAGTATAGTTGATTTACAATATCATGTTAGTTTCAGGTGTACAGCAGTGATTCAGTTATACATTTATATATACATTCTTGTGTGTATGTGTATATATATATATATATATATATTCTTCTGCAGCTTCTCTTCCCTTATAGATTATTTCAAAATATTGAATATAGTTCCTTGTGCTCTACAGTAGGTCCTTTACATATGTAATCTTTTATTTTATTAAAAAAATTTTTTTGGCTGTATTGGGTCTTAGTTGCAGCTCAGAGGCTCTCTAGTTGAGGTGAGCAGGCTTTGTTGCCGCAAGGCATGTGGGATCTTCCCAGACCAGGGATTGAACCCATGTCCCCTGCATTGGCAGGCAGATTCTTAACCACTGGACCACCAGGGAAGCCTCTGTTCTTTTTTATTTTTGACCATTCAGTTCATTTTGTTTTTAGCTGTACTAGTATTGCTGCATTGAATAGCCTCAGAAAAATATTTTTAATTTCATGTGTACCAGCAGTTCTGTAGACTAGAATGCAGGAGATGTGGTTGGATCCTAGGCTGTGTGTGTTTGTAGCTTTGATGGATATTGTCCAAAGGCTGGGACATCCCATCTCCCACTCCTGGCATGTGAAAGCTCATTTCCTCACATTTTGTCCTTGAGGGATGTTAGCAATCTGTTAAATGTTGGCCAATCTGATAAATGAAATTGGCATTGCATTATTTTCATTCGGCCTGTCTTTGACCACTACAGAGGTTGAACATCTTTGCATGTTCTTGGCTTGGCTGACTAGTTCCAGCTCTGTTATTTGCTTTAGGGAATTCAGTGTCAGATTCTGCCACTGTTAGTTAAAAACCTAAAACACGTCAGTACTGTCCAAGGGGCTAGGGGGTGTGTGTGTGGTGTGCACGTGTGCATATCTAGTTCAGGCAAACTGGTAGCTGGTTTGAAGCTTCTTGCCAGCTGGTAGCCTGAGGAACAAAGTTGCAAAGCACTGTAAGAAGTTGCAAAGAAGGAAGAGCTCAGCAAGAGGAGTGAAAATTATGTGAAAATTTCACTTTCACTGTCCATGGAATGTTTAATTGGAATCCAACCATGCCCATTCATCCCTGTGCTATCTGTGGCTGTTTCCTTGTTACAGTGGCTGAATGCGGGAGATGTGACGGATCTTATGGCCACATGGTTGAAAATTGTCACTGCCCAGCCCTTCCTGGATAAAGTTTGCTGATGCCTGAGCTGGGAGATGTTGGTTACTGGGGGTTATACGTGGGAGGAGGGAGGAAGTTCGGTTTGCTGGGCCCTTGCCTGGGCTGGGCACCACTTAGAGGGCTTTGCCTTTGTGTTTTATATAAACTTCCTTGGCAGGGTTTCCTCTTCTTCCCCACTGTGCTCCTTGCCCTCTTTCCCCATTTCTGCTCCTCCCTGCATGGGGTGGAGGCAGGAAGGGGAGAGACATGGAGGTTGGGTGAGAGGGAGGCTTTCATCCCCTTGTGAGTGGTGTCAAGGCTTTTAGACAAAGTCTAGGCCATTCTTCCAGGTGGTGACCAAGCTCCCTAGGAGCCTCAGTCCAGCTGAGGGCCGCCCCCCACCCCCGAAGGCTGAAACCGGAACCCTGAATTGGGAGGAGGTCACCGAGCTCCATTGGCCCCTACTGGCGGGGATGGAGCCTGTGGCCGTTGCTCCTCCGGCCCTGCCACGCTGTCAGCTTAGTTCCTCTGGTCAGGGCTGGCTGCCATCTGCAGAGGCTGAATCCTGGCCCTGGGGCTCTTCCCTGCTTTCCTTTAAAAGGCCTTGATCTGCTCCATAGTGGAGGGTGGGGCAGAGTCATTGGAGGAAATTGCCTCAAAGGCTTTGGCAAAGCTTCGAAAAGCCAAGACGTGCTATAATGACCTCATTGCAGGGGAGATTTTGAGCCAGGGACCTCCTGTGCATCTGCATCAACCAGCTGTGCTAACTGCAATATTGTCCACATTTTGGAGGTGTGGAAACTGAGGCTTACCCATGGAGCCAAAGTGATGGGCCCAGAGGGGAGTCTGGGCTCCAAACCTGGGTGCCAGCCAGATCCCCAAGATAATCGTAAGGGACTGCAGAAAAACACTGGTAGCTGCATAGCTGTGTAATGTTTTACAATGACTGTTTAATTGCAGTATATGATTATGATTTTCTATATGCAGGCGTGGTACACACTTAAAAAAATTAAGTTGAAGTGAGTTGATTAAATAAAACGGGCTCACATTTACAGCAACATGGACGGACCTAGAGATTATCATACTAAGTGAAATAAGACCAAGAAAGACAAATATCATATGTTATCACTTATGTGTGGAATCTGAAATATGACATGATTTTATCTATAAAACAGACTCACAGACACAGAAAACAGATTTGTGGTTGCCCAGGGGTAGGGAGGTAGGGGAGGGATGGACTGGGAGTTGGGATTAGTAGATGCAAACTATTGTATATAGAATCGATAAACAAGAAGGTCCTATTGTATAGCCTAGGGAACTATATTCATTATCCTATGATAAACCTTAATGGAAAAGAATATGAAAAAGAATATATGTATATATCACTGAATCATTTTGCTATATAGCAGAAATTAACACAACTTTGTAAATCAATTATAGTTCAATAAATTAAAAACAATAGGCTGATACACTGCAGGTGATTTTTAATTTCAGTGGCAAAATTGTGGGATGGAGTGTGACTGAGTAAAGCAGTGCAGCCCTTGCCCCCAGCATGTCCCTGGCACAGATGGGGTGGTGTGGGGGGGTGTACAGTGATGGCTCAGCAATGGGGCCCAAGA